>NC_139563.1:1251892-1739986 GCF_965112155.1 Podarcis liolepis
AGACCGTGGCAGTCCGTGCACTTTGAACACGTGATCTATGAACAATTTGGCTGTTTGTTCTGCCGTGGCCACCTTCGCACACGGTATGAAATGTGCCATCTTGGTGAACAAGTCCACCACCACTAGTACAGCTGTCTTGCCTCTCGAGCTGGGTAGATCCGTGACAAAGTCCAGGGCCACCCTCTCCCATGGTTCAAACGGCGTTTGCAGCGGTTCCAGCAGTCCCGCCGGTGGTTTGTGCACCGGCTTGGCCCTCTGGCAGGTGTCGCACCTCGCGACGTAGTCCGCGACTTCCCCCCTCAGTCTGGGCCACCAAAAGTCTCTTGCGACCAATTCCACCGTTTTTTCTGTGCCAAAGTGCCCGGCCGTGGGTGCGTCGTGCAGCTGCTGCAGTACCCGGGCGCGAAGTTCGTCTCCCGGCACGTAGACGGCCCCTTTACGTAAGAGCAAGCCGTCTCGTATCTGGAACTCGTCGCCCTTCGCCGTGCCCTTGTGCACCTCTGCCATCTTCGCCTGCGCGAATGAGTCGTCCGTCAACGCCCTTCGCACCGCATCCAGGTCTACTGTGGCTGAAGCGCACGCCCACGCTGTTGGCGCGAAGATGTGCATGGCCGCCGCTGGCGTCGCCTCTTCGAGGTACTGCGGTTTTCGGGACAGGGCATCCGCCATGATGTTGGTGTCGCCCGGGACGTACTCAATTCGGAAATTGAAGTCAGCAAAGAACTCCGCCCAACGGATCTGCCTCTGGTTCAGGAACCGAGCCGTGCGCCAGTGCTCCAGATTCTTGTGGTCCGTGCAGACCTGCACCGTGTGCTTGGCGCCGATCAGGAAGTGCCTCCACGCCTTGAAAGCTGCATGAATGGCAAGCAGCTCCCTATCCCAGATGGTGTAGTTCTGCTCCGACTTGCTGAGCTTTCTGGAGTAGAACGCCCCCGGCCTCCAGACCCCCTGCGGGTCCTTCTGCAGCAGTACCGCTCCCACTGCTCTATCGGACGCGTCTGTCTCCACCCTCAGCGGTCTGCTGGGGTCGATATGCAGCAGTTGCTCTTCCGACGCGAAGAGACGCTTGAGTGTCTGAAAGGACCGCTCCGCCTGCTCCGTCCAGATGAATTTCTTTTTCTTGGAGCTTAGCGTGTCCGTAATAGCTGCCGTCTGCATCGCGAACCCCTTGATGAACTTGCGATAGAAATTGGCGAATCCGACAAACCTCTGGACCTCTTTCCGGTTGCGCGGGCTCTTCCAATCCAACACCGCACGAACCTTGGCGCTGTCCATGGCTAGCCCCTTGTCCGACAGCTTGTAACCCAAGAAATCCACCTCCGTCGTGTCGAACTGGCACTTCTCCAGTTTGGCGTACAGTCTATGCTGCTGCAGCCTCTTCAGCACCTCCCGAACGTCCTGGTCGTGTGCTTGCTGCGAGTCAGAGAATATCAGGATGTCATCCAGAAAGCAGACGCACTTCTTGTAGAGGAGTCCCGCCAACACGTGATGCATAAAAGCTTGAAAAACGTGGGAGCCATTTTGCAATCCAAAAGGCATAACTCTATATTCGTAGGTGCCCAGAGGCGTGAACATGGCTGTCTTCCACTCATCGCCCTCCCTCATACGGATGAGATTGTACGCTCCTCGCAGGTCCAACTTGGTGAACACGCGTCCCTTGCGCACCGTCGCCAGCAGGTCGTCAATCCTGGGCATAGGGAAATCGGAGGGCTTGGTCATTCTGTTTAAGAGGCGGTAATCCACGACCAATCTTTTTTGGGGCGTGTCCTTTTTCTTCACGAAGAAAACAGGACTGCCCCCTACTGCGCTGGACTCCCGGATGAAACCGCGCTGCAAATTGTGATCGATGAACTGTTTGAGTTCCTGTAGTTCGTCCTCAGACATGGAATATAGCTTCCCCTTCGGCAGCGTCGCCCCTGGCAGGAGGTCAATCTTGCAGTCATATTGCCTGTGCGGTGGTAGCTTGTCTGCCTCTTTCTCGCAGAAGACCTCCAGAAAGTCCGCGTATTTGTGGGGAACTGCTTGCAACGTTCCCAACTGCAGTTGTGAGTCCTCCTCCTCCCCCTCCTGCCTGGGCAGGATGCAGTGTTCTGCGCAGTAAGAGGAGCCGAAGATCAGCTGTCTCTGGTACCAAGCCAGCGTTGGACTGTGCCTGTCCAGCCAACTCATGCCCAACACAATGGGCGTGTCCGACAGTCGGGTGACATTAAAACTGATGACTTCCCTGTGGTTACCAAGTTGCATCACCATTGGTGGCGTCTGCTTCACCACCTGCCCCCCTAGCAACTCTCTGCCATCCACTGTGACGACTTGCAGGGGCAGAGTGGCAGGCAGCAGCTTTATAGCGTGCTGCTCCACAAAATCCTGTGCTATAAAGTCTGCGTTGCTTCCAGAATCCACAGAAAGCGGCACTTCGATGGTGACTCCATTGGGTAGCTGGAGAGACGCTGTGAGTTGCACTACTGGTTTGGGTGGGAGGGGGTCCGTGGGTTGCAATATCGCTGGGGACTGCTTCACTGATGCGTCTGGCTGGGCCCCAGTGCCTCTGTCTCCAGCCAGACATCGTCGTTTCCCTGCTGGGCTTCGCTGCATTGTGTGGCCACTTTCACCGTTGCGGAGGCTGCAGTGTGCTTGGAGCTCCTCTGGGGACACTCTTTCGCCAAGTGTTGAGGGCTCTCGCATATGTAACACTTCCTGGTCCCTCTAGGAGGTTTAGTCTTGACTGCTGTCGGTGCAGAGGCTCTGCTAGCTGACTGAGCCCTGGCGCCTCCCACTTCCATAGGTTCCACTCCCCCTCCTGGCGGAGGTGTGGATTGCGCACGCGCTGCTTCCCTTGGAACGAAAGAGAAACTTCTCGCTGCTTCGCGCCCTCCACGTCCTTCATCTCTGCACCATGGACGTTCTTCCAGCCTCACCCCCACAGTCAGCGCCCTTTGGACCACCTCCTGCGTGCTTCGGGGCCTCTCCCCCCTCGCAATTTCATCCTTCACAGCAGAGCTGAGACCCTCCCAGAACAGGTCCCTGACTGGGGGCGAGTCCCGGTCCCATTCCAATGCACTGACCAGCGCAAAAAAGCGGGCGTGGTACTGTCGGACGCTCGCCCTCCCTTGTTTCAGTCCATGAATCTCCCGTCGGGCAAGATCCACATCAATGGTAGACAAAAAACATGCATCCATCGCTTTGATAAAGGCATCTGCACTCTGAAGCGCCGGATCTTTATCCCTCCACAAATTGCGCAGCCACGCCTTCGCATCCCCATGCAAATGGGACAGTATAAACCCCACTTTCTCTTGCTCATCTCTAAAGTCTTTTGCCAGCAGTTGCAGTGCGCACATCACATCTGCTCGAAAGTTGGGGTACTGTTGTAAATTCCCATCGAAGTGAGCCACCAGCCCTCCTGCTCTCCGTGCCAACCCAACCCCCTCCGGTCTGGGTCCTGGCTGCCCATGCTTAACCCATGCTTCAAACCTGGCGTGGAGATCTCGGTAGGCGGCTGCCACATCCTCCTCCCTTTTCTTGGATGCCAGTACCTCCGCATTCAATTGGGTAACTGCCTGTTGCAGCGCTGAAACTTTCTCTGCTTCCGTCATCTTTGCCAACCGTCGTGAGCTTGCTCCCACACACCGATCCCCTCCTCCAGCTGCTTCTGTCTCCGCTGCGAGGTATCAGGTGTCAGAAGCTTGAGAGACGGGTCTTACTGTCTGGGCTGCCGCCCAGTCCCAGCTCACATAGGACCAAGTCAGCCAGCGTTCAGTTTCAAAGAGTCTTTATTGGATTACAGGTTCCATTTCCAAACTGCAACGTGCAGCCCTACTTCTTCTAGGTCAGAACGACGAAGACCCGTCTGAGTCTCCGCCTCTAGCGCACCAGCTTAATACCCTAGCCTTGCTCCACCTCCTGCGCCTTTCCTTCCGTCTCTGGGTCCTCCTGCCCCCCTGGGTCTCTCCTTTCCTACTCTCTTCTGACGCGGATCCCCCTGACCCTTCCGCCTCCTTGCGGCGGGCTTTGGGACTCGGTTCACTCTCTGGGCTGCTGGCTGCGCCAGCTTCCGTTACATTTGAACTTGGCGCGCGCGCCCAACTCTCCACTTTCCTCTTGATCGTTTCCTCGCTCCCCGAGGTGGGCGTGACTACTCCTGACTCATGCCCTCCCTCCTTCTGAAAGTCTCCGGAGCCCGATATCTGGTCCCCTTTCTCCCCGCTGCTCCCGGCTGGGAACGTGGGTCCCGATCTCCAACTGCTGCTTTCTGATCCCTCTCTGGACCCTTCTTCCTGGGGTGTCCCCCTGCTCTCCCCCCTTGCTCTGGCTGCTGGCGCTCCCTTCTGGGAATCCTCGGACTCGCTAGACAGGCTCGGTGATCTCGGGTCGTCATCCCCACTCATCCTTCCTTCGTATTCCTCCCCCTCGCTCTCTGTCTCCTCCCTTCTCTGCGTCTCTGCTCCTGAACCCCTGACAATTCTGTTACCTGTGAGAGGCAGAAGTAAGTGGCCGGCCATTAGTGTATGCTTTTCTTAGCAGTGAAGCAGTACATCTCTAACTACAGATGGGCCTCAGAAAAAGTCTCACCTACTGAATGAATTTTGACATTGGAGCTGTTGGGACTACAGTGGTGCCTCGCAAGACGAAATTAATTCGTTCCGCAATTCTCTTCGTCTTGCGGTTTTTTCGTCTTGCGATGCACGGTTTCCCATAGGAATGCATTGAAAATCAATTAATGCGTTCCTAGGGAAACCGACTTCAGACCAGGTCCGGGGACAGTCTGTCCCCGGACCTCTTCTGAAGGCTGGGGGGGGGACAAGGGCTTTTCTTCCCACCCCCAGCATTTTAAAAAACCCCGGGACAGCGGAGGACTTCTCCGCTGTGCGGGGCTATCTTAAAATGCTGGCGGGCGGCATTTTAAAATCGCCCCGGGACAGCGGAGGACTTCTCCGCTGTCCGGGGCGATTTAAAAGCCCCTGGGAAGGCAGGCAGGGGGGACAAAGACTTTTGCCCCCCGCAAGCCTTCAGAAGAGGTCCTGGACCTCTTCTGAAGGCTGGCGGGGGCGAAAGTCTTTGCTCCCCCCGCCTGCCTTCAAAAGCTGTCCGGCCAAGGCTTCGCGGACCTCTGCCGGCATGCCGAAGCCTGCGCGCGCTGACATTAGCGCGCGCAGGCTTCGCGGAGCGCTCCGCCAGCAGCGGCACCGTTGCCGCTGCTGGCGGAGACTTGCCCGCAAGCCGAAGCCTGCGCGCGCTAATGTCAGCGCGTGCAGGCTTCGCGGAGCGCTCCGCCAGCAGCGGCACCGTTGCCGCTGCTGGCGGAGACTTGCCCGCAAGCCGAAGCCTGCGCGCGCTAATGTCAGCGCGTGCAGGCTTCGCGGAGCGCTCCGCCAGCAGCGGCACCGTTGCCGCTGCTGGCGGAGACTTGCCCGCAGGCGGAAGCCTGCGCGCGCTAATGTCAGCGCGTGCAGGCTTCGCGGAGCGCTCCGCCAGCAGCGGCACCGCTGCCGCTGCTGGCGGAGACTTGCCCGCATGCCGAAGCCTGCGCGCGCTGACATTAGCCCGCGCAGGCTTCGCGGAGTGCTCCGCCAACAGCGGCAGCGGTGCCGCTGCTGGCGGAGACTTGCCGGCATGCCTCTCCTGCCTTCAAAAGCCGTCCGGGATAGCGGGAAGCGCTTCCCTGCTATCCCGGACTGCTTTTAAAATGCTGGCGCTGGGGAGCAAAGCCTTTCGGCCCCCGCCAGCCTTCCTGGACCTCTTCTGAAGGGGGGGGAAGGCTTTGCTCCCCACCGCTAGCATTTAAAAGAGGTCCCTGAGATTTCCCTATGGGCTTTCGTTTTGCGAAGCAAGCCCATAGGGAAATTCGTTTTGCGAAGCGCCTCCAAAACGGAAAACCCTTTCGTCTAGCGGGTTTTCCGTCTTGCGAGGCGTTCGTCTTGCGGGGTACCACTGTACCAATTTTAGAGGGAATCTGAAATATGCTTTAAAACATCACATGGAGCTTAGTCTGGACTATGAGAAAGGGGCTGACTTGTTGAAAAGGGTCAAAAACACTACAAAGCTGGAGTTCCCGCGAGTGAAAGGAAAATATGAAGAAGAGCTGCGAAAGGGACATGGAAGAGACTTGAAGGCCTCGGATATAAGGGCACCAGGTTAATGTGCCAGACTAATGGGGGGGGGAGACTGACAACCCCGGGACCGGGGGGAGGGGACGCTGGAAGAAGATTGGATTGCTTTTATTCTATTGTACTTTTTTTGTATTACTGTTATTAGAAATGTTTTATGAATGTTGGGAAAATGTTGAAATGAAATTACTTGGCTCTTGTTAAAATGTTTAAAGAACTAGGCAAAAAGGTAATGGTTATGAGAAGTTGGTAAAAAAGATTTAAGTTTTAAGCTCTAAGGTCGTTTCTATAAGATAAAATGAGAATAGAGTAAGGTAACGTAATGATAAAATATTATGAATTATGGAAAGGATTTGCTGTGACAATTATTAATCAAGATACAAGAGATGGGAGGAGGAGGAGGTCATGGAAAGAAGGTGATGGAAATTGGAGAATTTGATAAGGATGGTTTTATTTTTTATTTTTCTTCTCATGTTTTTCTTTTTTTTCTTTTTTGTAATCTTGTTTTTTTGTGTATTTTTTAAAAAAATCTTTTGTTTCAATAAATATCATTTTTTTAAAAAAAAGAATTTTGACATTTGAGCTCCTGGCCCCAAGTGCCCTTCCCCAAAAGATGAACCCACAGGTTAGTTTCAAAATTCACAGAATGTGACGAGATGGAGAAAAAGCTCCTTCCTGCTTACCCAGTGGTCTTTCTTTCGTGTCCAATGGAATCTTCTCTTCCTCAGTGGAATACGGGTCCATTTCTGCAAACAGATCCTTTTCATGAAAAAGCAACAAGGATTGAAAACAGAGAATGGAGAGAAAGAATAGAAAAGGAATGGGAGATGCACTTTAGGGTATCAGATATCATTCCTTAGGTGCTTTCCAAAAAAGGTTGGGGAGTTTCAGGATACTCTCTCTCATGTTCAGAGCCCGAGAGTATCCAGAGGACAGTCTCTCTCACCTGCTGCTCTGCCTGCTTCCTCTCCTCTGCCTGACTCAGGAGGAATCCTTCGGCCAGGGCCACCGCCTGGGAACTGGTCTCCGCTCCACATTCCCTCACCCAGCTCTCCATCTCTGGCGGAAGGACAGCCAGGAACTGCTCCAAGATCACAAGATCCAGCATCTGATCTTTCGTATACCTTTCTGGCTTCAGCCACTGACAGTCAAGGCAGTAGAGGCGGCTGCAAACTTCTCGAGGTCCTTTGGCCTCCTGGTAGCAGAACTGCCTGAACTTTTGTCTCTGCGCATCTGAGCAGAGAATGTCCTCCTCACCCAGGATCTTCTTCACAGAGCTTTCCCAGAATCCCTCACTGCTCCCAGTGTTGATGGCATGGTCTCTTCCTGCTTCAGGGCCAGCTGAGTCTTGCTCATCCATCCTGGCTCTCAGGAAGCCTCCAAGAGATCAGAAGAAAGCCCTTGTTCTTCTGCCGCGTTCCGTCTGTCCTAAGTGTGTGCAAATCCTACAAAGCAAATACATTGTTCTGTTATGAAACTGATACATGGCCACAGGAATGACAAAGTTCTCTGAGTAAGCATGGATGAGTCTTGTCAAGAACCAGGGCTGGGCTGGACTACAGCCCAGACTCTGAACTGCCTTCAAAAAAGGAGAAGGAGAAGTCAGCATCTAGTCCTCCTAGAATAAAAGTTACTATACAAAATCTACAGGAAACCTTGGAAATTTCTGTTGGATGAAACCCTCTTCAGCCACAGCAGGTTCTGCACCCTTCCAGCCCTTTGACTTCCTCCCCAAAGAACTCTCTTCCATTGTCTCCTGAGAAGAGACAGAAGCCAGCCAACCTGCCAACTTTGGGGTCCTCTGGGTTGCTCTCCCTCCCCCAATTCAGGGCCCAATTCTTTCCTGCTTCTGCCTCAGTTTCTAGCATTTGGATTCTCCAATGTTCTCAAGACACACTACTGGGGAGGAGTCCCTTTTTCTTAGGTCTGAGGGCCAAAGAACAGTGCTAAAAAGCAAGTATAGAAGGGCTCACATTCCTACTGTGTCTGTTAGCACCCCTCTTCAGCTGCTTCCCCTTTTTCTGGTTTTGTTTAAACATATTTTGTTTAAACAAATCCTTAAATAAGAGACACGGGGGAATGATTAATGGACTTCAATGTCTGTACACTAATGCTCAAAGCATGGGAAATAAACAAGATGAGCTTGAGCTCTTGGTACAGCAAACTAAATATGACATAATAGGCATCACTGAAACCTGGTGGGATAAGTCCCACGATTGGAATGTAATAATGGGGGGATACAATCTATTTCAGAGAAACAGACCAGACAAGAAAGGAGGAGGAGTGGCGTTATATGTCAGGGATGTGTATACCTGTGAAGTGATCCAAGATTTAGAACCTCAAAACCAATGTGAGAGCATTTGGGTCAAAATTAAGGGAGAGAAGAATAACAGAGACCTCATTGTGGGAGTTTACTATAGATCCCCAACCAAACGGAGGACATAGATGATGCCTTCCTGGAACAGATGGCCAAGCATGCAAAAGGAAGGGAGATAGTAGTAATGGGGGACTTCAATTACCCGGATATTTGTTGGATGTCAAACTTAGCCAAGAGCATAAGGTCAAACAGATTCCTCACTGGCCTTGCAGACAACTTCATTGTCCAGAAAGTGGGAGAAGCAACAAGAGGAACAGCCATTTTAGATCTGGTCCTAACCAATGTTGATGACCTGGTTAGTGGGGTAGAAGTGGAAGGATCATTAGGCGCGAGTGATCATGTTCTTCTGAAGTTTACTATACAGCGGAAAGGAGCAGCCAAACATACTAGGACTCAATTTCTTGACTTTAAGAAAGCCGACTTCATAAAACTTAGGGAAGTGCTGGGTGAGATCTCATGGACAGTAATACTAAAAGGAAAGGGAGTTCATGATGGCTGGGAGTTTGTTAAGAGGGAGATAGTAAAAGCACAACGTCAGGCAATACCAATGAGACGGAAACATGGAAGGTGCTTAAAGAAGCCAGGGTGGCTATCTAAAGAACTTTTAACTGAGTTAAGATTAAAAAAGGATGTGTACAAAAAATGGAAAAGGGGGGAAACCACCAAAGAGGAATTCAAACAAATAGCCAGCACGTGTAGACACAAAGTCAGAAAAGCTAAAGCACAGAATGAACTCAGGCTGGCTAGAGAGGTTAAAAGCAACAAAAAAGGCTTTTATGGGTATGTTCGTAGCAAAAGGAAGAACAAAGAAACAGTGAGGTCACTCAGAGGAGAAGATGGTGAAATGCAAACAGGGGACACAGAAAGGGCTGAACTCCTCAATGCCTTCTTTGCCTCAGTCTTCTCCGATAAAGAAAACAATGCCCGACCTGAAAAATTTGGAGCAAATGATTCAGCAAAGGAAACACAGCCCAGAATAACTAAGGAGATAGTACAAGAATACTTGGCTAGTTTAGATGTATTCAAGTCTCCAGGGCCAGATGAACTGCATCCAAGAGTATTAAAAGAACTGGCAGATGTGATCTCAGAACCACTGGCAGTCATCTTTGAGAATTCCTGGAGAACAGGCGAAGTCCCGGCAGACTGGAGGAGGGCAAATGTTGTCCCTATTTTCAAAAAGGGGAAAAGAGAGGACCCAAATAATTACCGCCCAGTCAGTCTGACATCAATACCAGGGAAGATTCTGGAGCAGATCATGAAGCAAACAGTCTGTGAGCACCTAGAAAGGAATGCTGTGATCACCAACAGTCAGCATGGATTTCTGAAAAATAAGTCATGTCAGACTAACCTGATCTCGTTTTTTGACAGAATTACAAGCCTGGTAGATGAAGGGAACGCAGTGGATGTAGCCTACCTTGATTTCACCAAGGCATTTGACAAGGTGCCCCATGATATTCTTGTAAAGAAGCTGGTAAAATGCGGTCTTGACTATGCTACCACTCAGTGGATTTGTAACTGGCTGACTGACCAAACCCAAAGGGTGCTCATCAATGGTTCCTCTTCATCCTGGAGAAGAGTGACTAGTGGGGTGCCACAGGGTTCTGTCTTGGGCCCGGTCTTATTCAACATCTTTATCAACGACTTGGATGATGGACTCAAGGGCATCCTGATCAAATTTGCAGATGACACCAAACTGGGAGGGGTGGCTAACACCCCAGAGGACAGGATCACACTTCAAAACGACCTTGACAGATTAGAGAACTGGGCAAAAACAAACAAGATGAATTTTAACCGGGAGAAATGTAAAGTATTGCACTTGGGCAAAAAAAATGAGAGGCACAAATACAAGATGGGGGACACCTGGCTTGAGAGCAGTACATGTGAAAAGGATCTAGGAGTCTTGGTTGACCACAAACTTGACATGAGCCAACAGTGTGACGCGGCAGCTAAAAAAGCCAATGCAATTCTGGGCTGCATCAATAGGAGTATAGCATCTAGATCAAGGGAAGTAATAGTGCCACTGTATTCTGCTCTGGTCAGACCTCACCTGGAGTACTGTGTCCAGTTCTGGGCACCACAATTCAAGAAGGACACTGACAAACTGGAACGTGTCCAGAGGAGGGCAACCAAAATGGTCCAAGGCCTGGAAACGATGCCTTATGAGGAACGGCTAAGGGAGCTGGGCATGTTTAGCCTGGAGAAGAGGAGGTTAAGGGGTGATATGATAGCCATGTTCAAATATATAAAAGGATGTCACATAGAGGAGGGAGAAAGGTTGTTTTCTGCTGCTCCAGAGAAGCGGACACGGAGCAATGGATCCAAACTACAAGAAAGAAGATTCCCCCTAAACATTAGGAAGAACTTCCTGACAGTAAGAGCTGTTTGTCAGTGGAATTTGCTGCCAAGGAGTGTGGTGGAGTCTCCTCCTTTGGAGGTCTTTAAGCAGAGGCTTGACAACCATATGTCAGGAGTGCTCTGATGGTGTTTCCTGCTTGGCAGGGGGTTGGACTCGATGGCCCTTGTGGTCTCTTCCAACTCTAGGATTCTATGATTCTATTCCTCAGACACTGACCTCTAATAATGAACTATATGTTGTAGATATTGCCATAAACATATTGTGCTATTTCTGTGATATACAAATGACAAGAGAAGACTTAGTCGATTTCTTTGTATCTTTTCTTATTCCTAGTTTTCTCCTTCTGTTTAAACCCACATGCTCCCATGAGGTATTTTCCCTTCTAGGCCCCTCCCAGCCAGAGCAGAGTGTGGGGCTGCAGTGCCTCTGAGGCTCCAGCAGAGGGCGGGAGCCTCTCCCTCTTTCTGATTGGCTCCCAGCCCTTTTGGAGGGAAAATCCAAGGAGGGAAAGAGTTTGACAGAGCCTGATCTGAGAGGGGAGGGGGGGATTTTATTATTGTTTTATAATAATAATGATAATTATTATTATTATTCAGAGAGGTTCTGTCTGAGGGAGAACTGGCTCTGATCTGAGAGGGGAGGGGGGGATTTTATTGTTTTATAATAATAATGATAATAATTATTATTATTATTCAGAGAGGTTCTGTCTGAGGGAGAACTGCCTCTGATCTGAGAGGGGAGGTGGGGATTTTATTATTGTATTATTATTATTATTATTATTATTATTATTATTATTATTATTATTTGGAGAGGTTCTGTCTGAGGGAGAACTGGCTCTGATCTGAGAGGGGAGGTGGGGATTGGGAGAGGGTTTTTCTGAGGCGAAGGAGCCAGTGGAGAGTCTGGGGAGAATATGGAGGCAGGAATTAATCTGGAGGGCTGAGTCTGAGGAGGCAGGAGAAGGAGAAGCTGTGGGAAGACGGACTAAAGCAGGGTCTCCTTCCAGTCAGGAGGGGAGAGATCTCCTAAGAAAAGGAGACCCCCAAACCAAGAACAAGGCCTGAGAGGATCCCCTGGGTCTGTGGGAAATCCCTCAGGAGTGGGATGGCTAAGAGAGAGGCAGATGGGGAGGAAATGCCCCTCGCTCAGGAACCAAAGTATTAGGCAGAGAAGAAAGCTGTGCTGCATTAAAAGTAACTGTAACCCCGGTCATAACTAGGTAAACGAATGAGAGGGAAGGTACAGAAACCAAGTTAAGCCTTTTACCTCCTATTGTAGAACCATTTCTATCATAAACCAAGAACTCAGACACTGCCTGACCTCTAATAATGAACTATATGTTGTAGATATTCCCATAAACTTATTGTGCCATTTTTGTGATATACAAATGACAAGAGAAGACTGGTCAGTTTCTTTGTAACCTTCATTATTCCCATGACTGTTATTATAAAACTCAATTAAAACTTATTCCAAAAAGACAACATGCACTCACAAGCCCCCCCAGTGCTGCATCTGCATAGCAGGATGAGACCATAGAATCCAGAGAAACATTTGTAAAGGGTGCTGAGCGTTGCCAGGAGAGGTTCCCTTGGAGTGGCTAGGCAACCGTCCTCCTTGCCAGGGAACTCAGGAATTACAGCTGGTGGGAAGAGGGTCTCCCAGTAACTCTCAGCACTGGGGGGGGGCTGCCTCTTTCACCCCCACCCATAGCTGTCAAGCATCCCTTATTTGGAGAGACAGTCCCTTATTCCAGCGCCATGTCCCGCTGCTGTCCCTTATTGATGGATGTCCCTTAAATGATGTCCCTTAAATTTCAAAGGAAGCAGCTCCTCTCCCTCCCTCCCTGCCGGCCAGGGAGGAGGGATGCTCCAACTGTGTTGCTTGGCTGTGTTGCTCACCCAATAAGAAGTCTAAGAACGACTGGGGGGTGGAGCTTGCATGCCTTGTGCTGATCAAATCGGCTGCGTTCCCTGGGGACTCGCCTTTGCTCAGCACTTCCCAGCCGAGAGGTGACGGTGGTTTTCCTTGAGGCTTCGTTTGGCTGCTGGCTGGGCTTTCTGCCTTTGGCTCAGAGGGGCTCAGAAGTTGAACATACCTGTGCTGAGTGCTCGGATCGGAATCGGATGGATACGTCATCGACTGCCCACTCACCCTTGCCGGCGAAAAGGTTTGTCTGGAACCGGGGCACATGGTGGGGGGAAAAGAAAGAAGATCTCGTGGGAGGGGGGGCTTTTGAATTTGTTTTGGAGGCTCCTTCGATTGACTTATGGGGGGAAAGAAAGGAGCTGGTTGACTAAAATGGTGGGTGACTGGCGATTTCGTGGCGGGGGGGAGGCTGTGTGTGTGTGGCTAGTTAATGCAAGCTGAGGGGGGGTTTGGAAGCTGGACTGCATTTTGTTGCACGTGCTGCTGCAAACTTTGCAGTGCAAAGCCAGCCGGGGGAGCCATCTTAAGTTGAGGCTGCATAGGCCTTGTGGTGCATGTGATTCAGATTCTATTCATTGAACCTCTGGTTACAAAGTTGGTTGGACAGTGTTCTCTTTTTATATATATAAAATATTTATTAAAGTTTCACAAATTTTATAATCAAACACAACAATGCAAACAAACACAAACAAGAAGAAGTGTGGTATCTGAAGAAGTGTGCATGCACACGAAAGCTCATACCAAGAACTAACTTAGTTGGTCTTTAAGGTGCTACTGGAAGGAATTTTTTTATTAAGAAAAAACAAGTATAATTTCAAATCCTTATTTTCTTAAAACTTACTTCCCCGACCTCCTCATATCTACCCTTTCTGCATTCCACTTTCAAATTTTTAGTTCAGCAAATCCTCACCCGTTGGACAGTGTTCTCGAAGCTACCAGCATGAGTTTGACCAGACTGCAGGAGGACAGGAAGACTGGAGTGCCTGGAACAGGTGAGGCTGCTGGTCCCTTATTTTCAAATCTGTAAGTTGACAGCTATGCCCCCATCCCTCCCAAGGTCCCCTCCCTTCCCAGCAGCTCTTGGATTCCTTGGGTGGGGAGACCTCTGGTGGTTCTCTGTTCAGGGCTTTCTGGTCAGTCTCAGAAGATCATTTGGGCACCTGAGAGGCTGCATGTCTGAACGGGCGCACCTGGGTCAGCCAGGAGTCTGGATAAGACCCCTGCCTGATGAACGGGTGGTGGTGAAAGCTTTCCTTCTAACTGGAGGACAAGGGAGGGTTCACTTGTATCTGGGTCACTGAAATGGATGCAGAAAATCAATTTCTTCCAAAAGTGCCTGGATCTGGTCAGCGACCACTTACTCAAGAACCTTGCTGAGGAAAGGGAGCTTAGCCACTGGCCCGGAGTTAGTTAGGATCTCTGAATCCAGGGAAGGTTTCTTAAGGAGTGGATTCACCCCGCCTCCTCCAAGCAGGAAGGGAGCCCCCACTCCTGCCGGGAGGCATTGACCCCTCCCTGGCCCAGCCAGCCCCCCCTCCCTGCTCTTTCTCATCCTCCAAGAGGGGCTCAGACTGATCCCAGCACTCAGTCCGCATCCTCCAGCCGGACGGACTGAAACTCCACAGGACTCGACTGGGCTCTGGCCCCCCAGGAGACTCCTCGGCTAGTGCAGCAAACTCAAGCCTGGGGGGATGAAAGCCATGGCTTCCCCACAAAGCGGTGAGCAGCCTTTGCTATGAAGGAAGAACAGGCTTGCAGCCCTCCTGCAAAATCACCCGCCTTCCCGCCCCCTGGCTTTGCAGAGAGCAAGGAGGGGGTGCAGGACCCTGGGGGGCACGCATGATCTGAACACGGCCCCCCTGCAGCCCAAAGGGAGGAGAGAGAGAGGAGACTCACCAGATTGCAGCAGGAGCCCCCCAGGCAGCGAAGCTTGCAAAGGAGACACACCAAACATCCACCGCCCCCCCTTGCAGGAAGTGACTAGGGAGGGGCTTTGGATCGGGAGGACCTGGTCCCCCCCCACCTTTCTTTCTGTCCTCTCTAGGAATCCGGTTCCGTTCCGTGTCCCCCTGGCGAAGCCAAGCGCCCCAAGCTCGCCCTTCCCCTCTGCAAAGCAGGCGCCCAGGAGGAGCCCCGTGCGCTGCGTATTTCGGGGTACCCTCCTGGCTGGGCTCTGAGCTGCTCCCTCCCTTGGCAAAAAAACAAGAGGGAAAGCTGGCAGGGGGAGGGAAAGCACAACCCGCGCCCTCCCCCCACGGCTAGACATTGCGATCCACTCCCCCTTCCTTTCAAGCCCATGCTTTAAATTTCCCCCATCAGACAAAAAACCAGCATTTAGCAGGGCAGTGAATGGCTCGTGATCTTAAAAGCCTTTTCAGTGCTCTACTGATTCAAATTTAAGTCTTAAAAGATGACAGGCAAGAACGATAAATGACGAAACAACACACGTTTTCACCACGTATCTCCCAGGGGAGCAGCAGAAAACAAGGAGGTTGGTCAAGGGAGCCTCTGAGTTCAACCATTTGCTGTTCGCAATGCAACGAGTACCGGTATTTGTCTGTGGATGTCTCTGTTTACCGAATCTAACATAAAGAACAGTAGAGGGGGGGGGGGAAACAGAATTATCAGGGTCTGGGGTACCTGCACAGGAGCACCTGGGAAAGATTAGTAGGTGCCATGGCACCCGCATGTGCCCAGTTGGTGACCCCTTACAACACTCGGTTGAACACAAGCCAATTTCTCACGCAATGAATGTAAATAGTTCCTCTCCAGCAGGAGTCCTTTGGTCAAAAGCAGGGGTCAGCAATTTTTTTCAGCTGGTCCACTGTACCTCAGACCTTGTGGGGAGCCGGACTATATTTTGGGGGAAGAAATGAAGAATTCCTATGCCCCCCAAATAACCCAGAGATGCATTTTAAATAAAAGCACGCCTTCCACTTCTGTAAAAACACTGATTCCCTCGGACCAGATTTAAAAGGCGATTGGGCCAAATCCGGCCCCCAGGCCTTAGTTTGACTACCCATTGTCAAGAGTCTTTGCTCAGGCTACAGATCTTTCCACACTAGATGTAGGTTTTGTGCTCACACTGAAGAGTTAGCTGAAGTGAAATAAGGCCTCTGAGCGAGAGTTATCATACCCCAGTTCATGAAGTACCAATGGTACTTTGCTGATGGTAAAGGTGGTGGAGTTGGCTGCAGTCTTCTCGGTCTCCTTTGGCCTCCTGGTAGCAGAACTGCCTGAACCACTGGCTCTGCACATCTGAGCAGAGAATGTCCTTCTCACCAAGGATCTTCTGCACAGAGCTTTCCCAGAATTCCCCACGGCTCCCAGTTCTGAAGGCAACATCAAAAGACAACACGCCCCCCCCCCCAGATCCCCATATGCGAGGCATCTGCAAAGCAGGATCAACGCACTTTAGAATCCTAAGAAGAGGATTTGGGGATGCTCTTCCTCACTGAAGGCGAGGTTGCCAGGGCAATGCTGGACACCCGAGACCTGAAATGGTCTAATGGCCTGGGCACATGGGGCCACTCCAAGGTGATGGGGGCTCTTTCCTGGGGTAGGAGGGAGAGCAGCTCTTGAGGACCCCAAGGCTAGAACCCCCCCCCCTCAGCCTGGTGTGAAAATTGTACTCAGTCAACCACAGTTCTAAATTCCTTCCTTGACCAAAAGCACCAAAAGGCAGGAGCAAACAGGAAGATTCATCTCACAGAAATCCCTTTGGTTGCCATCACATTTGGCGGGGTCACTTCCCTTCTAGGAGGGCTAGACACAGCCTGGAATCAACCCCCCACTGCTCCCAGTTTGATGGCATGGCCTCTTCCTGCTTCTGGGCCAGCGGAGTCTGGCTCATCCCCCTGGGCTCTCAGGAAGCCTCCAAGATATCAGAAGGAAGGAATCCCTTTTGTCTTCTGCCCAGTTCTGGCTGTCCTGAGTAGAGGGACCTCTACTTATTACAGTGTTTACGACCTATTTTGACGGGCATTAATGATCCTGGCCCAACTGAACTGGCTGCCAATTAGCTTCCACACCCAATTCAAAGTGTCAGTTTTGACCTATAAAGCCATTACCATTATTTTTATTATTTCTAACAATTCATGAAACCACAGTAAAACTAACAAACATTAAAAACTTCTTTTTCTTAAAGTCAGTTAGTCATTTATTTTCTTAACATCTAACAAGAGGGAAGTTCCACAAGGCGGGTGACACTATGAAAAAGCCCCCCTGCCTTGTTCCATGTAACCTCACTTCCCACAATCAGGGAACCGGCAGAAGGCCTTCAGAAGTGGAACTCAGGGTCCGTGTTGAACATATTAATCAAAGTCTCTGAAAATTAAATTCATATACAGCCATTGTCTGGTTTCTCCCCACTGTGACATCTTTCATGGCCTATGAGACTGGTCTTCTGACCGAAGCTCTGTCCACATTCCAAGCACTGATACGGTTTCTCTCCTGTATGAATTCTTTCATGGACTATGAGATAGAACTTCCGGGTGAACCTCTTTCCACATTCCAAGCACTGATACGGTTTCTCCCCTGTATGAATCCTTTGATGGGAAGTTAGACCTTCCTTCCAGGTGAAACTCTGTTCACATTCCATGCACTGATATGGTTTCTCTCCTGTATGAATTCTTTCATGGACTGTGAGATTGAACTTCCGACTGAAGCTCTTCCCACATTCCAAGCACTGATACGGTTTCTCCCCTGTATGACTTATTTGATGGGTTGTGAGATGGGCACTCCGACAGAACCTCTTCCCACATTCCAAACACTGATATGGTTTCTCCTCTGTATGAATTCTTTGATGGGAAGTGAGACTTTTCATCCAGGTGAAACTCTTTCCACATTCAAAGCACTGAAATGGTTTCTCCCCTGTATGAATTCTCTGATGGGAAGTGAAATCCTTTTTCTGCGTAAAGCTCTTTGCACATTCCAAGCACTGATACGGTTTCTCCCCTGTATGACTTATTTGATGGACTGTGAGATTGAACTTCCGACTGAAACTCTTCTCACATTCCATGCACTGATATGGTTTCCCCTGTGTATGAATTCTTTGATGGGAAGTGAGACTCTCTTTCCGACTGAAGCTCTTCGCACACTCCAAGCATTGATAGGATTTCTTCCCCAATGGATTTCTTCGGAGGGAAGTGGAATGGGAGCTTTGACTGAAGTTCTCTCTACACTCAGAATATTTACATGGCTTCTCCATGGTGTAGACATGGTCATGGTCTCCCTGGTTCTTAATCTCTGATTCATCAGCATCTGCAACAAAGAAAGAAACGGATCACAGCCCCAGGGAGAAACACAGCGCTCAGTTATTGATCTTTGCTAATTAATGCTTGGGACACGGGAAGAACTGAAGGGAATTAAAAGTAAGGCTTTACAACAGGCTTCACTGCTTTTGTTGACAGGCATTAATGAACATATTTATGGAACCGGAATGTCAGGAGTGGGGCAGCAATAAATCACACGGAGTAAGTGAAGTTAACTCCTTATGAGAAGCAACAGGCTGCTCAGAAGTGTCAGGCCTAGTGAGCACAGCAATACTTCCCTCTGGGTCTGGCCCCTACGAGCCAGTTGTGGGGACTGAATGAAGGCCCTGCCTTCCCACAACTGACTAAGTCTCCTCCTCTCCCAGATTCTTCCCAAAGGATCTTAAATTCCAAAACAGACATCATGATCCAACAGGGAGCCTTACTGAGAGAGTTCATGATCCCACAATTCTCCTCCATGACTTCCTTATGCAGAGCTCTCTGGTCAGGATCCAGCAACGACCATTCTTCATCTGTGAAATGAACAGCTACATCTTCAAAGCACAGCAGACCCTAAAATAAAAATTGAAAGGTCCCCTTCTTAGACAATATACAGATTATCTACTACACATTGCTCTGTTGTTTTCTGCCTAGCTGCCCTATCTCATAGCCTCTTTGCCCGCAATGCTCCTTCTCCCTACCTGATCTGGTTCCACAGCTGATGTTTCTCCTCTGCCTCCATGCAAAGATGGAAGATGAGGTCTTGGCAGCATCATTCTGTCACCTGTGAGAGACAAAGGGAGGTGGCAGGCCATTAGCACATGCTTTTCTTCGAGGTGAAGCAGTGCACCTCTAACTACAGATGGGGCGCTCTATGCACAGGTCCCTTTGAAGGGGACTCAGAAACTAAGCCAGAAGGAGGCTACCAGACTGGTGACTGGGAGCAGCTGCTGGGACCATATAACACTGGTCCTGAAAGACCTACACTGGCTCCTAGTATGTTTCCAAGCACAATTCAACATGTTGGTATTGACCTTTGAATCCCTAAACAGCCTCGGCCCTGTAGACCTGAAGGAGCGTCTCCACACCAATCGTTCAGCCCGGACACTGAGGTCCAGCTCCAAGGGCCTTCTGGCAGTTCCCTCACTGCGAGGAGTAAAGCTACAGAGAACCAGGCAGAGGGACTTCTCTTGGCCCCAAGTGTCTTCCCGTAAAAGATGAAAAAAACCCACAGATTAGTTCCTAAATCCATAAAATGCAACCAAAGGGAGAAAAAGCTCCTTCCTCCTTACCCAGCGGCCTCTCTCTCCTGACCAACGGAGTCTTCTCTGCCTCAGAGGAATCCAGGCCCATTTCTGCAAAGATAATCTTTCCCTGAAAGAGCAACAAGGATTCAGAACAGAGGATGGAGAGAAATATTAGAAAAGGAATGGCAAAGGGGAAACCGTTTGGGGATGCTTTCCGAAAGCTTAGTAGAGGATTTCAGGATACTCTCCATTCTGTTCAGAGCCCCTTGGGAATATCCAGAGGAAAGTCTCTCTCACCTGCTGCTCTGCCTGCTTCCTCTCCTCTGCCTGACTCAGGAGGAATCCTTCGGCCAGGGCCACCGCCTGGGAACAGGTCTCTGCTCCACATTCCCGCACCCAGCTCTCCATCTCTGGCGGAAGGACAGCCAGGAACTGCTCCAAGATCATCAGGTCCAGCATCTGAGCTTTTGTATGCCTTTCTGGCTTCAGCCACTGATGGCAAAGATGGTGGAGTTGGCTGCAAACCTCTCGGGGTCCTTTGGCCTCCTGGTAGCAGAACTGCCTGAACTGCTGGCTCTTCATATCAGAGTGGAGGGTGTCCTCCTCACCCAGGATCTTCTTCACAGAGCTTTCCCAGAATCCCTCACTGCTCCCAGTGTTGATGGCATGACCCCTTCCTGCTTCAGAGCCGGCTGAGTCTTGCTCATCCATCTGTGTTCTCAGGAAGTCTCCAAGATATCGGAAGGAACCACTTGGCCTTCTGCTAAGTTCTGTCTGTCCTTATTAAAGCGGCTAGCAAATCCTACAAAAGAATATGTCTTTCTGTTATATAATTGATATTATTATCATTCTTATTTTATTAAAATCCTATAATTCAAAGTTCAAGGTGTTTTTTAAAAATAATATTGACAGCATCATCAAGTACCTTTTCTAATGAGTCTGGCATCTTTTTTAGGGCCGGACGATGCCTGGTTTTCAACATCATAATACAGTATATCACCAGCTAAGCATCCCAATACAGTGGTACCTCGGGTTAAGTCCTTAATTCGTTCCGGACCTCCTGAAACTGTTCTTAACCTGAAGCACCGCTTTGGCTAATGGGGCCTCCTGCTGCTGCCGCCCTGCCGGAGCACGATTTCTGTTCTCATCCTGAAGCAAAGTTCTAAACCCGAGGTACTATTTCTGGGTTAGCGGAGTCTGTAACCTGAAGCGTATGTAACCCGGGGTTCCACTGTATTCCGGTTTTAAAACAGCTGCATTGGTTGTCCATTCTATTGAAGGGGCTCCCCTGAGGGTTCACTTAGACCCCCCCCCAAATCTGAAGAAGCGCCTCCTTCCCTTCAGACCCTCTGGGGTGGGGAGGCTGGCAGAGGGGAGCAGGGCGGCCCCAGAAAGGGCATCCTGGTGGGCGTTCCTGGGCTGGGGCATACCCTCCCCACCGAGGCCCCCCTGGCCCCCAGGCCTCTGACCCCAGAGACAGGTGTTTCCAGGACCCCAACTCCTCCTGGGGCATTCCGGGAGTTGCAAGGACCCAGAAGTCTGGGAAGGGGAGCTGCTCAGATGTTTCCCCCTGGCTGCCATCTCTGCCCCTCTTCCCCTCACCTGAGAGGGGCTTCTTAGCCTGCCTGCATCCCAGCATCCCCAGGGAGACCAGCTCGCCCCCTCCCGGGCTGGGCAGAGGAAGGAGGGGGGCAGGACCCTCCTCTCCCCGACCCCCCCCTCCATGCACCCCCCCCGCTGCAGCCCTGGGACCCCTTTCTCCCAAGGGGGGGGGGAAGAGAGGAGGCTCACCGCATCCCGGGAGGCGCCCCTTGCACGGGGCGGGAGGCAGGAAATGACGGGAGGGAGGGGAGGGGCCTTGCTGGGGGGGGCCTGGTCCCACCCCCCTCCTTCCTTACCTCTACTCTCTAGGAATCCAGCTCAGTTCCCTGCAACCCTTGCAAAGCGGAAAGGAAGGATCCGGGAGGAGCCCGCCCTTGGCCCCGCCCAGAGAGGGTTCTTTCCCGGGGGGGGGGCAGAAGTTGGCAGAGGACCGAGGGCTCCCTTGCCATCCCCTGGAGGCTTCCTGAGAGCCGGACTCAGCTGTCCCTGGAGGGGAAGAGGCCATGCCATGGAAACGGGGAGCAGGGGGCGATTTGGGGGAAACACCTTCCTGACTCGGCGCTCGGCCAGGCAATGTGGACTCTTACCTGTTGACTCTGCTCTCTCCCCTTTCCCCCTTTTCTGGTTTTGATTAAACCAATTCATGAACCAAGAACTCGTACACTAATAATGATCCAGGTGTTGTAGACATTCCCATGAACTTACTGTGTGGTTTTTGTGATGCGCAGATGACAAGAGAACCAGTGGCGTAGCGTGGGTTGTCAGCACCCAGGGCAAGGCAAGTAATTTGCGCCTCCTAACCTGTGGATTTGCGCCCCCTAACCCGTGGATTTGCGCACCCTAACCCTACCCCCCAGATGTTGCGCCCGGTGCGGCCGGCCCCCCCTGCACCCCCCATGCTACGCAGCTGAAGAGAACTCTCGGTCTATTTATTTGTATCCTTTATTCCTCCTGTGAGCCTTGTTTATAAAACCCAATAAACCAGAATTCCAAAAAGGAAGGAAAAAGACAACACACACTCCCAGGTCCCCATATGCGCGGCATCTGCAAAGCAGGATTATCCCACTTTAGAGAGCACTGGCTTCCTCCTACCTAAGAATCCTGGGATCTGTAGTTTCTTAAGGATGCGGAGAGCTGCTAGGACACACCCTCCAAGTGTGCTTTAATAATCTGTCCTTTGTGCCAGGGACCTCGGGGAATTACAGATGGTGGGAAGAGGGTCTCCCAGTAACTCTCAGCACTGGGGGGGGGGGCTGCCTCTTTCCCCCCCATCCCTCCCAAGGATCCCTCCCTTCCCGGCAGGGCTTGGATTCCTTGGGTGGGGAGACTTCCAAGAGTTATCAGCAAGGCTTCCTGGTCAGTCTCAGAAGATCATTTGGACACCTGAGAAGCTGCATGTCTGAACGGGTGTACATGTGTCAACGTCTGGCGAAAACCATGTCGGATGAAGGAGTGGTGGATGGTGAGGAAAACTCTCCTTCTAACTGAAGAACATTGGAGCGTTGGAACTCAGCCTCACAACAGAAGACGATGGCTGTAGCTTGAATTATTGGCGGCCACCCTGACAGAGCCAAGTGGGGCAGCCTGCCCACCGGCACAGCCATCGCCCCACAAGTGAGCCCTGAAAGAACGAGCTCCATTGGCCCCATGCCCTCAAGGCCCCGTTCCTCCTCCCTGGGGGTCCCTGAGGACTGGCTGAATAGACAGACATAAAAATACACAAACAGTGAAAACGGAAACCTGACTCACGCAATAAATAAATAAGGAAGATGGAGGGCCGAGAAAAGAAAAGGCTTCTTCTGCAGTGCAGAGTTAGACCTGGTTAGGGCGAGGAAACAAGCTGGGAGATGGCTGCAGTGGAGGAAAATTATGGTCGAATGCAAGCAAGACTGGTGAGGGTTCATCATGGAGCCTTCTGGTGGCCAAGAGGGAAGCAAGGAAGCAGACTTTGCTGTCTCAATAATGCTCCACTTTAACTGCCATTAACCTTTTAGAATGTATTAGGCACGGTTTCTGAGTGTTCTGCATTTGTGAATCTCCCCCCTCTTACGCTACATTGCATCTCTCCTTACCTGGCCCTGAAAGTGGAACAAATGGCAGGATGTTTTAGCAGCATAGTGTAAATCAGCTCTCCGTGAAGCTATCTGAGACCCAGGAAGAGGATTTGGGGATGCTCTTCCTCACTGAAGGCGAGGTTGCCAGGGCAATGCTGGACCTGAAATGGTCTAATGGCCTGGGCACATGGGGCCACTCCAAGGTGATGGGGGCCCTTTCCTGGGGTAGGAGGGAGAGCAGCTCTTGAGGGCCCCAGGGCTAGAAACCACCCCCAATCAGCCTGGTGTGAAAATTGTACTCAGTCAACCACAGTTCTAAATTCCTTCCTTGACCAAAAGCACCAAAAGGCAGGAGCAAACAGGCAGATTCATCTCACAGAAGTCCCTTCGGTTGCCATCACATTTGGTAGGGTTGCTTCCCTTCTAGGAGGGCTAGACACGGCCCAGAATCAACCCCCCACTGCTCCCAGTTTGATGGCATGGCCTCTTCCTGCTTCTGGGCCAGCGGAGTCTGGCTCATCCACCTGGGCTCTCAGGAAGCCTCCAAGAGATCAGAAGGAAGGAATCCCTTTTGTCTTCTGCCCAGTTCTGGCTGTCCTGAGCAGAGGGACCTCTACTTATTACAGTGTTTACGACCTATTTTGACGGGCATTAATGATCCTAGCCCAACTGAACTGGCTGCCAATTAGCTTCCACACCCAATTCAAAGTGCCAGTTTTGACCTATAATGCCATTACCATTATTTTTATTATTTCTAACAATTCATGAAACCACAGTAAAACTAACAAACATTAAAAACTTCCTTATCTTAAAGTCAGATAGTTGTTTATTTTCTTAACATCTAAAAACAGGGAGTTCCACAAAGCGGGTGACACTATCAAAAAGGCCCCCTGCCTTGTTCCATGTAACCTTACTTCCCACAATCAGGGAACTGGCAGAAGGCCTTCAGAAGTGGAACTCAGGGTCCACGTTGAACATATTAATCAAAATAAAAAAATTTCTTCCTGTAGCACCTTAAAGACCAACTAAGTTAGTTCTTGGTATAAGCTTTCGTGTGCATGCACACTTCTTCAGATACACTGAAACAGAACAATATTAATCAAAGTCTCTGAAAATTTTTCATATACAGCCATTGTCTGGTTTCTCCCCACTGTGACATCTTTGATGGACTATGAGAATGGTCTTCTGACCGAAGCTCTGTCCACATTCCAAGCATTGATATGGCTTCTCTCCTGTATGAATTATTTCATGGACTATGAGATAGAACTTCTGGGTGAACCTCTTTCCACATTACAAGCACTTGATACGGTTTCTCTCCTGTATGAATTCTTTGATGGGAAGTGAGACTTTCCTTCCGATAGAAGCTCTTTCCACATTCCAAGCACTGATACGGTTTCTCCCCTGTATGAATCCTTTGATGGGCTGTGAGATTGAACTTCTGATTGAAGCTCTTTCCACATTCCAAGCACTGATACGGTTTCTCCCCTGTATGAATCCTTTGATGGGAAGTGAGACCTTCCTTCCAGGTGAACCTCTGTCCACATTCCAAGCACTGATATGGTTTCTCTCCTGTATGAATTCTTTTATGGGCTGTGAGATTGAACTTCCGATTGAAGCTCTTCCCACATTCCAAGCACTGATAAGGTTTCTCCCCTGTATGAATCCTTTGATGGGAAGTGAGACCTTCCTTCCAGGTGAACCTCTGTCCACATTCCAAGCACTGATATGGTTTCTCCCCTGTATGAATTCTCTGATGGGAAGTGAGATCCTTTTTCTGGGTAAAGCTCTTCGCACATTCCAAGCACTGATAGGATTTCTTTCCAAATGGATTTCTTCGGAGGGAGCTTTGACTGATCTTCTCTCTACACTTAGAATATTTACATTGCTTCTCCATGGTGTAGACATGGTCATGGTCTCCCTGGTTCTTAATCTCTGATTCATCAGCATCTGCAAGAAAGAAAGAAACGGATCACAGCCTCAGGGAGAAACGCAGCCCTCGGTTATTGAACTTTGCTAATTAATGCTTGGGACACGGGAAGAACTGAACTGAATTAAAAGTAAGGCCTTACAACAGGCTTCACTGCTTATGTTGACAGTCATTAATGAACATATTTATGGAACCGGAATGTCAGGAGTGGGGCAGCAATAAATCATACGGAGTAAGTGAAGTTAACTCCTTATGAGAAGCAACAGGCTGCTCAGAAGTGTCAGGTCTAGTGAGCACAGCAATACTTCTCTCTGGGTCTGGCCCCTACGAGCCAGTTGTGGGGACTGAAGGCCCTGCCTCCCCACAACTGACTAAGTCTCCTCCTCTCCCAGATTCTTCCCAAGGGATCTTAAATTCCGAAAGAGATGATCCAACAGGGAGCCTTACTGAGAGAGTTCATGATCCCACCATTCTCCTCCATGACTTCTTTATGCAGAGCTCTCTGGTCAGGATCCAGCAACGCCCACTCCTCGTCTGCGAAACGAACAGCTATATCTTCAAAGCATACTAGGCCCTAAAAGAAGAAGAGAAAAGTCTTGCTCTCAGGCAGCAGAAAGATCATCTTCTACACATTGTTTTGTTGTTTTGTGTCTGTTTGTTGCCGTATGGTTTTAATGGGATTGTATGGCTGTACATTTTAATTATGGACGTACGTTTTAACATCTTAATGGAATTGTTTTCTTTTGTATTTTATTGATGGGTATTCATCTTTGTGTAAATGGGTGGAACTTCACCTGGTATTCTTCAGATCCTTCTCTCTGCTGAACATTCCCCCCTTTCCCCTCCCCGTCTACTGTTCTGGAGGGGGAAACCTTCACCATGCCCTACAGCCAACTTCAGGGTTGCAGGGGGTCACAGGGAGGGGAAAGAGGGGGAAAGCCCTATAGTGCAACTGATGGGACTTGTTAGGTGAATTCTGGCCCCTCTTATTTATGGTTTGTCAGCTGTTGAGAAGCCTATCTTAGTATTAAATGTTAAAATGGTAAATAAAACTGAAGCTACTGACAGATAATACTAGCATCATTCAGAAGGCTAGTGAACGTGACGTGGTTGTTAATCATTCTCTGCACATAAACCTTCTGGAGTGGCCTTTACTGCCTTTGTTAAGGAGAATTTTGACAGAAGTCAAGAGCAGGAGCCTCTTTGCCCGCAATGATCCTTCTCCCTACCTGATCTGGTTCCAGAGCTGATGTTTCTCCTCTGCCTCCATGCAAAGATGGAAGATGAGGTCTTGGCAGCATCATTCTGTCACCTGTGAGAGACAAAGGGAGGTGGCAGGCCATTAGCACATGCTTTTCTTTGAGGTGAAGCAGTGCACCTCTAACTACAGATGGGGCGCTCTATGCGCGGGTACCTCTGAAGGGGACTCAGAAACTAATCCAGATGGAGGCTACCAGACTGGTGACTGGGAGCAGCTGCTGGGACCATATAACACTGGTCCTGAAAGACCTACACTGGCTCCTAGTATGTTTGCAAGCACAATTCAACATGTTGGCATTGACCTTTGAAGCCCTAAACAGCCTCGGACCTGTAGACCTGAAGGAGCGTCTCCACACCAATCGTTCAGCCCGGACACTGAGGTCCAGCTCCAAGGGCCTTCTGGTAGTTCCCTCACTGCGAGGAGTAAAGCTACAGAGAACCAGGCAGAGGGACTTCTCTTGGCCCCAAGTGTCTTCCCGTAAAAGATGAAAAGAACCCACAGATTAGTTCCTAAATCCATAAAATGCAACCAAAGGGAGAAAAAGCTCCTTCCTCCTTACCCAGCGGCCTCTCTCTCCTGACCAACGGAGTCTTCTCTGCCTCAGAGGAATCCAGACCCATTTCTGCAAAGATAATCTTTCCCTGAAAGAGCAACAAGCATTCAGAACAGAGGATGGAGAGAAATATTAGAAAAGGAATGGCAAAGGGAAAACCATTTGGGGATGCTTTCTGAAAGCTTAGTAGAGGATTTCAGGATACTCTCCATCCTGTTTGGAGCCCCTTGGGAGCATCCAGAGGAAAGTCTCTCTCACCTGCTTTCTCTCTGCCTGCTTCCTCTCCTCTGCCTGACTCAGGAGGAATCCTTCGGCCAGGGCCACCGCCTGGGAACTGGTCTCCGCTCCACATTCCCTCACCCACCTCTCCATCTCCGGTGGCAGGACAGCCAGGAACTGCTCCAAGACCACCAGGTCCAGCATCTCAGCTTTCGTGTGCCTTTCTGGCTTCAGCCACTGATGGCAAAGATGGTGGAGTTGGCTGCAAACTTCTCGGGGTCCTTTGGCCTCCTGGTAGCAGAACTGCCTGAACTGCTGGCTCTTCATATCAGAGTGGAGGGTGTCCTCCTCACCCAGGATCTTCTTCACGGAGCTTTCCCAGAATCCCTCACTGCTCCCAGTGTTGATGGCATGGCCCCTTCCTGCTTCAGGGCCGGCTGAGTCTTGCTCATCCATCTCGGCTCTCAGGAAGTCTCCAAGATATCGGACGGAACCACTTGGCCTTCTGCTAAGTTCTGTCTGTCCTTATTAAAGCGGTTAGTAAATGCTACAAAGGAATATGTCTTTCTGTTATATAATTGATATTATTATAATTCTTATTTTATTAAAATCCTATAATTCAAAGTTCAAGGTGTTTTTTAAAAATAATATTGACGGCATCATCAAGTACCTTTTCTAATGAGTCTGGCATCTTTTTTAGGGCCGGACGATGCCTGGTTTTCAACATCATAATACAGTATATCACCAGCTAAGCATCCCAATACGGTGGCACCTCGGGTTAAGTACTCAATTTGTTCCGGACGTCCTGAAACTGTTCTTAACCTGAAGCACCACTTTAGCTAATGGGGCCTCCTGCTGCTGCCGTGGTGCCGGAGCACGAATTCTTTTCTCATCCTGAAGCAAAGTTCTTAATCCAAGGTACTATTTCTGGGTTAGCGGAGTCTGTAACCTGAAGCGTATGTAACCCAGGGATCCACTGTATTCCGGTTTTAAAACAGCTGCAATGGTTGTCTATTGAAGGGGCTCCCCTGAGGGTTCACTTAGACCCCCCCCCCAAATCTGAAGAAGCGCCTCCTTCCCTCCAGACCCTCTGGGGTGGGGAGGCTGGCAGAGGGGGGCAGGGCGGCCCCAGAAAGGGCATCCTGGTGGGAGTTCCTGGGCTGGGGCACACCCTCCCCACCGAGGCCCCCCTGGCCCCCAGGCCTCTGACCCCCGAGACAGGTGTTTCCAGGACCCCGAAGTCCGGGAAGGGGAGCTGCTCAGATGTTTCCCCCTGGCTGCCATCTCTGCCCCTCTTCCCCTCACCTGAAAGGGGCTTCTTGGCCTGCCTGCATCCCAGCATCCCCAGGGAGACCAGCTCGCCCCCTCCCGGGCTGTGCAGAGGAAGGAGGGGGGCAGGACCCTCCTCTCCCCGACCCCCCCTCCATGCACCCCCCCCGCTGCAGCCCTGGGACCCCTTTCTCCCAAGGGGGGGGGGAAGAGAGGAGGCTCACCGCATCCCGGGAGGCGCCCCCTTGTACGCTTCCCCCGCTTGCAGGAAATGACGGGAGGGAGGGGAGGGGCCTTTGCGGGGGGGGAGGGCCTCGTCCCACCCCGTCCTTCCTTTCCTCTACTCTCTAGGAATCCAGCTCAGTTCCCTGCAACCCTTGCAAAGCGGAAAGGAAGGATCCGGGAGGAGCCCCGCCCTTGGCCCCGCCCAGAGAGGGTTCTTTCGCGGGGGGGGGGGCAGAAGTGGGCAGAGGACAGAAGGGCTCCCTTGCCATCCCCTGGAGGCTTCCTGAGAGCCCAGATGGAGGAGCCGGACTCAGCTGGCCCTGAAGGGGAAGAGGCCATGCCATGGAAACGGGGAGCAGGGGGCGATTTGGGGGGAACACCTTCCTGACTAGGCGCTCGGCCAGGCAATGTGGACGGTGATACGGAAGGGGGGGCATGTCTTCTTCACTAGAATATATTTGCTAAATTTCTCTAGGACTCCATCACCCCTCCCCTGTCCTCCATAATCTCTCAAGTAATCCTGTCAAAATCACTCTGCCAAACCTTTCCTCGGGCAATGCCAGGTGATAGACTATGCGTACATGGACCATTGTCTTCTCAGGATGTGCTTATCTGCGCATATCTCCAGCCCTCCCTCCTCCATATCTCCAGCCCTCTGCATATTCACCCCTCCCTCCTCCATATGTTAATCTGTGTAACCCAACCTCTTAATGTATTCATGATGTAACTGGGATGTATTTTTCACTGTATTCTGGGATATGGAGAAAAATTTCAAAAGTTCATGTCACCCCTTTCTGGCGGTTCAATCTCGCCTTGAACCTGTTGCGCAATAAACTTGGATCTTCTGCAGTTTGCTCCTGCGTCCGGCTGAGCTCATTTTCTTCCGCAGGGACCCACGGACTTAGTCCGATGAGCTGGGTGGCAGAGTAACCCCGCACCCAGATTTTAGCCGTAACAACGGTGACCTGTTGACTCTGCTCTCTCCCGTTTCCCCCTTTTCTGGTTTTGATTAAACCAATTCATGAACCAAGACCTCGTACACTAAGAATGATCCAGGTGTTGCAGACATTCCCATGAACTTATTGTGTGGTTTTTGTGATGCCCAGATGACAAGACTACTCTCGGTCTATTTATTTGTATCCTTTATTCCTCCTGTGAGCCTTGTTTATAAAACCCAGGAAACCAGAATTCCAAAAAGGAAGGAAAAAGACAACACACACTCCCAGGTCCCCTTCTGTGCTGCATCTGCAAAGCAGGATTATCCCACTTTAGAGAGCACTGGCTTCCTCCTACCTAAGAATCCTGGGATCTGTAGTTTCTGAAGGATGCCGAGAGCTGCCAGGAGACACTCTCCAAGTGCGCTTTAACAAACTGTCCTTTTTGCCAGGGACCTCGGGGAATTACAGCTGGTGGGGAGAGGGTCTCCCAGTAACTCTCAGCACTGGGGGGGGGCTGCCTCTTTCACCCCCATCCCTCCCAAGGATCCCTCCCTTCCCATCAGGGCTTGGATTCCTTGGGTGGGGAGACTTCCAAGAATTATCAGCAAGGCTTCCTGGTCAGTCTCAGAAGATCATTTGGACACCTGAGAGGCTGCATGTCTGAACGGGTGTACATGTGTCAACGTCTGGCGAAAACCATGTCAGATGAAGGAGTGGTGGATGGTGAGGAAAACTCTCCTTCTAACTGAAGAACATTGGAGCGTTGGAACTCAGCATCACAACAGAAGACGATGGCTGCAGCTTGAATTATTGGCGGCCACCCTGACAGAGCCAAGTGGGGCAGCCTGCCCACCGGCACAGCCATCGCCCCACAAGTGAGCCCCGAAAGAACGAGCTCCATTGGCCCCATGCCCTCAAGGCCCCGTTCCTCCTCCCTGGGGGTCCCTGAGGACTGGCTGCATGTAGACAGACATAAAAATACACCAACAGTGAAAACGGAAACCTGACTCACACAATAAATAAATAAGGAAGATGGAGGACCGAGAAAAGAAAAGGCTTCTTCTGCAGTGCAGAGTTAGACCTGGTTAGGGCGAGGAAACAAGCTGGGAGATGGCTGGAGGGGAGGAAAATTATGGTCGAATGCAAGCAAGACTGGTGAGGGTCCATCATGGAGCCTTCCTGGTGGCCAAGAGGGAAGCAAGGAAGCAGACTTTGCTGTCTCAATAATGCTCCACTTTAACTGCCATTAACCTTTTAGAATGTATTAGGCATGGTTTCTGAGTGTTCTGCATTTGTGAATCTCCCCCCTCTTACGCTACATTGCATCTCTCCTTACCTGACCTGAAAGTGGAACAAATGGCAGGATGTTTTAGCAGCAGAATGTAAATCAGCTCTCCGTGAAGCTATCTGAGACCCAGGAAGAGGATTTGGGGATGCTCTTCCTCACTGAAGGCGAGGTTGCCAGGGCAATGCTGGACACCCGAGACCTGAAATGGTCTAATGGCCTGGGCACATGGGGCCACTCCAAGGTGATGGGGGCCCTTTCCTGGGGTAGGAGGGAGAGCAGCTCTTTTTTTTAAAGAATTTTTTTATTTTCAATGCAGAATCATAACAAAAATTACAAACATTGAATCCAAAATAATACTGTACAAACAAAAATCCCCAGAACATATAAAAAAAGAAGAAAAAACAGAAAAGGGAAAGGGAAAAAAAAAAACAAAGGAAACAAAATTAAACTAAACAAAAACGAAAAAGCACACATCTACGGAAAAAAACCATGTCATTACGTACATAAACACAAATTGACTTCCTTCCTTTGTTCTAAGACCTCAAAAAATTTACTCTTACTGTATTGTTGTGTCTAATTAGATTACTTCCACCTTGGTACTTTTTTTTTTTTTTACACCATTTTTATTTTTCTTTAACCCTGTAAAGCATCATTCATTACATACCAATATACTAACTCTGGAACAATGTTTTTTCATATACTCTTTAGCACAACCCCATTCTTTTAATAATTTCTGGTCCGGTTGTCCCCTTATGTAAGATGTGAGTCTTGCCACATTTATGTATTCACATAATTTAACTTGCCAATCTTTCACTGATGGAATTTTTCTGCCTTTCCAGTTTTTAGCTATAAGCATCCTGGCAGCTGTTGTTGCATAAAGGAATACTTTCCTTTGATTTTCGGGGATATCATTTGTAATTAAACCTAAAAGGAATGCCTCCGTTTTTTTACTGAAAGATAATTTAAACATCTTTTTGAGTTCTTCATAGATTTCATTCCAGGATTGTTTAATAGGTCGGCATTCCCACCACATGTGAAACATTGTTCCTATTTATTTTTTACATCTCCAACAGGTATTCGATTTTAATTTGTAAATTTTTGCCAATTTTACCGGAGTTAAGTACCATTGGTACACCATTTTCATAAAATTTTCTCTTATTGTATAACATGCCGTGAATTTAATATCATATTTCCATAATTTCTCCCATTGGTCCAGCCGAATTACATATCCTATATCGCATGCCCATTTAATCATAACTTCTTTTACTTCTTCATCCTTTAATTCCCATTCTAATAGTAAATTATACATTTTGGATATATATTTTTTTTTTTGAGTTTTGTAGTAATACTTTTTGTAATTTTGATTCTTCCTTTTCAAATCCTATTACTTTATCCTGGTTGAATAGAGGGAGAGCAGCTCTTAAGGACCCCAGGATTAGAAACACACACCCCATCAGCCTGGTGTGAAAATTGTACTCAGTCAACCACAGTTCTAAATTCCTTCCTTGACCAAAAGCACCAAAAGGCAGGAGCAAACAGGCAGATTCATCTCACAGAAATCCCTTCGGTTGCCATCACATTTGGCGGGGTCACTTCCCTTCTAGGAGTGCTAGACACGGCCTGGAATCAACCCCCCACTGCTCCCAGTTTGGATGGCATGGCCTCTTCCTGATTCTGGGCCAGCTGAGTCTGGCTCATCCCCCTGGGCTCTCAGGAAGCCTCCAAGATATCAGAAGGAAGGAATCCCTTTTGTCTTCTGCCCAGTTCTGGCTGTCCTGAGCAGAGGGACCTCTACTTATTACACTGTTTACGACCTATTTTGACGGGCATTAATGATCCTAGCCCAACTGAACTGGCTGCCAATTAGCTTCCACACCCAATTCAAAGTGCCAGTTTTGACCTATAATGCCATTACCATTATTTTTATTATTTCTAAAAATTCATGAAACCACAGTACAACTAACAAACATTAAAAACTTCCTTATCTTAAAGTCAGATAGTTGTTTATTTTCTTAACATCTAAAAACAGGGAGTTCCACAAGGCGGGTGACACTATCAAAAAGGCCCCCTGCCTTGTTCCATGTAACCTCACTTCCCACAATCAGGGAACTGACAGAAGGCCTTCAGAAGTGGAACTCAGGATCCAGGTGGAACATCAAAGTCTCTGAAAAGTATTCATATACAGCCATTGTCTGGTTTCTCCCCACTGTGACATCTTTGATGGCCTATCAGACTGGTCTTCTGACCGAAGCTCTGTCCACATTCCAAGCATTGATATGGTTTCTCTCCTGTATGAATTCTTTCATGGACTGTGAGATAGAACTTCCGGGTGAACCTCTTTCCACATTCCAAGCACTGATACGGTTTCTCTCCTGTATGAATTCTTTGATGGGAAGTGAGACTTTCCTTCCAGTTGAAGCTCTTTCCACATTCCAAGCACTGAAACGGTTTCTCCCCTGTATGAATCCTTTGATGGGAAGTGAGACCTTCCCTCCAGGTGAAACTCTGTCCACATTCCAAGCATTGATATGGTTTCTCTCCTGTATGAATTCTTTCATGGACTGTGAGATTGGACCTCCGACTGAAGCTCTTTCCACATTCCAAGCACTGATACGGTTTCTCTCCTGTATGAATTCTTTGATGGGAAGTGAGACTTTCCTTCCGGTTGAAGCTCTTTCCACATTCCAAGCACTGATACGGTTTCTCCCCTGTATGAATCCTTTGATGGGAAGTGAGACCTTCCCTCCAGGTGAAACTCTGTCCACATTCCAAGCATTGATATGGTTTATCTCCTGTATGAATTCGTTCATGGACTATTAGATAGAACTTCCGGGTGAACCTCTTTCCACATTCCAAGCACTGATACGGTTTCTCTCCTGTATGAATTCTTTGATGGGAAGTGAGACTTTCCTTCCGGTTGAAGCTCTTTCCACACTCCAAGCACTGATACGGTTTCTCCCCTGTATGAATCCTTTGATGGGAAGTGAGACCTTCCCTCCAGGTGAAACTCTGTTCACATTCCAAGCATTGATATGGTTTCTCTCCTGTATGAATTCTTTCATGGACTGTGAGATTGGACCTCCGACTGAAGCTCTTCCCACATTCCAAGCACTGATATGGTTTCTCCCCTGTATGAATTCTTTGATGGGAAGTGAGACTCTCTTTCCGATTGAAGCTCTTCGCACATTCCAAGCATTGATAGGATTTCTTCACCAATGGATTTATTCGGAGGGAGCTTTGACTGAAGTTCTCTCTACACTCAGAATATTTACATGGCTTCTCCATGGTGTAGACATGGTCATGGTCTCCCTGGTTCTTAATCTCTGATTCATCAGCATCTGCAACAAAGAAAGAAACGGATCACAGCCCCAGGGAGAAACACAGCGCTCAGTTATTGATCTTTGCTAATTAATGCTTGGGACACGGGAAGAACTGAACTGAATTCAAAGTAAGGCCTTACAACAGGCTTCACTGCTTTTGTTGACAGGCATTAATGAACATATTTATGGAACCGGAATGTCAGGAGTGGGGCAGCAATAAATCACACGGAGTAAGTGAAGTTAACTCCTTATGAGAAGCAACAGGCTGCTCAGAAGTGTCAGGCCTAGTGAGCACAGCAATACTTCCCTCTGGGTCTGGCCCCTATGAGCCAGTTGTGGGGACTGAATGAAGGCCCTGCCTTCCCACAACTGACTAAGTCTCCTCCTCTCCCAGATTCTTCCCAAGGGATCTTAAATTCCGAAAGAGATATGATCCAACAGGGAGCCTTACTGAGAGAGTTCATGATCCCACCATTCTCCTCCATGACTTCTTTATGCAGAGCTCTCTGGTCAGGATCCAGCAACGCCCATTCCTCTTCTGTGAAATGAACAGCTATATCTTCAAAGCATACTAGGCCCTAAAAGAAGAAGAGAAAAGTCTTGCTCTCAGGCAGCAGAAAGATCATCTTCTACACATTGTTTTGTTGTTTTGTGTCTGTTTGTTGCCGTATGGTTTTAATGGGATTGTATGGCTGTACATTTTAATTATGGATGTACGTTTTAACATCTTAATGGAATTGTTTTATTGTGTATTTTATTGATGGATATTCATATTTGTGTAAATGGATGGAACTCCACCTGGTATTCTTCAGATCCTTCTCTCTGCTGGACATTCCCCCCTTTCCTCTCCCCGTCTACTGTTCTGGAGGGGGAAACCTTCGCCATGCCCTACAGCCAACTTCAGGGTTGCAGGGGGTCACAGGGAGGGGAAGGAGAGGGAAAGCCCTATAGTGCAACTGATGGGACTTGTTAGGTGAATTCTGGCCCCTCTTCTTTATGGTTTGTCAGCTGTTGAGAAGCCTATCTTAGTATTAAATGTTAAATTGGTAAATAAAACTGAAGCTACTGATAGATAATACTAGCATCATTCAGAAGGCTAGTGAACGTGACGTGGTTGTTAATCATTCTCTGCACATAAACCTTCTGGAGTGGCCTTTACTGCCTTTGTTAAGGAGAATTTTGACAGAAGTCAAGAGCAGGAGCCTCTTTGCCCGCAATGGTCCTTCTCCCTACCTGATCTGGTTCCAGAGCTGATGTTTCTCCTCTGCCTCCATGCAAAGATGGATTAAGAGGTCTTGGCAGCATCATTCTGTCACCTGTGAGAGACAAAGGGAGGTGGCAGGCCATTAGCACATGCTTTTCTTAGAGGTGAAGCAGTGCACCTCTAACTACAGATGGGGCGCTCTATGCACAGGTCCCTTTGAAGGGGACTCAGAAACTAAGCCAGAAGGAGGCTACCAGACTGGTGACTGGGAGCAGCTGCTGGGACCATATAACACTGGTCCTGAAAGACCTACACTGGCTCCTAGTATGTTTGCAAGCACAATTCAACATGTTGGTATTGACCTTTGAAGCCCTAAACAGCCTCGGACCTGTAGACCTGAAGGAGCGTCTCCACACCAATCGTTCAGCCCGGACACTGAGGTCCAGCTCCAAGGGCCTTCTGGTAGTTCCCTCACTGCGAGGAGTAAAGCTACAGAGAACCAGGCAGAGGGACTTCTCTTGGCCCCAAGTGTCTTCCCGTAAAAGATGAAAAAAACCCACAGATTAGTTCCTAAATCCATAAAATGCAACCAAAGGGAGAAAAAGCTCCTTCCTCCTTACCCAGCGGCCTCTCTCTCCTGACCAACGGAGTCTTCTCTGCCTCAGAGGAATCCAGGCCCATTTCTGCAAAGATAATCTTTCCCTGAAAGAGCAACAAGCATTCAGAACAGAGGATGGAGAGAAATATTAGAAAAGGAATGGCAAAGGGAAAACCATTTGGGGATGCTTTCTGAAAGCTTAGTAGAGGATTTCAGGATACTCTCCATTCTGTTCAGAGCCCCTTGGGAGTATCCAGAGGACAGTCTCTCTCACCTGCTGCTCTGCCTGCTTCCTCTCCTCTGCCTGACTCAGGAGGAATCCTTCGGCCAGGGCCACCGCCTGGGAACTGGTCTCCGCTCCGCATTCCCTCACCCACCTCTCCATCTGTGGTGGAAGGACAGCCAGGAACTGCTCCAAGATCACAAGATCCAGCATCTGAGCTTTCGTGTGCCTTTCTGGCTTCAGCCACTGATGGCAAAGATGGTGGAGTTGGCTGCAAACCTCTCGGGGTCCTTTGGCCTCCTGGTAGCAGAACTGCCTGAACTGCTGGCTCTTCATATCAGAGTGGAGGGTGTCCTCCTCACCCAGGATCTTCTTCACGGAGCTTTCCCAGAATCCCTCACTGCTCCCAGTGTTGATGGCATGGCCCCTTCCTGCTTCAGGGCCGGCTGAGTCTTGCTCATCCATCTGTGTTCTCAGGAAGCCTCCAAGAAATCGGAAGGAACCACTTGGCCTTCTGCTAAGTTCTGTCTGTCCTTATTAAAGCGGTTAGTAAATCCTACAAAGGAATACGTCTTTCTTGTATAAAATTGATATTATTATCATTCTTATTTTATTAAAATCCTATAATTCAAGGTGTTTTTTAAAAAATAATATTGACGGCATCATCAAGTACCTTTTCTAATGAGTCTGGCATCTTTTTTAGGGCCGGACGATGCCTGGTTTTCAACATCGTAATACAGTATATCACCAGCTAAGCATCCCAATACAGTGGTACCTCGGGTTAAGTACTTAATTCGTTCCGGACCTCCTGAAACTGTTCTTAACCTGTAGCACCACTTTAGCTAATGGGGCCTCCTGCTGCCGCTGCGCTGCCGGAGCACGATTTCTGTTCTCATCCTGAAGCAAAGTTCTTAACCCGAGGTACTATTTCTGGGTTAGTGGAGTCTGTAACCTGAAGCGTATGTAACCCGGGGTTCCACTGTATTCCGGTTTTAAAACAGCTGCAATGGTTGTCTATTGAAGGGGCTCCCCTGAGGGTTCACTTAGACCCCCCACAAATCTGAAGAAGCGCCTCCTTCCCTCCAGACCCTCTGGGGTGGGGAGGCTGGCAGAGGGGGGCAGGGCGGCCCCAGAAAGGGCATCCTGGTGGGAGTTCCTGGGCTGGGGCACACCCTCCCCACCGAGGCCCCCCTGGCCCCCAGGCCTCTGACCCCCGAGACAGGTGTTTCCAGGACCCCGAAGTCCGGGAAGGGGAGCTGCTCAGATGTTTCCCCCTGGCTGCCATCTCTGCCCCTCTTCCCCTCACCTGAGAGGGGCTTCTTGGCCTGCCTGCATCCCAGCATCCCCAGGGAGACCAGCTCGCCCCCTCCCGGGCTGTGCAGAGGAAGGAGGGGGGCAGGACCCTCCTCTCCCCGACCCCCCCTCCATGCATCCCCCCCCCCGCTGCAGCCCTGGGACCCCTTTCTCCCAAGGGGGGGGGGGAGAGGAGGAGGCTCACCGCATCCCGGGAGGCGCCCTCTTGCACGGGGCGGGAGGCAGGAAATGACGGAAGGGAGGGGGAGGGGCCTTGCTGGGGGGGGAGGACCTGGTCCCACCCCCTCCTTCCTTCCTTTCCTCTACTCTCTAGGAATCCAGCTCAGTTCCCTGCAACCCTGGCAAAGCGGAGCGCCCCGAGCTCAGCCCCCCCACCTAGAAATGATGAATGGGGAGGAGCCCCGCCCTTGGCACCCCCCAGAGAGGTTTTATTGAGGATGCGCAATGCACTGCTTTCCTCCTGGGCTCTTGCTTTGCAGAGAGACGAGAAAGGAGGAGTGAGCTCGGGGTGCTCGGCTTGCCAAGGGTTAAAAGCAACGGGGCTGGATTCCTAGAGAGGGGAGGAGATGAAAGAGGGGAGAGGTCCTCCAGTGCAAAAGCCCCTCCCTCCCCAGTGCCTCCCTGCGAGGGAAGGGGGGGCATATTTTGACAGCCCCTTCTGCCTGGGTGGCGCCTCCTGGGACCTGGTGAGTCTCCTCTCTCCCCACTTAGGGTGCACTGGGGAGAAGGGGGTCCCGAGGGTGCATGGGAGGGGGGCTGTTCAGCTTATGCATGGGGGACCCCCCCCCCAGTGAGGCTGCAATGGGGAGAAGGCGAAGGGCAAACTCTCTGTCTTTTTTGGTGAAGGAAATGCCCACCTACAGGGCACTGCCATAATCCCACCTGAGCCTGGCATCTCTGTGGCTGCTCAGCTGGCCGGAACTGGAACTGGTCACTCCTAGTCACTGAGGCCACCTGAGCCTCAAGTGCCCATGGTGGACCCCAGAGGAACCCCAAGCATACCTGGCTGTGTGGGGGTTAAGTCATGCAACATCGTCATCATTAATTACCTGCCCTTCACCCTAGATTCCCAGGGCAGAAAACCACATTAAAACACAGTATCAAAAACAGCTTAAAACAACTTGCAGAAAGGAGGTGAGTTCTACTTTACTCACTTTTCAGGGCTATTCTTTGGCATCACCCACTTGGCCCTCAGGGGGGTTGGATCTGGCCCTAAGAACAAAGAAAAGGGCGTCCCGGCCCTGTAGTTTTTCTTGAATACATTGGAGATTCCCAGTGCTAGAAAATGAAGCAGGAAAGAAATGTGGACTGAAGTGGGGGAGGGAGGGAGAGAGAGCAGCCCTAGAGGACCCCCAGGGTTAGGACCCCCACTCTGGCCTAATGTGCAAATTATACTCAGTTAGTCACGGGCCTGACTTGATTTGTTGACTGAAAACACGTAAACGTAATAGGCTGTGTAATAACAATTGTAAAGTTATTTACTAGAAACTCTCAAAATTAGATACAGCTTCTCATAACATCAAAGTCAACATCGTGATATTAAAATGTAGCTTCCTCAGTTAACCACCAAGCCCAGTATGTACAAAATGCAATTCCTGGATATTCCCCTGTTTCACCTATTACGTTTATGTGTTTTTTCAAGGGGATTTGGGTAATATAGGCATTCTAGTGGTTTTGATTTTGGATTTTGGATTATACTAAAAAAATTGGGTTCTACTCCTCCTTCCTTTCCCCCCCCCAAAAAAGGGGGGAGCATAGTGTCTGGGCTGTGGTGGAATTTTTACCCAGGTTCCAAGCAAGACTCATCTGCACTTGCTCAGGGAACTTCTTTCTTTGCTTTGCAGAATTTGGTATCACTTCTGATTTGGACAGACAGAACTTGGCAGAAGACCAAAGGATTCCTTCTGATCTCTTGGAGGCTTCTTGAGAGCCCAGATGGATGAGCAAGACTCAGCTGGCCCTGGAGCAGGAAGAGGCCATGACATCCAAACTGGGAGCAGTGGTGGAATCCGGGAAAGCTCTGTGAAGAAGATCCTGGGTGAGGAGGACACTCTCCATTCAGATTTGCAGAACCAGCAGTTCAGGCAGATGTGCCAACAGGAGACCAAAGAACCCCGAGAGGTTTGCAGCCGACTCTACCACCTTTGCCATCAGTGGCTGAAGCCAGAAAGGCACACGAAAGCTCAGATGCTGGACCTGGTGATCTTGGAGCAGTTCCTGGCTGTCCTTCCACCTCAGATGGAGAGGTGGGTGAGGGAATGCGGAGCGGAGACCAGTTCCCAGGCGGTGGCCCTGGCCGAAGGATTCCTCCTGAGTCAGGCAGAGGAGAGGAAGCAGGCAGAGAGAAAGCAGGTGAGAGAGACTTTCCTCTAGATACTCCCAAGGGGCTCTGAAAAGGAGGGAGAGTATCCAAAATCTCTCTCTCTCTATATATATTTTTTAAGCTTCCAAGGAATTATCTCTGATGCCCCAAAAGGTTTTGCCTCTGCCATTCCACTTCTAGGCATTCTCCCATTTCCTGTTTTAATCTTTGTTGCTATTTCAGGGAAACTATCCATTTGCAGAAATGAGCGCCAATCACTTTGAGGCGGAGAGGATTCCATTGATGACTGAAGAGAGGCCACTGAGTAAGAAGAAATTAGTTTTTCCATCCCTTGGATAACATTGTGTGTATTTTGTAACTAATGTGTGTGTTTTTTTCCATCTTTTTGGAGAGACACTTGAGGCCAAGAGCCCAAAGGAGGGGGGATGTATTTTTACATAGCTAGAATATGAAATGTGTCCAAATGTCCAGATGCATGGACCATCTGCAGTTAGAGCTGCATAGCTTCACCTCTGACAGAAAGAGGCACTCATAGCTTCTTGTTTACCTTTGTCTCTTGCAGGTGTCAGAACGGTGGTGGAAATACCTCCTCATCCATCTTTTAATGGTGGTGGAAGGGAAGCAGCAGCTATGGAACCAGATCAGGTAGCAGGAAGGAGCATTGTGGGGAAAGGGGCTGAGGGGTGGGGCAGCCAGGGTGCCTCTGGGGCTGAGCGAATCTCCCTGAGAGTAATGAACAGCCACCTCCACTTAACTAGGCTTTTGAATGTTGCTAGCATTATTTATCAGTAAAGGTAAAGGTACCCCTGCCCATTCGGTCCAGTCGTGGACGACTCTGGGGTTGTGGTGCTCATCTCCCTTTACTGGCCAAGGGAGCCGGCGTCCAGCTTCCGGGTCATGTGGCCAGCATGACTAAGCCGCTTCTGGCAAACCACAGCAGCGCACGGAAACACCGTTTACCTTCCTGCCGGAGCGGTACCTATTTATCTACTTGCACTTTGACATGTTTTTGAACTGCTAGGTTGGCAGGAACTGGGATCGAGCAACGGGGGGTCATCCCATCGCAGGGATTCGAACCGCTGACCTTCTGATCGGCGAGTCCTAGGCTCTGTGGTTTAACCCACAGCGCCACCTGCGTCCCTATTTATCAGTAGTTGCAGTTTAATTTCTATATTGATTGTTAAATGCTAAAATAGGCTTCTAAGCAGTTGACAAAGTATCCAAAACATTGACCAGGGTTCACCTAAACAGCCCTAGCAGGTGCACGATGTGGTTTCCTTCCAATGCCCCCTTTGAGGTTGGCAATAGAGCAGCACCAGGGTCCCCTGCTCGCTGAAGAGTGCGCAGGGAGAGGAAGGGGAGGTCCTTCCATCTGGCAAATGAACGCTTACAGAGGCAGCATGAGTTGAAGAACACTATGCAGAGTTCCATCCATTTACATCAAAAATAGTACCCATTGTTAAAATAGGTAAAGGTACCCCTGACAGTTAAGTCCAGTCGCGAACGACTCTGGGGTTGCGGCGCTCATTTCGCTTTATTGGCCGAGGGAGCCGGCATTTGTCCGCAGCTTCCAGGTCATGTGGCCAGCATGACTAAGCTGCTTCTGGCAAACCAGAGCAGCACACGGAAACGCCGTTGACCTTCCCACCAGACCGGTACCTATTTATCTACTTGCACTTTGATGTGCTTTCGAACTGCTAGGTTGGCAGGATCAGGGACCAAACAACGGGAGCTCACCCCATCACGGGGATTCGAACAGCGACCTTCCAATCAGCAAGTCCAAGCAGCACAGTGGTTTAAACCACAGCGCCACCCATGTCCCTAATCTAATCGTTAAAATACTCATCATTAAAGTACACAATAAAATAATTCCATTAAGTGGTTAGAAGAAGCAGCCAAACAACCCCCTTAAAACAACACAGCCGTGCTGTCTAAGAAGAGGACGTTTCTCTTTTTATTTTAGGGTCCAATCTGCTTTGAAGATGTCACTGTCCATTTCACAGACGAGGAGTGGGCCTTGCTGGATCCTGACCAGAGAGCTCTGCATAAAGAAGTCATGGAGGAGAATCGTGGGATTGTGGCCTCTCTTGGTAAGGCTCCCTGTCAGATCATATTATCTGTTTTGAAATTCAATCCATACCTCTATGTGATGAGCCTCCAATATTCAGATGGAGCTCAAGAGCACAACCCCCAGCAGTGGCGATTTGGAAACTCCCCCCCCCCCCAGTTTTGCTTTTTTAAACATTATAGAAGATAGTAAGATTAAAATGACTGGGCTGGGCTGGTTAGGAAAGTGGTGGTAGTTTCTGTCAGGTTTATTATTATTATTATTATTATTATTTTGCTTCTGTCCAATTTCAGTTGACTAAAGAGATGACTGACATTGGAAATTGGTGTTGAATCCATGACTGGGCCAAGCAAAGTCCACTCCGGAAAAGAGCCAAGCTTTTCAAACCTAGGGCTCCCATAAATATGTTAGCTAATGCCTTTCAAAAAATGTGGTGATCCCTGTAGTGAGACTTCCTAATTCCCTTCAGTTGTTCCTGTATCACAAGTGTTAATTAGCATTGTTCAATAATTTGAGCTCTATTTTTTCCTGTAATCTGGCTGTAATCCATTTCTCTATCTGTTCCAGGTGGTGATGAATTGGAAATTAAGAACTGGAAAGACCAAGACCTAAGGCTCTAATCTGTGTCTATTTTTGTTGCAGGTAGTGGTGAAATGGAAGTTAAGAACAAGAGGGACCATGATAAAATCCACACAGCGCAGAAGCCATATAAACATTTGGAGCATGGAGAGAGCTTCAGTCACCACTTTATTTCCATTTCCCATCAAATAAATCCCTTTGGGGGGAAACCCTATCAGTGCTTGGAATGTAGAAAGAACTTTAGTCGGAAGGATAGTCTGACTTCCCATCAAAGAATTCATAGAGGGGAGAAACCATATCTGTGCATGGAATGTGGAAAGAGCTTCACTCAGAGTGCCCATCTCACTTCCCACGAAAGAATTCATACAGGGGAGAAACCACATCAGTGCTCAGAATGTGGAAAGAGCTTTAGTGTGAAGTCAAATCTCACAGCCCATCAAAAAATTCATATCAGGGACAAACCGTATCACTGCATGGAATGTGGAAAGAGCTTCACTCAGAGTGCCCAACTCACAACCCATCAAAGAATTCATACAGGGGAGAAACCATATCAGTGCTCAGAATGTGGGAAGACCTTCAGTAAAAGGGTTGCTCTCACTTCCCATCAAATAATTCATATAGAGGGGAAACCCTATAAGTGTTTGGAATGTGGAAAGAGCTTCAGTCAGAGTGCCCATCTCACTTCCCATCAGAGAATTCATACAGAAGGGAAACCACATCAGTGCTTAGAATGGGGAGAAAACTTCACAGTGATGTCCAATCGCACAGCCCCTCAAAAAATTCATACAAGGGAGCAACTATTTTATTGCTTGGAATGTGGAAAGAGCTTCCATCAAAGTGCCCATCTCACTTCCCATCAAAGAATTCATACAGGGGAGAAACCGTATCCCTGTTCCAAATGTGGAAAGAGCTTTAGTGACAGGGCCAATCTCACTTCCCATCAAAGAATTCATACGGGGGAGAAGCCATATCAGTGCTTGCAATGCGGAAAGAGCTTCAGTCAGAGCAACAATCTCGCTTCACATCAAAGGATCCATACAGGGGAGAAACCGTATCAGTGCTTGGAATGTGGAAAAACCTTCAGTCACAGCCACCATCTCCTTTCCCATCAAAGGATCCATACAGGGGAGAAACCATATCCTTGCTTGGAATGTGGAAGGCGCTTTAGTGACAGGGCCAATCTCACTTCGCATCAAAGAATTCATACAGGGGAGAAACTATATCAGTGCTTGGAATGCGGAGACAGCTTCAGTCGTAAGAGAAGTCTCACTTCACATGAGAGGACTCATAGTAGGGAGGAACCATTTTAAATCCTTAGAATGTGGAAACAGCTTCAATTCCAAGATGAGTCTCACTTTCCATCAAAAAATTAGTACAGGGGAGAAACCGTATCACTAGTTGGAATGCAGAGAAAGCTTCAGTCTCAGCCCCCATCTCACTTCCAATCTAACAATTCATTCATGGGAGAAGCCACAACAGTGCTGAGAATGCGGAAGGAAGTTCCATGAGAGGGCCAATCTCACAGTCCATCAAAGAAGTCATACAAGGGAGAAATATATGTTGGAAGAAAGATGGTATTAGGAAACAATCAAACCTAAAGAAATTCTTGTGCACATGTGAGAAAAATGAATATTCTCTGTTGGCAGAGTTAAATAATTTTTCATATTGTATAGATTTTGCTTTAGTTGTTTCATGCTTTTATGGGATTACATATCAGTGTATCAATGAGTGATTTGATTCTTACGTTCCTACATTTTTCAAATCTCTCACGCCACACGTCTACACTGCGTTCCATGCTGATCTGACCCTGGATTGTGGGAGGTGTATTTGTATTACTAGAAAGGCACAAATGCCCAGCCAAGGAGGGAGGTTTTGCATTAGTACTGGAGCAGCTCCTTCAAGTGTTCCAGGGACATGGAAGGACGATTTGCCCCTGACTGAAGGCAACTGGAGGCTAAGTGCCAAAGCTGAATCCTAAGGGTTGGGGTTCCCCAAGATAAATGAGGGGAGCTGAAAACAGAGTCCAGCCAGAACTTTTACACTCCTTTACCTGTGACCTCTTTTGATGTATTCAGTGATGTTTTGTGATGTATAGCAGCTATTTGTATAAAACCCTATAAAACCTTTGTTCAAATGTTCCTTTGGGGCAGTCTTTTCTAGCTGGCAAAACTGCCCTATTGTGCAATAGTTTTAATAAACCAAGTCCCAAGAGGACACTTTTGTTTGCTCTCTTGGTTTCATAGCTATTTAAAGGTTTGCTTCCTCACCTGGGCAAGGGCCGGTGGCATAGAGGTAAATTATTACCACAGTAGGATAAATCAAGTGCCAAGCATCTATTAAACTCAATTCATTCATGTTTCCCTATTGTCCAACTTCACTAATTCTTTTTCTTTGTTGGTGTATTTCTATCTAGGTTAGGATAGGATAATATTTAATTACAGTGGTACCTCAGGTTAAGTACTTAATTCGTTCTGGAGGTCCGTTCTTAACCTGAAACTGTTCTTAACCTGAAGCACCACTTTAGCTAATGGTACCCTCCTGCTGCTGCCGTGCCACTGGAGTACAATTTCTGTTCTCATCCTGAAGCAAAGTTCTTACCTGAAGCACTATTTCTGGGTTAGCGGAGTCTGCAACCTGAAGCATATGTAACCTGAAGCATATGTAACCGGAGGTACCACTGTAAAGGTAAAGGTACCCCTGCCCGTACGGGCCAGTTGTGACCGACTCTAGGGTTGCGCACTCATCTCGCTCAAGAGGCCGGGAGCCGGCGCCGTCCGAAGACACTTCCGGGTCACGTGGCCAGCGTGACGAAGCTGCAACTGGCGAGCCAGCACCAGTGCCGCACACGGAAACGGCGTTTACCTTCCCACTATAAAGCGGTACCTATTTATCTACTTGCACTTAGGGGTGCTTTCGAACTGCTAGGTGGGCAGGAAAGTCCCCTGCTATTATTAACTCATCATAATTACAATCATTCAGGTGTCCAAAATAATCATAAAACATTTATGGAGAGTCTATATTGGAACCATAAACATTACTGCAATGCGCTCTACGTGGGGCTATCTTTGAAGGTGACCCGGAAACTACACCTAATCCAGAATGCAGCAGCTAGACTGTTGATTGGGAGCGGCCACCAGGACCATATAACACCGGTCCTGAAATACCTACACTGGCTCCCAGTACATTTCCAAGCACAATTCCAAGTGTTGGTGCTGATCTTTAAAACCCCAAATGGCTTTGGCCCTATATGTCAAGGAGTATAGCCTTTTCAGAAAAGAGCAAACTTCAGAGCTGATTTATTTGGTGGAGCACTAAATTGCCATTATATACCGGTAGTTCCTTTACAGGCCAACCAGAAGGTTCACAGAGAGAGATTGAAATCTGGGTATCTCATTGTCGTGAGTTCCATTGGGATTGCACCAGCACAAGTCTACACAGTCATTCTCATGGACTTCTTTCAGGAATATTTGAACTGTTTGGCTTTGAGATATTGTTGTTATGTGGTTATTATTTTGGCATGATAGGTATTATTTAAGATTCTATGTATAGAAGGTGTTGAAATGTCATGTATTATCGTTAATGTATTTTTTTAATGCCATATAGAGAGTTGTTTAGTTTGTGATTGATCTCTCTGCATTCCTTGGGTGTAGTATTGAGCTTATTTCATTGCCAGCATAACCTTCATTTAATCTTACTTATGTGGGGCCATTGCTAAAAAGAGACTAGTCAGGCCAAGGGGGTAGCAAGGCTATTGTATGGGTGCTGTGCTGATCACCTGACAAGCCAGGCTACCCAGATACATCCAGACCTTTGGGGGGGGGGCCATTTCCCGACCCCCAGGTTGCCTTCGCTCTCAGGCCCTTCTGCTGCCATACGAGAAACAGAGAACCTCCGAGAAACCTCTTCCCTTGGAGGTTTTTAAGCAGAGGCTGGGTGGCCATTTGCCACCGATTCTTTGCTTGACTCCTGCACTGCATGTCACTCAGGGTCCCTTCCAACACTGTGGTCCTATCGCCGCAGAAGGTGGTGAACTCTCCTTCATGGAGATTTTGAAAGAGAGGTTGGGTGGCTACCTGTCAGGGGTTCTGGGCTAGATGACCCCGGGGTCCATTCCAACCCTAAAATTCCACGATTCTATTAAACAGCTAGTCCACCAGGTTAGTTGTCTCTTTTCAAAGAACTTTATTTCACATACCGCCATCACACCCACAGCTATATGGAGCAAACCCCCAGCGGCACGAAGCCTTTAAGCAGAATGTACAACGCATCCAAGGAGCCGCCAGCCCTCTTGTGACCCAGTATCAACACAGGGATGAGCCCCACACACATACAAAAAAGAAGGTGCTTTGTTCCTGCACTCCAAGTCTCCTTGAGTCCCCCACTCCCAAAGTCAGTTACAGAAGAAGCAGGCAGGTCAAGTTCAGACGATCACAGGCTCCCGGACGCTGTTCTGCCTCTTCACCACAAACAGCTTCTGACCAGATATGGTCACAAGGAAGGAGTGCTCCCCAAACACCACTGGGGGGACGAAAGAGAGAGAGACCCCAGTAAGGGTATTAGGAGAGACAAGACCCCCAGCAGGGTGCTTGGGTGCATTTATGTACTTTTTCATATATTTATACACAGTCTGGTTATAATAAAACCTCAAAGCAGTATATAATATTATCACTGAGGAAGATTAACAGCAGCAATTTTAAACTTTCAAAAAGTTAATATAGACTAAAAACTGATTTAAACTGGCATCAATTCTGTGAACGCCAGGGCGGGTTTGTTTTGCATGTTTTTAGCAGGCATCGAGAAGAGTGCAACTAAAGGCATCTGCCTAGCATCCATAGGCAGGGAGTTCCAGAGTTTAGGTGCTGCCACATTAAGGGATCAAGTTCGTACAACTGCAGTGCATGTATTATGTGGCACCTGTAGCCAGCCTAAGTGGTCAGGTTGGCACATGTGGGCTCAGGCGATCTCCCAGGTAAACCGGTCCCAAGTTGTTAAGGGCTTTACATTCTAATTGTGCCACCTTAAACTTGGCCTGGTAGCAAATGGGCAGCCAGTGCTGGTCTCTGAGTACAAGTGTGATATGCTGACGAGGCCTCACTCCTGCCAGCAATTGCGCTGCAGCATCCTGCACTGACAGCAGTTTCAAGGAAGCCCCACACAGAGCACACTGCAGAACAACCTCACTTGCTCCCCACTCCTTCACTGATGGGGCGGTCACGCCATTTCCTCCTCACATCCCTCTGTGGTAGGTCAGGCTCAGTGACAGGAAGGTGCTTCTCCCAAGGAAGACCATTCAGTCCATCAAGCCCAGTGCTGTCTTCACTGACTGGCAGTGAATCCACCATAGGGTCCTGGAGTTGCCATTGGGGAGCCCCCATGGGACCTTCTGCATGCAAGGCAGGTGCCATGGCTCAGGGGAGGGGTGCTGAGCCTTCCCCACCATCCTAGCTCTCCCCACCACCTGCCTGGCTCTCCTTTAGGGTTTGGTGAAAGGGGGCAAGAACAGGACGCATCAGGGAAGCTCCGAGTTCAGCTCTACACGGGGGAGGGAGAAGAGCAGACGCCAAGAGGGGCCAAGAGGACTCCAGGCTCCCCTGAGCCCCCCCCCCGACCTTCCCCACCAAAAGTGTGGGGTGCAGCCCCGTTCCCCTTTGTATCCAGGGAGGCCCCACGGAGGAAGCCCGCCTGCGAGTGCTGGGGGGGGTCTGCCCCCTTCTCACCAGAGATACGCCTGAAGGGCACCTCGGGGCAGCGGGGCAAGCGGAAAGCGCAGGCCGTGTTCACCAGCTCCAAGATCACCCCGGCCGTCCGCTCGTCGTTCTCCAGGTCGCCCGAAGACTGGCAGGGCAGGGAGAAAAAGAAGAGGAGTCCTTTGTCAGCAGGCATCTTGGGGCATCCCTGCCCCCCCCCGCCTCTTCTCCCTGCAAGGGGATCCCAAGGCGGCCCGTGGGCTTTGCCACCCGCATTGAACTCTCCCCTGACAACAGCCCTGCGAGGTCGGCTAGCCTGAGAATAATAATAATAATAATAATAATAATAATAATAATAATAATAATAATTTACTATTCATACCCCGCCCATCTGGCTGGGCGGCTCCCACTCGAATATGAAAAGCACAATAGAGGATTAAACATTACCAACTTCCCTAAAGAGCCTGCCTCTCCCCCCCCCCCCCAATATAAAGAGCTCTGCTTCCCAGGAGAGAGGGGGGTCTCCTCCTCCTCCCCCGTGTCCCAAGGCCCCTCCTCACCGCCAGCACCGCCCCGTCGCAGATGACCAGGTAGCCGGTCTGGTCGGGGACCCGCTCCAGCCCCTGAGTCAGCGCCGCCGTCGCCGCCTGAGGGAGGGAGAGAGAGAGGGGGTGTCAGGGGGTCAGCGGGGGGGTCGCCCTCCCTCCCTCCCTCACCCGCGGGGGGGGGGGGAGCCGCCCACCATCGCCGCCGCCGCCGCCGAAGCTCCGTCCCGTGACCGAGCCCTCCGGTGCCGCCTCGAACAACTTCCCCAAGCTGGACTTCCGGCGGAAGCGGGCGGATAAAGGACGTCTCCGCTCTAGTCCTCGGGGCTCTCTTAGCGGATGGGAGGGGGCGCCGCTCTAGGACTCTGGAGCCTCTCCGTGGTGGAAGCCCTCTTAAGGCCGGCGCGGGGGGGCTCCTCACTGCGCCTGCGCGAAGCCTCGCTGCCACTCTCCCGCTCGAAGCCCGCCTTTTCCCTTCCTTTTGAGGCGCGGAAAAACCCGCCTTTTTCCTCTGACAGGAAAATAGCTGGAGCTGGAAAAGACGGGAACGTGGGGGGAGGAACAGCCCTGAAAGAAGCAGGACACGTTAATGGGAGTAAAATGTGGAAAAGGTCTAGGAAAGCCTGCAGCTCCTGGCAGTGGTCCCTATTGTGAATTAACTTGATTTGTGTGCCCCTGAAGGGCCCTGAAAGGGCAGCAGGATAAAGCAAGACGAATACGAGCTCCTGATAACAGAGGCACAAGATAACCTCACAGGCAGGTTCATTGTCATCATTTGTATCTGAAGATGAAGAGATGTTCACAGTGTAAAAGGCGAAATAAACACACAAAACATAAGGACAAAACACGCAATTGGAACCAGAAGAAACCTGCAACTCCCCCCCCCCCCAAGACACATTGAAACCTGGTGGGACGAGAGACTCATGGCTGGACTGTAGGGCTTTTCTTTCTCCCTTTCCACCCCATTGTTCCTGAGCATTTGGCCAGGAAGGGGGGGGGGACAATGCTTTATTTGGACCTTTGCTCCCAGTCGACAGGTATAACCAGTTCAAAAGGAATAGACTAAACGGGAAGAGGAGGAGGAGCGTTCTCTGCAAAGGATGTGTAGGTACACCTGTGAAGAAATCCATGACCTGGAGCATGGAAAGCTCATGGAGAGTATAGGACAAATGTCAGGTTTTGCACTTAAGGCAGGAAGAAGCAGCTGCACAAATACAGGATGGGGGACACCTGGCTTACTAGCAGTACATGTGAAAAGGATCTAGGGGTCTTGGTGGAGCACAAGCTGAACACGAGTCCACTGTGCAATGCAGCAGCAAAAAAAGCTAATGCTATTCTAGGCTGCATCAACAAATGTCTAGTGTCCAGATCAAGGGAGGTCATGGTCCATCTCTCTTCTGCCTTGGTCAGACCACACCTGGAATAATGTGTCCAGTTCTGGGCACCACAATTTAAGAAGGATGTTGACAAGCTGGAAGGTGTGCAAAGGAGGGTGGCCAAGATTGCCCAGCTGTGAGTCTTGAAGGCCGCTCCCTGCAAGGCCTTTTCCCACCTGGCCTAGGGGGCGGGAATCAGACTCACCCTGCTCTGCTTTAGACTCCTGGGAAGCTGGAGGGACATTGCCTGGCTATGCATCTTGAAGAGCCCAGACTCACTGGAACGAACTCTAGGGTTGGGACAAATGCTGAAAACGCTTTTAAATGTTTTAAAGAGTTTTTGTGGCGTTTTGAATTTTGGTTTAAGCAGCTTCTGCGGGTCGAGTTTCAACGCAGTGAGTTCCTGGAGCTTCTCCAGCTTTGTGCTGATCTTTTCGTTCTGCTGCTCCCTCACAATGATTCTTTCCAGCATCTGGCTGCTGCTTCACTGAGGCTGCAGCTTAGTTTCTCATTTTCCTCCATGAGGGAGTGATTTTTCTCCTTCAGAGATTGCACCTTTTCTGAGGGCCCACTACCCACAGAGACTGGACGGGTCCCTCCATGAGGTCTGCAGCAGTAAGACCTGCAGCTTTAGCCAGCCTGAGGGTCAGTGTTCACTGTTCTTTATTTTCTGGTCCTATCATCCTAGCATAGTCTCTTCAAGGTTGGAATCTCCTGGGCTCACACAGGCAACCATCAAGGTGTGGCTATTGCTTCCCAAGGAATCTTGCAAAAGGTGTGGAGTCCTTATAAGGGACAAAATTGCCTAAACGGCCTCGGTCCAGTATACCTGAAGGAGCGTCTCCACCTCCATCGTTCTACCCGGACACTGAGGTCCAACGCCGAGGGCCTTCTGGTGGTTCTCTCACTGCGAGAAGCTAAGTTACAGGGAACCAGGCAGAGGGCCTTCTCGGTGGTGGCGCCCTCCCTGTGGAACGCCCTCCCACCAGATGTCAAAGAGAACAACAACTACCAGACTTTTAGAAGACATCTGAAGGCAGCCCTCTTTAGGGAAGCTTTTAATGTTTGATGTATCATAGTATTTTAATATTCTTTCGGAATATTAATAATTATTAATTATTATTTTTTTGTTTCCTCCCCAAGAGTGCTGATGGCATTCCCCAGGCAGAGCAGAGGAGTCCTTTGTTGATGTTGATCCCTTCCCGCAGTCGATCACCTTCTACTTTGGTCTTCTTTTGCCTTTCTGAACCAGCAAGGTCTACGGGGTGCAGCTGGGCATGAAAACTGGTGTTCCTGTCACTTGCTTTTCTGCTCAATGGTGAAGGCGGCATGAGAGTGAGATGACTGGGGGCTCGTTGCCCTGGCAGCCACCCTTCGGGAGGATCAGATTCTTACTATTAATGCTTGATGTTTTATTATGTTTTTATGTGTTGGAAGCCGCCCAGGGTTTCTGGGGCAACCCAGCCAGGTGGGTGGCGTATAAATAAATTATTATTATTATTATTATTATTATTATTATTATTATTATTATTATTATTATTCCTTTGACATTTTATGATGTCATATTCGGCCTTTCTCCTCCTCCTCCCCTGCCCATCTTGCGGAGCCCGCCGCCTCTTCCCTCGACTCACAACATTCCCACACTCTATGTGATTCTATGATTCTCTAAGGGCTTTCCTGCTTTGCAGGTCCCTTTCCACCTCCTCCTGTTTCTGGACAAGGGAGGAAGCAGCTCAGAACCCAGCCAGGAGGGTCCCGTCCCCCCCTACCCCCCCAGCAAAACCCCATGAATCAGTGTGTCTGGCAATTAAGCAGAAAGTTGGCGCTTCGAGCTGACCCAGGAACGGCTGCGAGCGCAATTCCTGCCTTGCAGGGGGTTGGACTAGAGGACCCTCGGGTCCCTTTCCAGAGAGAATACTGTACGCAGAGAGGTGGAGAGGAGTGGCTTTGTCGCCCTCGGCTTTGCAAGGGTTAAAAGGAACCGAGCTGGATTCCTAGAGAGGAGAGGAAATGAAGGCGGGGGGGGAGAACCCCTCTCTTCCTGCAAGGGGCGGGGTGGGGAGAGGTGGTCTTTTTCCTGCGCAAGCGCTGTGTCGGGGGCGCCTCCTGGGACCTGGTGAGTCTCCTCTCTCCCCCCCTTAGGGTGCAGTGGGGAGAAGGGGGTCCCAGGGCTGCAGGGGAGGGGAGGCGTCTGCCCCCTTCCTCTCTGCAAAGCCAGATAGAGAGTTCTGCTGTGGGTCCGCTGCAACGCTCCTCTCTCTTTGGCTCTGTACGCTGCCTGCCACTTGGGGGAAGGGTCTTTGGGTCAGGGAAAGAGAGCATGCAAATAAACCCCATTAAGACTGATGAAAAAGTCGCATTTATTAAGAGAGGTCGTAGCCGACTTGAACATTCAGACAACACATACGGCAAAACCAAAAAACCCTGCCAAAACTGACCTATGCAATGAATGAATGAATGAACTTCTGGCAATACAAATCCACCTTTAACACCCAGTTATAAGTGTATTTGCAAATATGTCAGGCAAAACTGATTACGGTGGAATTACAGAGTGATTGGGTGATGCAAATAATTTATATGTATTTTATATCTGATTTCACTTAGCAATGTTTTGAAATGTTTAAGATTTTTTTTGTTAACTTTGTGTTACATATGTATACTGTAATTGACCTTCTCCTTTGTAATGTTTTCTTTTGAAATCTTTTAAGATAATATTTTAGCTCCCTGTTAATTATGTTGCTTTGACTGTATACTTCATATCTGACTTTCTTCAGAAATGTTTGATTCTGGATTGTTTCATTAATATGCTGTAAACGGCTTTGAGATGTTTCTTAAAAATATAAAGCGGTATAGAAGTGAAATGAATAATAACAATAATAATAATAATGTGGAACATTGGAAGACGGAGGGCAAAGAAAAGAAAGTGCTTCTTTATGCAGTGCAGAGTTAAACCTGGTACACTCCAGTTCTTGGGGCAAGGAAAGAAGCTGGGAGATGGCTCATATGGGAGTGGAGGCAATACCTGGTGGAATGCAACCAGACACTGGTGGACTCTACATCATGGACTCTAGCTAGTGGCAGGGAAGGCAGCACAGAAGCAATGAGGGTGGCACCCTCATTTTGCCACCCAGCAGAGCTGTTCCAGGTAGTGTGGAATCCTTTACAGTCGGCAGCAGCTCACTGTGACTTTTTTGCAAATCCTTTTGAGGATAAAATCACTTGAATCCACCCAGACCTTAAGTTTGCTGTAATAGCAGATGAATCTCATGGGGTGTCCAGAGCCCTTACTAGTCCTGTTGTGTTGGATGAGTTTCAGTTACTGAGGCTTGCGGATGTGGACTAAGTGCTCAGATCAGTCAGTGCAACCACTTGCAGTCTGGACCTTTGTCGCTCTTGGATGAAAATAAATAGCAGGGAGGAGGGGCTGGCTGGGCCAGGGAGGTGGTCAATGCCTCCCTGCAGGAGTGGGTGGTCCCTTCCTGCTTGGAGGAGGCAAGGGTAGAACCAACCATACCTCAAGAAACCCTCCCTGCATTTGGAAAATCTAAGTAACTGCAGGCCAGTTGCCAGCCTCCCCTTATTGGGCAAGGTTCTGGAGAGGTTCATAACGGACCAGATCCAGGAGTTCCTGGAGGAAATTGATTTCCTAGATCTGTTTCAACTGGGGTTTAGGCCCAGTTTTGAACACGTGTATCTGGGCCTCAGAACAAAGACAAAAGAACCCCACCAAAGTCGTATGCCTTGAGAACGTTGCAGATTTCAAGTGCTAGAAAAAGTGACCGAAGCAGGAAAGAAATGTGCGTGGGAGTGGGAGGGAGAGCAACTCTTATGGACCCCAGGGTTAGCACCCCAAGTCTAGCCCAGTGTCCAAATTACACTCGGTACAAATGACTCTTCCAATCGCAGTTCTAACTTCCTACGTTCACTGAAAACACTGAAAGGCGGAAGAAACCAGGCCTTTCATCTCACAGAAATCCCTTCAACTGCTACACATCTTGCATGATCACATTTCTCCTGGCAGGGCTAGAGCAGGCATCTCCAAACTCGGCCCTCCAGATGTTTTGGGATTACAATTCCCATCATCCCTGACGACTGGTCCTTTTAGCTAGGAATGATGGGAGTTGTAGTCCCAAAACATCTGGAGGGCCGAGTTTCAGGGTGCCTGGTCTACAGACTTGCTTCTCCTTCTTCCTTTCTTCATTAAAGAAAGTCCAGAGTCTGTGCTGTGGTGCAGTCCAGTCCTGGTTCATAGCAAGACTCAGCCATGCTTAATTCAGGGAACATTTTTATTCTCCTGAACGTATACCAATTTTATAATGGAACAATCTATTTGCTTTCTAGAAGTTGCTAGCCCCTGTTGGGAGAAGACCAAGGGATTCGTTCCGATCTCTTGGAAGCTTCCTGAGAGCCCAGATGGATGAGCAAGACTCAGCTGGCCCTGAAGCGGAAAGAGGTTGTGCTATCCAAACTGGGAGCAGTGGGGGATTCTGGGAAAACTCTGTGCAGAAGATCCTGGGTGAGGAGGACACTCTCTGCTCAGATTTGCAGAGCCAGCAGTTCAGGCAGTTCTGCTACCAGGAGGCCAAAGGACCCCGAGAGGTTTGCAGCCGACTCCACCACCTCTACCGTCAGTGGTTGAAGCCAGAAAGGCACACGAAAGCTCAGATGCTGGACCTGGTGATCTTGGAGCAGTTCCTGACTGTCCTTCCACCAGAGATGGAGAGCTGGGTGAGGGAATGTGGAGCAGAGACCAGTTCCCAGGCGGTGGCCCTGGCCGAAGGATTCCTCCTGAGTCAGGCAGAGGAGAGAAAGCAGGTGAGAGAGACTTTGCTCTGGATACTCCCAAGGGGCTCTGAACAGGAGGGAGAGTTCCCCCAAACTCTCTTCTAATGGCCCGTCCGTTTTTGGAAACATTAAGTGGATCATATTAGATATCCCTAAAGTTTTTCCCTCAGCCATTCCTTTTCCAATCCTTCTTCCCGTTCTCTGTTTTGAATCCCTGTTTCTCTTTCAGGGAAAGGATCTGTTTGCAGAAAGGAACCAAGATTCCTCTGAGGCAGAGAAGACTCTGTTGGACACCAGAGAGAGGCCGCTGGGTAAGGAGGAAGGAGTTTTTTCTCTGTTTGGTCACATTCTGTTCGTTTTGGAACTATTCTGTAGGTTCTTTTAATCATTTGCGGCCAAGACCCCAAAGGAGGGGAGATGTATGTTTGCACAACTAACATATGAAATGGGTACAAACATCAACATTCAGTCAGCAGGTGAGGCTTTTAGAAAGGCTCTTCTGTGTTTAGTGCTGCGCTGCTTAAACCTCTGAGAAGCAGGCACTAAGACTTCCCACTTACCTTTTTGTCCTGCAGCTGACAGAAGGACAATGGCAAGACCTTCTCATCCATCTTTTCCTGGTGGAGGGGAAGCAGCGGCTGTGGAAGGAATTCAGGTAGGAGGAAGGAGTATTGTGGGGAAGGAGGCTGAGGGACGGGGCAGCCAGGAGCCTCTGGGCCAGGATGAATCCCTCTCCTCATCTTGGTTTCTGTCATGCCTGTCCTTAACAAAGGCTTAAAATGCAATTCCAGAAGGTTAATAAACAGCCATCTCACCTTAACTGGCCTTATGAATATTGCTGGTATTATTTATCCGTAATTGTAGTTTTATTTATTGATTTCCCATTTAATATTAAAATAGGCTTCTAACCATAAAAATAATAGTGGCCAGGAGACACCAAATGAGCCCCATCAGTTGCGCTTTCTCCCTCCTTCCCCTCCTGTGACCCCCTGCACCCCCTTGAAGTTGGTCTTAGGGCATTGGGGAACAGCAGACGGGGGGAGGAAAGGGGATCCTTCCATCTGGGAAACAGGGACGCTTGCGCAGACTGATTTGAAGAACGCCATGTGGAGCTCCACCCATGTACACATAGATTAATACCCCTTATTAAAAGACACAATGAAAGACATGTAAAAGAAGCATCCGTGATTAAAATGTACAACAAAACAATTCCATTAAAGGAACACAGCAATTAACAGGCAGAAAACTACAAAGCAATGTGTAGTAGATAATGTTTTCTAAGAAGAAGACCTTCCCTTTTTTTTATTAGGGTCCGGTGTGCTTTGAAGATGTAGCTGTTCATTTCACAGACGAGGAGTGGGCGTTGCTGGATCCTGACCAGAGAGCTCTGCATAAGGAAGTCATGGGGGAGAATCGTGGGATCACGGACTCTCTTGGTAAGACTCCTTGTTGGATCATGATATCTTTTTTGAAATTCTGTACGGATCTCTATGAGATGTACCTCAAGTATTTTGATGGAGCTAAGCAACAACATCCACAGCAGGCTTCTTCAGCCTCGGCCCTCCAGATGTTTTTGGCCTACAACTCCCATGATCCCTAGCTAGCAGGACCAGTGGCAAGGCATGCTGGGAATTGTAGTCTCAAAACATCTGGAGGGCTGAGGTTGGGGAAGCCTGACCCACAACATCTGGGATTTTGACAGCCCCACAGTGAACCGTGAATGGAGAGTTATCTGCTGTTTTATCTGTGAATATTCTTCCTCCAATTTTGCCTTTTTAAATCATGATCTGGCTGGTCTGAACTGCCCTAGCCTTTTTAAATGTAGGCTTTGGAGTGGTTAGGTTCTGTTATATTTTCATGTCTTTCCTTCTATCTGTCTGTTCTTGGTAGACCAAAGAGACTTCTGACATGGGAGATGGATTGGATTCCATTATTAGATCAAACAAAATCCATCAAAGAAAAGAGCCAGGATTTTTGAATCTCGGGTTCACATAAGTATGTCTGTTAATGCTTGTCAGAAAAGTCAATGAACCCTGTAGTAAGACTTTTAGTAAGTTACCATTGTTTATTAATCTATGGCCTGTAAAAGTGTGGAGGAGAGGAATGTTATTATGATGATAATTTTATTATTAGGCAGCCTATTTACTATGCTTTTATAACTGAGAAAGGGTAATAAATTAATAATAAAAATAATAATAACTTGGAGCTCTATCTCTTCCTGGTGCTCTAATGTCTTTCTCTTTTTGATACAGCTGGTAATGAATTGGAAATTGGTGATGAATTGGAAATTAACAAGGGAGAACATGACAAAATCCACACAGTGGAGAAGCCATATAAATATTTGGAGCGTGGAGAGAGCTTCAGTCAGAGTTCCCATTCCACTTCCCATCAAAGAATTAAGAGCGGGAAGAAACCAAATCAGTGCTTGGAATGTGGAAAGAGTTTCAATTCCAAGTGGAGTCTCACTTGCCATCAAAGAATCCACACTGGGGAGAAACCATTTCAGTGCCAAGAGTGTGGAAAGAGCTTCAGGCAGAAGGAAAGTCTCACTTCCCATCAAAGAATTCATACATTGGAGAAACCATATCAGTGCTTGGAATGTGGAACAAGCTTCACCTGGAAGGAAAGTCTCACTTCCCATCAAAGAATTCATACGGAGGAGAAACCCTATCAGTGTTTGGAATGTGGAAAGAGCTTCAGTCGGAGCACCAATCTCACTTCCCATCAAAGAATTCATACAGGGGAGAAACCCTATCACTGCACGGAATGTGGAAAGAGCTTTAATACAAGTGTAAGCTTCCGTCGGCATCAAGGTAGTCATCGTGGGGAGAAACCATTTCAGTGCCAAGAGTGTGGAAAGTGCTTCAGTCAAAAGGGAAGTCTCACTGCTCATCAAAGGATTCATACAGGGGAGAAGCCATATCAGTGCATGGAATGTGGAAAGAGCTTTTACCAGAGCTGCAATCTCACGTCCCATCAAAAGTCTCACAGGATCGGGACACTATTCTTTTGTTGATGCAGCCTAGAATAGCATTAGCTCTCTTTTTTGCTGCTTCATCACTCTGTTCACACATGTAAAGCTTGCAGTCCACTAAGACCCCTAGATCCTTTTCACATGTATTATTGGGAAGCCGGGTGTCTCCTCCCATCGTATATTTATGCCAAGGTGCGGAACCTGACATTCGTCCCTATTGAAATTCATTTTGTTAGTTTGTGCCCAGTTCTCCAATTCTGTCTTCTCTGGCATTAGCTACCCTTCCAGTTTGGTGCCATCTGCAAATTTGATGAGCACCACTCAGTTCTTTCATCTAAGTTGTTTATAAATATGTTGAACAACAACGGGCCCAGAACAGATCCCTGCGGCATCCTGAAGGGACAGGATACCCAAATCCTGTCTGAAATCACCCCAGGCTTCAATAATCACCCCAGGCCTCAAAACTGTCAAAAACTCCTTTTGTCTTCTAAAAATCCAAAACAGCTTTTCTCTGCTTGCCTCTGCTTATTCTCACAAGATGCTGTGCATAGGCAAAATGTTACTTTTAAAGGCTCTGTTCATAGCAGGCCTGAGAAACTGAATCATATCTCATTCTAGTTGCAACATCTTTGGACATGCTGAACTCCTCTCATTCCCCCTTTCCTGGGAAGGGTGCCAAGAGTCCACCATAGTCCCAAGACAGCTTTCTGTACATGCTCAGGAACCTCAACATGGGGCAGGACTCTGGAAGAAGGAGGAGAAAGGAGGAGGGAACGGGAAAGGGGTATATATGATTGTGCACATGATTGTGAACTCGTGCATGCTTTTTGTGACTTATCACACTTGCTCCTTCTACCAGTTCATGGATGGTAGAAATAAAAGCCTTTTCTCCGAAACTATTCCTTGAGTGTCTGTTGACTCCCACTTCCCTTTCCCAGGCGCAATATTTTTCCCACCCAAGGGCAAAGCCTCATAAGGCTACATTTCCACTTGTCACTATTTTCCAGGATGACGAGGAACCATTAATGAGTCCTCTTTGGGTTCAGTCAGTCAACCAGCTACAAATCCACCTAACAGTTACCTCGTTCAGCCCACATTTTACCAGCTTTCTCGTGAGAATATCATGGAGGGCATAGTCAAAAGCCTTACTGAAATCAAGGTACACTATGTCCACAGCATTCCCCTGATTGACCAACTTGTTACTCCATCAAAAAAAGAAATTATATTGGTTTGGCATTACTTATTTCTGAGAAACCCATGTTGGGTTTTAGTAATCTAAGTGCTCTCAGACTGACATCTGAATTAGGGTATATGTTCTAGGACTTTTCCTGGTATTGATGTCAAGCTCAGCGGTCAGTAGTCACCTGGGTCTCCCCCCCCCCCTTTGAAGGTGGGGACATTTGCATGCTTCCAGGCTGCAGGGATCTCACCTGTTTTCCAAGAATTCTCAAAGATTATAAAAAGAGGCTCTGAGTTTACACCTGCAAGCTCCTTTAATAACCTTGGGTGCAGCTCATCAGGCTCTGGAGATCTGAATTCATTTATAGTAGCTAGGGGTTCCCTTACTACCTCTTTTCCTATCTTGAGCTTCAGCTCCCTCTTCACACCATTTATTCTGTTACCACCAGGTTGGGCAGTGCTTTCTTTTGGGGGAAGACTGATGCAAAGTAGGTGCTGAGTGGTTCCGTCTTCTTTCAGTCACCCAACAGCATTTCTCTGTCCTTTCCACGCAGAGTACCTACCACTTGCTTGTTCTTCCTCTTGCTTTGAACATGGCTGAATAAAACTTCTAAAATTATTTTCAATCTCTCTTCCAAGCCTGAGCTCATTCAGAGCTTTGGCCTGCCTAGACCTCCCTGCAACTGTTGGCTACTCGTGTATACGCCTCCTTTGTGATTTCTCCTTTCTTCCATTTGCTATACGTTGCCATAGCAGTGAGACCAGTGGGAATTTCATTCCTCCTGTTGCAGATGCGTGATTGTTGCTGTCACGCGTCTGTTTACATTCCACAGTGTTGGATGTCATGGGAACGGAAGTTCAGATACGCTGTTTCCGTGATGTTTCTTTTGCTTTTCCCTTCTCTTGCTGATAAAGAAAGTAAGAGGAGCCATGTTTTCCTTTGTCCTGTAAATAATAAACATAGTGCTTCGTATCCATGCCTCAAGCCTCACTTTCACTGTCTGCTGATACTGCGTGCAGATGTTTACGGATGTCTGTTGCACCGGTGGCTTGGAAGATCAATCACCCGAGTGGCACTTCGAAAGGAGTAACACACCAGCCATGGTGTTGATTTCCCAATATATTAGTACCATATCAGGTAAACTATATCAGTGCTTGGAATGTGGAAAGGGCTTCAGTCAGAGGGTCAATCTCTCTTTTTAAATATAATTTTTATTAACAGGCCAATCAAATCACATTAATTTCAAATCTCATTAATTCCAAATTACACAGCCAAATTTTTAAATTTTTGTTGGGGGTACCCATACTTCGAGCTCAGAAAGGGATCCAAACATCTCTCTTGCTGCTGCTTTAATGTCAGAGGGTCAATCTCAATGGCCCTTCAAAGAACTCATGGCAGGGAGAAACCCCATATCAATGGCTGTGTGTGAATTTAATTTGAGGACACTTTATGAATATGTAGGTGAGGATTGCAACAGTGTTCTTCTCATTTGGCAGTCCAGCAAAAAATTGACATTGTCTCTCAAAGCCATGGAGTGCACACACCGTCAGTGCCCAATATCTCTTCCTAGCCAGATCTGTGAGGTGCAAGTCATTGGGCAAGGGGTTAACCACCTGCTTCATGTCACTTCTGCAATTTGACAAGCAATTCATGTACTTCAGGAGCCTCCAGTTTACTAATATGTGGCGCTCCTGACCGCCACTGACATCCTCAGCACGTCCAGGATGGTGGTCGTGTCCCCTTGAAGCTCTTTCTGGTTTCTGCTCAACACACACACATCTTCCAGAAAAGCCACAAGTTTCAGGCTTCCCTCTGTGAGAAGGGTAAGCTGAGGTTTCCCTTCCTGCTGTCCTCCTTCAATTATTCCAAGTACATTCTGAGCAGATGCAAGGAGCAAAGGATTGTATTCAGGATGAAGAAAGAATTTTCTGTTTGCTGTACTTCAGAGGTGCTTGGGAGCAACGGCAAGCAGTCCAGACCCCACTTTCCCAACCCAGGTGGACAAGGTCTGCAAGGCAAGGAGCAGGTCTCTCCCTGGCTTCTCCAGCAACCTCCTCAGTGGAGACAGTGGTTGTTGTCAAGCAGGGTTGCTAGACTAGTAGTAGAGAAACAGCATTGTAACACCCATTGTAATCAGGTGACAAAAAGAGGAGCAGGAACATTTGAAATCATAAGTTTATGTACCCAACATTATTTGAAACCCTTGTGTGTTTGTTTTAATAAATCAGTTGCATTCCACCACACATCTCCTTTGGTAGGTTAGGGGTGAAGGTCCTCTCTGCCCAAGGTGCCAGCGGGAATAAAGCGGTGGTCTGATGAAAGACCCAGTCAAGACCCAGCTCATAGCTGTGCATCTGGAATAAAATGGGGAGGGGGCACAGGGGTGGGTGGGCAGTGCCAGAGCACCTAGGAGCGAAGGCAGTGCAATGTGTGGGGCTTCTTGTTGACTCCTGCTTTCAAGAGAGAAACCACAGAGGGAGAGAGGGGAGAGCCGCCTGCGTTCAGCTTTGCAAGGCTTCAAAGGAACTGAGCTGGATTCCTAGCAGGGCAGGAAATAAAAGCGGGGGAAGGGTCCTCCAGACCAAAAGCCCCTTTCTGCAAGGGGAGGCAGGTGGCTGTTGCATCTCTGCTCTGCCAAGGCTGCCTCTGTGGAGCCTCCTGGAACCTGGTGAGTCTCCTTTCTGCCTTGGGGTGCAGTGGGGAGAAGGGAGGAGAGGGGGGGCCAGGGCTGCAGGGGGAGGAGTGCTAATGCATGGAGAAGACCCCCAAGTCTGGGAGAAGAGGGTTCTGCCCCCTTCTCTGAAAAGCCAGGGTGGCCATGAGTTTGCAACTACAGTGGTACTTAATTCGTTCCGGAGGTCCGTACTTAACCTGAAACTGTTCTTAACCTGAAGCACCGCTTTAGCTAATGGGGCCTCCTGCTGCTGCTGCACCGCCGGAGCACAGTTTCTGTTCTCATCCTGAAGCAAAGTTCTTAACCTGAAGCACTACTTCTGGGTTAGCGGAGTCTGTAACCTGAAGCATATGTAACCTGAAGCGTATTTAACCCGAGGTACCACTGTAGTCTTCCTTTAGATCCATACACTGCTTGCCACTTCTGCGGTGTGTGTGTGTCTTCGGGTCAGGAAAGATTTCATGCAAATAAACCCCATTCAGATTGATGAATACGTCACATTTATTAACAGAAGTTGTGGGCAGACGGAAACATTTGTGTAGGAATAACAGAGGACGAGGGGAGGTTGGATGCAGGTGAGCTGTGCAGAGGCTCCTTTTATTAACAAGAGTTGTGGGCAGACGGAAAGATTTGTGTAGGAATAACAGGACGGGAGGTCGGATGGAGGTGAGCTGTGCAGAAGCAAGCTGCCGACTAGCTGTGCAGAGGCTCCTTTTATTGACAGGAGTTGTGGGCAGACGGAAACATTTGGACATAGAATATGCACAAAATACAAAGACAAAAACCTGACCTGTGCAGTAAATAAATAAGGACTGTTGGAAGATGGAGGGCAGAGAGAAGAAAGTGCTTCTTCATAGATGCCCACCAAGCTAGATGGCTTTTAAAAAAGCATGCGACTGATGCGTGGAGCTGTGGGCGGCTCCTTGCCCTTTGGGCCGTGCTCTGCAGTGCTTCCAAATCCCAGATGCCGGGCACCGCAGGTGGAAAGTGTTGCCCTTGCGCTCCAGTCCTGCTGGGGGGGGGGCTTCCCAGAGGAGGCCCCTGGTTGGCCCTTGTGAGAACAGGAGCGGGGGCTCCATGGGGGAAAGTTCAGAGGGCTCTCAAAGGCAGATCTTGATCCTTGTCTCTCAGAGAAGCAGGTAGGCCCTCCCAGCTCTCACCTGGGAGCTGCCCTTTCTTCTCCCAGCCCATGGGCATAGCCAAGGGGCAGCAAGGAGGGACAGCTGCCCACCCCCAATTTAAAAAAAAATAATCAAAAGTACATAGCTAAGGAGGTTCTTCCCCCTCAAAAAAATCCTGGCTAACCCCAAAAGCTTCCCTCCCTCCCTTGCCTCTCACACAGGGTCCTTTGCCAGCCAGCCATCATCTTCCTGTGGGTGCCCCCATTAACCCCTTCAGTTGCCTGCATATTTTGAGTGGTCACTGTCCCTCTAGGAGGGCTAGAGGTTTACTTCAGCTTCTTCCTGTTAACGGAAAATCTGTGGGCTCCCTTGGACAAAAAACAAGGACACCAGCCAGGAATACCAGAGCAAAACAGCAGCCAGTAGGCTTGGTCTTTATTGAAGACAGTTGCGACAGGACTCCCACCTGCCACCAGGTGAAACAAGATGGAAGCCCCGAACAAAAGAGAACCCAAACTTTTATTAGCGGCTAATCCCCATGTTACACCCCCCCAAAACTACATCACTCGTACATCACGGTTACATCATGAAAGGGGAGGTCTGGGGGCAGTAATCTGAGCATCCTGGACCCTGCCCCATGGTTCCCCCTGCCCTCCACCAAACACCCATCAAGTGTAACAAAAGAGATCTTTACATTTCCGTTTCCCGGCCAAGTTAATCCCACCCTTTTGTCTTCATCTGGGTTTGTTATTTCTGGACTGGCTACGTGTCTGGCACTCAGGTTTTCCCAGTGAGCCAGTACATAGATACATTGATCAGTGAATTGTTACATTTGGTATCGTGCAGCAAAGGCCCTTTGAATAGACAGGAAGAAACTGTGATGAAATGTTTTGTGGGGAGAAATCACAAAAGTCACAAAAGTGATTGTGCTGATTTTGGTAGTGGGCTGCATGTGCATGATATCTGCTGGAGGGGCAACAGCTCCCCCCCAACCTATACAATATTCCTTCTGCAATATTCCTTCTGTACTTAAAGAAAGCTCAGAATCTGGACTGTGGTGGAGTCCAGGCTTGGTTCCTAGCAAGACCGGAGGAGCCGGTTGCAAGCTTCTCAGGGTCCTTTGGCCTCCAGGTAGCAGAACTGCCTGAGCTGCAGGATCTTCATACCTGAACTGCAGGTGTTTTCCCTTGGAAGCCTCCATAAGACCGGAGGAAGCCCTTCTGTCCTCTGCCACCCTCTGCCCCCCCCCGCAAAAGAACCCTCTCTGGGCGGGGCCAAGGGCGGGGCTCCTCCCGGATCCTTCCTTTCCGCTTTGCAAGGGTTGCAGGGAACTGAGCTGGATTCCTAGAGAGTAGAGGTAAGGAAGGAGGGGGGTGGGACCAGGCCCCCCCCAGCAAGGCCCCTCCCCTCCCCCCGTCATTTCCTGCCTCCCGCCCCGTGCAAGGGGCGCCTCCCGGGATGCGGTGAGCCTCCTCTCTCTCCCCCCCCCCTTGGGAGAAAGGGGTCCCAGGGCTGCAGCGGGGGGGGTGCATGGAGGGGGGGGTCGGGGAGAGGAGGGTCCTGCCCCCCTCCTTCCTCTGCACAGCCCGGGAGGGGGCGAGCTGGTCTCCCTGGGGATGCTGGGATGCAGGCAGGCCAAGAAGCCCCTTTCAGGTGAGGGGAAGAGGGGCAGAGATGGCAGCCAGGGGGAAACATCTGAGCAGCTCCCCTTCCCGGACTTCGGGGTCCTGGAAACACCTGTCTCGGGGGTCAGAGGCCTGGGGGCCAGGGGGGCCTCGGTGGGGAGGGTGTGCCCCAGCCCAGGAACTCCCACCAGGATGCCCTTTCTGGGGCCGCCCTGCCCCCCTCTGCCAGCCTCCCCACCCCAGAGGGTCTGGAGGGAAGGAGGCGCTTCTTCAGATTTGGGGGGGGTCTAAGTGAACCCTCAGGGGAGCCCCTTCAATAGAATGGACAACCAATGCAGCTGTTTTAAAACCGGAATACAGTGGAACCCCGGGTTACATACGCTTCAGGTTACACACTCCGCTAACCCAGAAATAGTACCTCGGGTTAAGAACGGCAGCAGCAGGAGGCCCCATTAGCTAAAGTGGTGCTTCAGGTTAAGAACAGTTTCAGGACGTCCGGAACGAATTGAGTACTTAAGCCGAGGTGCCACCGTATTGGGATGCTTAGCTGGTGATATACTGTACTACGATGTTGAAAACCAGGCATTGTCCGGCCCTAAAAAAGATGCCAGACTCATTAGAAAAGGTACTTGATGATGCTGTCAATATTATTTTTTTAAAAAACACCTTGAACCTTTGAATTATAGGATTTTAATAAAATAAGAATGATAATAATATCAACTATATAACAGAAAGACATATTCCTTTGTAGCATTTACTAACCGCTTTAATAAGGACAGACAGAACTTAGCAGAAGGCCAAGTGGTTCCTTCCGATATCTTGGAGGCTTCCTGAGAACACAGATGGATGAGCAAGACTCAGCCGGCCCTGAAGCAGGAAGGGGTCATGCCATCAACACTGGGAGCAGTGAGGGATTCTGGGAAAGCTCCGTGAAGAAGATCCTGGGTGAGGAGGACACCCTCCACTCTGATATGAAGAGCCAGAAGTTCAGGCAGTTCTGCTACCAGGAGGCCAAAGAACCCCGAGAAGTTTGCAGCCAACTCCACCACCTTTGCCATCAGTGGCTGAAGCCAGAAAGGCACACGAAAGCTGAGATGCTGGATCTTGTGATCTTGGAGCAGTTCCTGGCTGTCCTTCCGCCAGAGATGGAGAGCTGGGTGAGGGAATGTGGAGCGGAGACCAGTTCCCAGGCGGTGGGCCTGGCCGAAGGATTCCTCCTGAGTCAGGCAGAGGAGAGGAAGCAGGCAGAGCAGCAGGTGAGAGAGACTTTCCTCTGGATATTCCCAAGGGGCTCTGAACAGAATGGAGAGTATCCTGAAATCCTCTACTAAGCTTTTGGAAAGCGTCCCCAAATGGTTTCCCCTTTGCCATTCCTTTTCTAATATTTCTCTCCATCCTCTGTTCTGAATGCTTGTTGCTCTTTCAGGGAAAGATTATCTTTGCAGAAATGGCCCTGGATTCCTCTGAGGCAGAGAAGACTCCGTTGGTCAGGAGAGAGAGGCCGCTGGGTGAGGAGGAAGGAGCTTTTTCTCCCTTTGGTTGCATTTTATGGATTTAGGAACTAATCTGTGGGTTCTTTTCACCTTTTGGGGGAAGACACTTGGGGCCAAGAGAAGTCCCTCTGCCTGGTTCTCTGTAGCTTTACTCCTCGCAGTGAGGGAACTGCCAGAAGGCCCTTGGAGATGGACCTCAGTGTCCGGGCTGAACGATTGGTGTGGAGACGCTCCTTCAGGTCTACTGGGCTGAGGCTGTTTAGGGCTTCAAAGGTCAATACCAACATGTTGAATTGTGCTTGGAAACATACTAGGAGCCAGTGTAGGTCTTTCAGGACCAGTGTTATATGGTCCCAGCAGCTGCTCCCAGTCACCAGTCTGGTAGCCTCCTTCTGGCTTAGTTTCTGTTTTTTTTATATATAAATTTTTATTGATTTTACAGAATTTTTTAAAACAATACAAACATATAAAAAGACATACAAACACGTATAATTTCATAACCTTATTCTCATAAACCTTGTTTCTCGGACTCCCCCATACCTCCCCTTTCTGCATCCCAATGTCCACATTTTTTTCAGCAACTTCTAATGATTCTGTCAAGAATATGTCTTACTAATCTTTCCTCCAATCTATTCTTATATCGCTGAAACCCTTTCATTCTCTAAGCCTTGACATTTTAGCATTCATCAAGTTTATAATAGTCCTTAAGATAAATTTTAAATTTCTTCCAATCTTATTCTGTCGTCTCCTTCCCCTAGGGTCGCGGATTCTGTCAGTCATCTCAGCCAATATCATATAGTCCATCACTTTCATCTGCCATTCTTCCAGAGTGGGTAGCTCTTGTGTCTTCCAATACTTTGCGATGAGGATTCTTGCTGCTGTTGTAGCATACATAAAGAAAATTCTATCTTTCTTTAACACCAATTGGCCGACAATGCCCAAGAGGAAGGCCTCTGGTTTCTTAGGAAAGGTGCATTTAAGTACTTTTTTCATTTCATTATATATCATTTCCCAGAAGGCCTTAATCTTTGGGCACGTCCACCAAAGGTGATGAAAAGTACCTTCAGATTCTTTACATTTCCAACACTTATTGTCAGGCAAATGATAAATCTTTGCTAGCTTGACTGGGGTCATGTACCACCTATAGATCATTTTCATAATATTTTCCTTTAAGGCATTACATGCCGTGAATTTTATCCTGGTGTTCCACAACCATTCCCAGTCAGCAAACATAATGTTATGACCAATGTCCTGTGCCCACTTGATCATAGCTGATTTAACTGTTTCATCTTGTGTGTTCCACTTCAGCAACAAGTTGTACATTCTTGATAAAATCTTAGTATTGGGTTCTAACAATTCAATTTCTAATTTTGATTTTTCCACCTGGAAGCCAATTTTCCTGTCTTGTTTATACATCTCCATTATTTGATAATAATGGAGCCAGTCACGTACTTTAGGTTTCAGTTTCTCATGGCTCTGTAACTTCAATTTATCTCCTTCTTGTTCCAAAATTTCCCAATACTTTGGCCATTCGGCCTCCATATTGGGCTTTTTGAATGCCTTAGCCTCCAAAGGTGACAACCATCTAGGGGTTTTATTTTCCAACAAATCTTTGTATCTTATCCAAACATTAAACAATGCTTTTCTGACAATATGATTTTTAAAGGCCCTATGAACCTTGATTTTATCATACCATAAATATGCATGCCAACCAAATGTATTATTAAAACCTTCCAAGTCCAAAATGTCTGTATTCTCAAGGAGCATCCACTCTTTCAGCCAGCAAAACGCTGCTGCTTCATAATACAATTTTAAATCCGGCAGGGCAAATCCCCCTCTTTCTTTAGCATCTGTCAGTATTTTAAATTTAATTCTGGGCTTTTTGCCCTGCCAGACAAATTTCGAAATGTCTTTCTGCCACCTCTTGAAACAGTCCATCTTGTCAAGGATTTGCAAAGTTTGAAACAAAAATAACATTCTCGGCAATACATTCATCTTAATAACTGCAATTCGGCCTAACATTGACAATTTCAACTTTGACCATATCTCTAAGTCTTTTTTAATTTCTAGCCAACATTTCTCATAGTTATCTTTATACAAATTCAGATTTTTAGATGTCAAATAAACCCCTAGGTATTTCACCTTCTTAACCACTGTCAAACCTGTTTCATTCTGGAATTTCTCCCTCTCCATAACTGTTAAATTTTTTCCTAACACTTTAGTCTTTTGTTTATTCAGTTTGAACCCAGCCACCTGGCCAAATTCCTGAATTATTTCCAACACCCTTTTTGTACTAGTATCTGGCTCTTGTAAAGTAAGTACCAAGTCATCTGCGAAAGCTCTTAATTTATAGTGTTTTGCCCCGACCTGAACACCTTTAACTTGCTGGTCATCTCTAATCATATTTAGCAAAACCTCCAGGACTGATATAAAAAGCAATGGGGAAATTGGGCACCCTTGTCGTGTCCCTTTTTCTATCTTAAATTCTTCAGTTACTACATTATTTACAATCAGCTTAGCTTTTTGTTCAGAGTATATCGCACCCATACCATTCTCAAATCCTTGGCCTACCCCCATCCCATGAAGATTCTTTTTCATAAAACTCCAAGAAATATTGTCAAATGCTTTCTCCGCGTCCACAAAAATCAAAACTGCCTTAGTGTTTATATTCACCTCCAATAACTCCAGAATATCAATTATATTCCTCACATTATCTGATAAATGCCTTTTTGGGAGAAAGCCTGCTTGGTCCTTATGAATCTTCTCCATCAAAACTCTTTTCAATCTTTTTGCCAAAATGTCTGCAAAAATTTTGTAATCCACATTAAGTAGTGATATTGGGCGGTAGTTCTTAAGTTGAGTCTTTTCAGTCTCTGTCTTTGGTATGAGTGTAATATACGCCTCTTTCCACGACTCTGGTGCCCCTTTCCCCTCTAAGATCTCATTATAGACTTCCTTTAACGGTTGTATCAACCACTCCTTTAAAGCTTTATAGTATCTGGAAGTCAATCCGTCTGGTCCTGGAGATTTGCCCAGTTGCATGTTCTGGATGGCACCCTCTATCTCTTGTTCTGTTATTCTCTGGTTTAGATCCACCTTGCTTTGATGAGAGATTTTTTGTAGTCCATGTTTTTTAAGGAATTCATCTATGCCCTTTTCATTCTGTAGTCCTTGTGAGTATAATTTTTTAAAATAACTCAGGAAACAGTTTCTAATCTCATTGGGTTTAGTTATATTCTTTCCATCCACTTCTAGATTTGTAACTGTATTTAATTTCTGTCTTTTCTTCAATTGCCAAGCCAGAAGCTTACCACATTTGTCTGCAGATTCAAATGTCTTTTGTCTCATTTGCTTTATCTTCCACTCAATCTCTTGATTCATCAATTCCATATATTGTATTTGGTATAACTTAATCTCTCTCAAAATTTCCTGGGACTTTGGTTTTGATCTTAATTTTTTCTCTCCTTCTTTTATCTTTTCCAAGATCTTTTCCTTCTTCTCATTCTGCTTTCTCTTTTTTATTGAATTTTGTTGTATCAAGAATCCTCTCATCACAGCTTTACTTGCGTCCCAGATCACTCTTTTTTCCATATCGGTCTTTAAGTTTATTTCAAAGTAGTCCTTTAGAGTTTTTTGGGCCTTCATGTGGATCTCCTCATCTCGAAACAGGGTGTCATTCATCCTCCATCTAAATTGACCAGTTGTTGTAAGTTTCATTTCCATCTTCACGGCGTTATGGTCGGAGCAAGTCTTTGGACAGATTTCTATTTTCTTAATCTTTGGAGCCATCCCACTAGTAATCCAAATTTGATCGATTCTGGTCCAGGTCATCATTGCTTGAGAGAAGAAAGTTCCCTCTCTCTCGAGAGGGTTCCTTGTTCTCCATATGTCTATTAAGTCCAAATTTTCAGTCATTTCAAAGAAGGTCTTCGGAAGTCTCCCTTCCTTAGAGATTGTCAGTCTTTGTGCCTTGTCCATATTTGTAGAAACCACGCCATTCATATCTCCCATAATTATTACATTGTAATCCAAATAGTCCATCAGAGTTTCATGGAGCTTCTTAAAGAATTCCGCCTTGCCTTCATTTGGTGCATAAACTCCAACTACTAGAAGTTTTTCTCCTTGTGCTTGTATTTCAACTGCCAGGTATCTTCCTTGTTCATCTTTAAACATCATTTTTGGGACCCATTTCTCTTTTACATAAATCACAATTCCTCTTTTCTTGACTTTGTCCGATGAGATAAATTCTTGTCCTAGTCTTTTATTTATAAGTAGTTTCCTGTGTGCCCTGGTTACATGAGTTTCTTGCAGACAAATCAAATCCAATTGTTCTCTTTTCAAAATATGAAACACTTGGCGTCTCTTCAAAGGCATGTTCAGCCCATTGCAATTCCAACTAAGGAATTGCAGGGCCATCTTATTATTTCTCCGTTACTCCTCCTACCGCTCCAAGTTATTGCTCTTCCTCTGATGGTGGTGGTTTAAGTCCAAACGATAGGTTCAAAATGTCTACTGCTCTCCTTTGTTCTGAAATTGGATCCACCGTTCCCTTCTGTAAGTCCTCGTGGTTTCTCTCCAGGAACTTCTCTTTATCTTGAATTGTCTTTATTTTCACCTTCTTTCCCTTGTAGTTAAAGGACAGTCCTTGTGGAAATTCCCACCTAAAGAGGATGTTATTCTTCTTCAGCAGGTAGACCAGATCCTTATAGAAGGTTCTCACCTCCAAGATGTATTTAGGGATGTCTTTAAAGATTTGTATAGGTGAATTTTCAATTTCCAAGGCCTTTTGGTAATGTAGTTTTAATATTTTATCTCTTTCTTCCTTGGATCTAAGGGTAATCAGACAATCCCTCGGGGTCTTTCTGTTCTGTCTCCTGCCCAATCTAAATGCTGTTGTTATCTTAAATTCTCCCTCCTCCAAATCTTCCTGCCAAAAGTCAGCAAACCCTTGTGTTAGGAACTCCACAAGGTTGTCCCCCTCACTCTCGGGAATTAATCTTAATTTCAAGTTTCTTTCCTTTCTCTGTAATTCCATCAAAGACAGGGTCGCATCATGTTCATAAACCTTTTTAGCAATCGGTTCTAGCTTCTCCTGTGTCTCTCCAGCAATGTTTCTGGCGTCCTCTGCAATTTTACGTGTGGCAGAGTTCTCTTCAATCAGTTTATTTATAGATTCTGTATTGCATGTCACACTTTTCGTGTTCAAGTCCAGTCTCGCTGTTAGTTCTGTTAATTTTTGTGAATTTTCTGTACTCTGCTTTGTCAAAGTCTCCAAAGATTGATTTATCTTGAGTAACGCCTGTGTCACTGACTCCATGGAGACAGCTGTCACTTTTTCTTGCCCAGCTGCTCCTGTAGGAGTTAGACTTGAAATTGAGCCTCTTTTCTTTTGTTGCTGTTGTTGCTGTTTAGCTTTAGCTCTAGTAGTTATCTCTTCTGCTGGGCCACTCATGTCCCAAGGTCGTTCCCACCAAAGCAATTCCCTGGTGGAAAATCCCACTGTCTTGAACCGTTGCAACTGTTACTTTCAGCCCTCTAGGGGGAGCAAAACAAAATGTCCAAGTGAGGGAAACAAAGAAGTTAAAAGCAAGTATACCAGGAGGCTGGAATAAATATGTTGCAACACTTTTTCCAGTAGATACTCTTTCAACACACTCCAGTATACTATAACAGCAAAGTCCCAAAACTTTGTGTCAAACAACACTTCAACCATGTAACTTTCCCACAAGATTCTAAAAGCAGTGCAGTGCCCTGATGTTTTATTTGGCAGTCCGTTTCAGGGGATTAGGACAGCGGAAGGCTTTTTTCTTTTAGGTAAATCGTGCAGATTCCTAATGTCCCTTTTTCCTCCCCTCTGCCCTGCTTGCTAGAGGGGAGATCTGTGTCCAGTGCCAGGCTTAAACAATCCTAAAATACTTCATGCGGATGCAGCTTTAAAGTTCCGTTGCTTTAGCTGTCATGCAGTCGGGGGAAGGCAGACTTCCTTAATTTTCACCTTCCCCGTTTTCAGCCAATTTTCAAGTTTAGATTTTTAGTTCCAAATAGACGTTCAGTCTTACTCACGGGTTTTTCAGTCCAAAATTTACAGGAAGGAATCGGCGCTCTCCGCTAATGGCGACGCGGCTTCACTCTGCGCGCTGGGTAGCGACTCTCAGCACCACGCTCTCCCGATGCCGTTCCGGAGCCTTTAAAAAGGCTCTTTCGCAGTAAGGGGGGTGCTTCTGGTGCCCACCAAGTCTCCTTGTTCACAGGCTTCCGCGCCTGTGATTTTAGGGGTCCCCCGCTTGCCGTAGCGGGTCAGACCCGAACTCACAGAGCAGTCCTCCTCCGGAGCTCGGAAAGAGGACCGCCATTAACGCTGGCGCCGACCGGAAGTCTCTCTGGCTTAGTTTCTGAGTCACCTTCAGAGGTACCCACGCATAGAGCGCACCATCTGTAGTTAGAGGTGCACTGCTTCACCTCGAAGAAAAGCATGTGCTAATGGCCACTTCCCTTTGTCTCTCACAGGTGACAGAATGATGCTGCCAAGACCTCTTCTTCCAACTTTGCATGGAGGCAGAGGAGAAACATCAGCTCTGGAACCAGATCAGGTAGGGAGAAGGAGCATTGTGGGCAAAGAGGCTATGAGATGGGGCAGCTAGGCAGAAAACAACAGAGCAATGTGTAGTAGATAATCTGTATATTGTCTAAGAAGGGGACCTTTCTCTTTTTATTTTAGGGTCTGCTGTGCTTTGAAGATGTAGCTGTTCATTTCACAGATGAAGAATGGTCGTTGCTGGATCCTGACCAGAGAGCTCTGCATAAGGAAGTCATGGAGGAGAATTGTGGGATCATGAACTCTCTCAGTAAGGCTCCCTGTTGGATCATGATGTCTGTTTTGGAATTAAAGATCCCTTGGGAAGAATCTGGGAGAGGAGGAGACTTAGTCAGTTGTGGGAAGGCAGGGCCTTCAGTCCCCACAACTGGCTCGTAGGGGCCAGACCCAGAGGGAAGTATTGCTGTGCTCACTAGGCCTGACACTTCTGAGCAGCCTGTTGCTTCTCATAAGGAGTTAACTTCACTTTGTGTGATTTATTGCTGCCCCACTCCTGACACTCAGTTTCCCATACATATGTTCATTAATGCCTGTCAACAAAAGCAGTGAAGCCTGTTGTAAGGCCTTACTTTTAATTCAGTTCAGTTCTTCCTGTGTCCCAAGCATTAATTAGCAAAGATCAATAACTGAGCGCTGCGTTTCTCCCTGAGGCTGTGATCCGTTTCTTTCTTTGTTGCAGATGCTGATGAATCAGAGATTAAGAACCAGGGAGACCATGACCATGTCTACACCATGGAGAAGCCATGTAAATATTCTGAGTGCAGAGAGAACTTCAGTCAAAGCTCCCATTCCACTTCCCTCCGAAGAAATCCATTGGGGAAGAAATCCTATCAATGCTTGGAATGTGCGAAGAGGTTCAGTCGGAAAGAGAGTCTCACTTCCCATCAAAGAATTCATACAGGTGAGAAACCATATCAGTGCAAGGAATGTGAGAAGAGCTTCAGTCGGAGGTCCAATCTCACAGTCCATGAAAGAATTCATACAGGAGAGAAACCATATCAATGCTTGGAATGTGAACAGAGTTTCACCTGGAGGGAAGGTCTCACTTCCCATCAAAAAATTCATACAGGAGAGAAACCGTATCAGTGCTTGGAATGTGGAAAGAGCTTCAACCGGAAGGAAAGTCTCACTTCCCATCAAAGAATTCATACAGGAGAGAAACCGTATCAGTGCTTGGAATGTGGAAAGAGCTTCAACCGGAAGGAAAGTCTCACTTCCCATCAAAGAATTCATACAGGAGAGAAACCGTATCAGTGCTTGGAATGTGGAAAGAGTTTCACCTGGAAGGAAAGTCTCACTTCCCATCAAATACTTCATACAGGGAAGAAACCATATCAGTGCATGGAATGTGAAAAGAGTTTCACCTGGAAGAAAAGTCTCACTTCCCATCAAATAATTCATACAGGGGAGAAACCATATCAGTGCTTGGAATGTGGGAAGAGCTTTACCCAGAAAAAAAGTTTCAAAGCTCATCAAAGAATTCATACAGGGGAGAAACCATATCAGTGTTTGGAATGTGGGAATAGTTTCAGTTGGAAAGAGAGTCTCACTTCCCATGAAAGAATTCATACAGGGGAGAAGCCATATAACTGCAAGGAATGTGGACAGAGCTTCGCCTGGAAGAAAAGTTTAATAGACCATCAATTGATTCATACAGGGGAGAAGCCATATCAGTGTTTGGAATGTGGGAAGAGGTTTCATAAAAGTTCCCATCTCACGACACATCAAAGAATTCATACAGGGGAGAAGCCATATCAGTGCATGGAATGTGGGAAGAGGTTCAGTTGGAAAGATGGTCTCACTTCCCATCAAAGAATTCATACAGGGGAGAAACCATATCAGTGCTTGGAATGTGGGAAGAGTTTCAGTCAGAAAGAGAGTCTCACTTCCCATCAAAGAATTCATACAGGGGAGAAACCATATCAGTGCATGGAATGTGGGAAGAGCTTTACCCAGAAAAAAAGTTTCAAAGCCCATCAAAGAATTCATACAGGAGAGAAACCGTATCAGTGTTTGGAATGTGGGAAGAGTTTCAGTCGGAAATTCCATCTCACAGTCCATCAAAGAATTCATACAGGGGAGAAGCCATATCAGTGTATGGAATGTGGGAAGAGTTTCAGTCGGAAAAAGGTTCTCACTTCCCATCAAAGAATTCATACAGGAGAGAAACCGTATCAGTGCTTGGAATGTGGGAAGAGCTTCAATCGGAAGTTCAATCTCACAGTCCATGAAAGAATTCATACAGGAGAGAAACCATATCAATGCTTGGAATGTGGACAGAGCTTCGGTCAGAAGACCAGTCTCATAGGCCATCAACGATGGCACAGTGGGGAGAAACCAGACAATGGCTGTATATGAATAATTTTCAGAGACTTTGATTAATATGTTCAACGTGGACCCTGAGTTCCACTTCTGAAGGCCTTCTGTCAGTTCCCTGATTGTGGGAAGTGAGGTTACATGGAACAAGGCAGGGGGCCTTTTTGATAGTGTCACCCGCCTTGTGGAACTTCCCTCTTGTTAGATGTTAAGAAAATAAACAACTATCTGACTTTAAGATAAGGAAGTTTTTAATGTTTGTTAGTTTTACTGTGGTTTCATGAATTGTTAGAAATAATAAAAATAATGGTAATGGCATTATAGGTCAAAACTGACACTTTGAATTGGGTGTGGAAGCTAATTGGCAGCCAGTTCAGTTGGGCCAGGACCATTAATGCCCGTCAAAATAGGTCGTAAACACTGTAATAAGTAGAGGTCCCTCTACTCAAGACAGCCAGAACTGGGCAGAAGACAAAAGGGATTCCTTCCTTCTGATATCTTGGAGGCTTCCTGAGAGCCCAGGGGGATGAGCCAGACTCCGCTGGCCCAGAAGCAGGAAGAGGCCATGCCATCAAACTGGGAGCAGTGGGGGGTTGATTCCAGGCCGTGTCTAGCCCTCCTAGAAGGGAAGTGACCCCGCCAAATGTGATGGCAACCGAAGGGATTTCTGTGAGATAAATCTGCCTGTTTGCTCCTGCCTTTTGGTGCTTTTGGTCAAGGAAGGAATTTAGAACTGTGGTTGACTGAGTACAATTTTCACACCAGGCTGAGGGGGGGGGGTTCTAATCCTGGGGTCCTCAAGAGCTGCTCTCCCTCCTACCCCAGGAAAGGGCCCCCATCACCTTGGAGTGGCCCCATGTGCCCAGGCCACTAGACCATTTCAGGTCTCGGGTGTCCAGCATTGCCCTGGCAACCTCCCCTTCAGTGAGGAAGAGCATCCCTAAATCCTCTTCTTGGGTCTCAGATAGCTTCACGGAGAGCTGATTTACATTCTGCTGCTAAAACATCCTGCCATTTGTTCCACTTTCAGGGCCAGGTAAGGAGAGATGCAATGTAGCGTAAGAGGGGGGAGATTCACAAATGCATAACACTCAGAAACCGTGCCTAATACCTTCTAAAAGGTTAATGGCAGTTAAAGTGGAGCATTATTGAGACAGCAAAGTCTGCTTCCTTGCTTCCCTCCCGGCCACCAGGAAGGCTCCATGATGAACCCTCACCAGTCTTGCTTGCATTAGACCATAATTTTCCTCCACTGCAGCCATCTCCCAGCTTGTTTCCTCGCCCTAACCAGGTCTAACTCTGCGCTGCAGAAGAAGCCTTTTCTTTTCTCGGTCCTCCATCTTCCTTATTTATTTATTGCGTGAGTCAGGTTTCCGTTTTCACTGTTTGTGTATTTTTATGTCTGTCTATTCAGCCAGTCCTCAGGGCACCCCCCAGGGAGGAGGAACGGGGCCTTGAGGGCATGGGGCCAATGGAGCTCGTTCTGTCGGGGCTCACTTGTGGGGCGATGGCTGTGCCGGTGGGCAGGCTGCCCCACTTGGCTCTGTCGGAGTGGGTGCCAATAAGTCAGGCTGCACTGCTGTCCTCACCCAGAGGCCCCCTCCCCAAAGTGGATGAAAGGAAACCTACCTTGAACCTTTCCTGGCTTTGCAGAGAGGAAGGGGGCAAGACCCTCTGCTCCCTGACTTCAGGGTCCCCCCATGCATGGGCAAAACACATCCCCTCCAACATCTCAACTGATTCAAATAGGGATCCTGTGCCCTAGCCACTCTAGGCAGCTTCCAACATATATGAAAACATTATAAAAGGTTAAGCAAAAATGCTTCCCTATGCAGGATTGCCTTCAGACGGCTTGGGGGTTGGATAGCTCCATCGCCCTCCAACACATCTCCAATGAAAACAGGGACGTCCTAAGGGAAAATGGCTCCTGCCAGCCTAGCAGTTTGAAAGCACGTCAAAGTGCAAGTAGATAAATAGGTATCGCTCTGGCGGGAAGGTAAAGGGCGTTTCCGTGCACTGCTCTGGTTCACCAGAAGCGGCTTAGTCATGCTGGCCACATGACCTGGAGGCTGTACGCCGGCTCCCTCAGCCAATAAAGCGAGATGAGCGCCGCAACCCCAGAGTTGGTCACGACTGGACCTAATGGTCAGGGGTCCCTTTACCTTTAAGGGAAAAGGGGGCATTCCGGGATAAATTCAGAAACCAGGACAGCTTCTCTAAATCAGGGACAGCCCTGGAACATAGGGGCACTTGGAAGGTGTGTGAACAGGCCCTGCATGCACATACCCCTACTGCCCTGGGACTCCCCCTTCTCCCCAATGCAGAAGAAGGAGGAGAAGGAGAAGAAGAAGAAGAAGAAGACGACGACGACCTAGGCCACACATCTCTTCCTCTGGAAAGCAGGAGTTCCAGAGGAGCCCAGAGCATCGCGCACAGCCAGAGATGCTTTATTTTGAGGGACCCTCCTGGCTGGCCTCTGAGCTGCTCCCTCCCTTGGCCAGGAACAGGAGGAGGAGCTGGTCGGGGAAAAGGCTCTGCAAGAAGTAGGCAACCCCATCCTAGAGGGAGAGGGTTGGAAGAGGAGTGGGGGGGGGAATCCTCTTTGGCATTAAGAATAGCTATAGAACAAAAGCTCTGGTGCAGAGCATTAATCTCTTGCATCTCTTCCCAGGCAGAAGGTTCTAGGGGTTGCGCCAACCTTGTGGGGTAGGACTATTGTGGAGCTGGAAAACCTTTGGTGAGCATCTGGTATCTGGCTATGAAACCTCACCCGTCTCCTCAGGGGTGTTGGGATACTACCAGGGAGACAAAGTCCATCATGGCCCCACGTCGCCTCCGTACTTCCATCGATCTCCCGTAGACATGCAGTATCAGCAATTAGCGACACGAGCTCCAGATATAGCTTGCCACATTCCAGGGCTGGTGCACGCTCTTATCAGCAGATAATGCACAGCGTAAGATGCACGCAGGAGAGCATTTTTCATAAGTTTATTCTGCGTTAGTCAGAACAGAGAAAAACATGACTGCCTGCTTCAGTGTTTCAGGCACCGAGAGAGAAACGAAAGCAACAGAAAACATAAACATCCTGTGAACATGAAATGCGCAGACTCTGTGACTCACAAAGCCTGCTCCCTTTTAAGGTGGAACGGAAATATCCTAACAAGGGGAACCTCCAAGGAAGCAAAATCCACCACCATCTTACCACAGAAAGTTCTTCCTGATAAAAAAATTCCTTCCAGTAGCACCTTAGAGGCCAACTAAGTTTGTTATTGGTATGAGCTTTCATGTGCATGCGCACTGTGTATCTGAAGAAGTGTTCATGCACACGAAAGCTCATACCAATAACAAACTTAGTTGCTCTCTAAGGTGCTACTGGAAGGATTTTTTAAATTTTGTTTTGACTATGGCAGACCAACACGGCTACCTACCAGTAACTTCTTCCTGATATTTAGTCACAATCTCCTTTCTTGTAACTTGAGGCCATGGGTTCGGGTCCTGCCCTCCGGAGCAGCAGAAAACAAGCTTTCTCCATCTTCCATGAGACAGCCCTTGAGATATTGGGAGGTGGCGTTCACATATTTCATTCTGCCAGATCTCAGGAGTAAGAAGACAAATAGTTCCTGCTTTTTTGTCACTGAAGATGGGGGACGCTACGTCTACCCCAGTAAATATTCATATTGATTTTTAGTTGTATTTTAGTTCCTTCTCTTATCCAGCATATATGAAAAACTACAATGTGTAAGATATAAAAGAAGCAATAAAAAAAATACAATTAAATATCATGCAACCTCTAGCAGAGAACATTGGCTGGGGCCTGGGGCTGATAACATTGAGGTCATGGTTTCTGGGACAGCTGCATATTCCTGCATTGCAGGGCGTTGGACTAAATCTTCAGAGCCCCTTCCCACTCTACAATTCTGGGATTCTGCCACAAAAGCTACAATAAACTGAGTGAAATCATTAAGTGGCCAGAAATTTTCAAGTGGCTTTTGGTGGTGGGAGTTTGGAAAACCCTGCCGTAAGCTGTGCTGAGCACTTGGGCTGAGAAGCAGCATGCGCACCACCTCAAGGTATCCTTACACATCTGTCCAGTTGTGGGCCAGCGTGGTCCGGGATTGGTATGAGTCCAATGGGCACCTGGAGAGGAGGTCGCTCCAAGGAGACACCAGCCAGGTCCCAGAGGTGAGAGGGGAGACTTCATCAGGTAAGGCCTCCTTCCACCTGCCTTGCTCCACCCTCTAGTTTCTGCTTCTCAGTTTGTATTGTATTATTTTATGTACTGTGGCTTGCCGTTGTTTTATTGATTATAGTTTAGAAATTAGTGTAACTGTTGAGTGGATTTCTGTTTAACTTTTATATGTTGATATTATTATTATTTTATACTATTCTAATGATCGTTGAAGGGATGTGGGTGGCGCTGTGGGTTAAACCACAGAGCCTAGGACTTGCCGATCAGAAGGACGGCGGTTCGAATCCCCGTGACGGGGTGATCTCCTGTTGCTCGGTCCCTGCTCCTGCCAACCTAGCAGTTCGAAAGCATGAAGTGCAAGTAGATCAATAGGTACCGCTCTGGCGGGAAGGTAAACAGCATTTCCATGCACTGCTCTGGTTCTCCAGAAGTGGCTTAGTCATGCTGGCCACATGACCCGGAAGCTGTATGCCAGCTCCCTCGGCCAATAAAGCGAGATGAGCGCTGCAACCCCAGAGTCGGCCACGACTGGACCTAATGGTCAGGGGTCCCTTTACCTTTTAATGATCGTTGAATGTTCCTTTTTTGATGTAGGTTGCTTGTTTTAAAGTTTTGTTTTATTATCACCTTTTTACCTTGCATTAGATTGTTATAAGATGTACATTTTTTGTTTCTTCAGGTTGTAAACCACCTTGAGTACTGTAAGATAGAAAGACAGTATACAAATTAAAAATGAGGGTGGTGATGATGCTGAAGGTGCCCTCCTTGCGGAAGCTCAGCAGGTCGATGGTGACAGTTTGCAAACTGGTGTTCCAAATTGCAGAGAGGGTTTCCTTGCTCCTTGCCCTCCACCTCTCTTATTCTAGGATTCTAGGACGGCGATTCCTGCTCCTTGCACAGATTTCCCCCAGTGCCAGCTGCTCCTTCTGTTTCTGGCCAAGGGAGGGAGCAGCTCAGAGCCCAGCCAGGAGGGTCCCCCCCCCAAATAAAGCCTCTCCTCCGGGTGTGCGCAATGCACAGTTCTGCTTTGGAGAGAGGAAGAAGAGGGGTGAGCTTGGTGCCCCCGGCTTGCCAAGGGTTAAAAGGAGCCGAGCTGGATTACTAGAGAGGAGAGGAAATAAAGGCGGCGGCGGCGGGGGGGGCAGGTCCTTCGGAGCAAAAGCACCTCCTTGCAAAGCCCGTCCCTGCAAAGGGAGGCTGGTGCTTTTTGTCTTGTCTGCGGCGCAAGCGCTGCCTCCGTGGCGCATTCCGGGATCTGGTGAGTCTGGGGGAGAAGCGGGGGCGGGGGGGTCCCAGGGCTGCAGGGGAAAGAGGCATGGGGGGGCTGTTCAGCTGAGGCAATGGGGGCCCCCCAAGTCAGGAAGCAGAGGGTCCTCCCCGCTTCCTCTCTGCAAAGATAGGGAGGGGGCGAGTGTGCAGGAGCTCTGCAACTCTGTTCTTCCACGGTGGCAAGACGCTGCCATTTTGCGGAGAACATAATGGAATGCAGATAAGCCCATTTCAGATTTGTGAATCAGTCACACTTGTCTGCGGGGGTTGTAGCCAGACGGAAACAGTCGGGCATAAAAGATACGCAGAGCAACAACAACGAAAGCCTGGCGTTTGCCATCCGATGTTGGAAAGTCGAGGGCAGACAAAAGAAAGAGCTGCGTCATGGGGCAAAGAGTTAAACCGAGGGAACTCCCTCCCACTGGAGGATGGGATGGGCACCAATCCAGACGGCTTTCCAAAGAGGAGGAGAGGGGTGCAGGGAGGAGGAGGAGAGGGATGTGGGTGGCAGTTCTGTGCGTCCCAGAGTGAGCTTTGAAGCATCTTCGCCAGGATGGAGATTCTCTGCATCTGCTGCTAGTTGCTGCTACCAAAGTGATGGAGGAGGAGATATTAAAATACTGTAATACATCAAACATTAAAAGCTTCCCTAAACAGGGCTGCCTTCAGATGTCTTCTAAAAGTCTGGTAGTTGTTGTTCTCTTTGACATCTGGTGGGAGGGGGTTCCACAGGGCAGGCGCCACCACAGAGAAGGCCCTCTGCCTGTTTCCCTGTAACTTGGCTTCTCACAGGGAGGGAACCACCAGAAGGCCCTCAGCGCTGGACCTCAGTTCAGATGCTTCTGAACTCCAGTTGCTGGAAAACCACAGGCATGGAGAAAGTTGCTGGGGGGCTTCCTGGAAGAGGCCCCTGGAAGAACAGGAGGGGGGACTCAATAGGAAGTCCCATTGGCCTCATCCCGCAGGACTCTCTGATGCTGAGTTCCTCCAGATGCAAGCCAACCCTCTGTTGTCCTTCAGTTAGAAGGAAAGCTTTCCCCACCACCCATTCATCCCACAGGGGTCTTCTCCAGACTTTGACACATGCAGCCTTTCAGGTGTCCCCAGGATCTGTGGAGGCTGAACAGAAAGCCCCGCTGAGAAGCCCTGGAGGTCTCCCCATCCAAGGAATCCAAGGCAGGAGAGGAGATGGGGGTGAAAGAGGCAGCCCCCCCCCCAGTGCTGAGAGTTATTGGGAGACCCTCTCCCCACCATCTGTAATTCCCCGAGGTCCCTGGCAAAAAGGACAGATTATTAAAGCGCACTTGGAGGGTGTCTCCTAGCAGCTCTCCGCATCCTTAAGAAAGTACAGATCCCAGGATTCTTAGGTAGGAGGAAGCCAGTGCTCTCTAAAGTGGGATAATCCTGCTTTGCAGATGCCGGGCATATGGGGACCTGGGAGTGTGTGTTGTCTCTTTCCTTCCTTTTTGGAATTCTGGTTTATTGGGTTTTATAAACAAGGCTCACAGGAGGAATAAAGGATACAAAGAAATAGACCGAGGGTTCTGTTGTCATCTGTGCATCACAAAAACCACACAATAAGTTCATGGGAATGTCTACAACACCTGGATCATTCTTAGTGTACGAGTTCTTGGTTCATGAATTGGTTTAATTAAAACCAGGAAAGGGGGAAACAGGAGAGAGCAGAGTTAACAGGTAACAGTCCACATTTCCTGGCCGAACGCCTAGTCAGGAGCCCTTGGAGTTAGTTGTGCTTAGGTCAAGTGTGAGGCAGAGTCGTTTTTTTATTTTATATTACCAATAAAACAATGTACAGTGGTGCCTCGCAAGACGAAATTAATTCGTTCCGCAAGTCTCTTCGTCTTGCGGTTTTTTCGTCTTGCGATGCACGGTTTCCCATAGGAATGCATTGAAAATCAATTAATGCGTTCCTAGGGAAACCGCCTTCAGACCAGGTCCGGGGACAGTCTGTCCCCGTACCTCTTCTGAAGGCTGGGGGGGGGACGACAAGGGCTTTTCTTCCCACCCCCAGCATTTTAAAAAACCCCGGGACAGCGGAGGACTTCTCCGCTGTCCGGGCGATCTTAAAATGCTGGCGGGCGGCATTTTAAAATCGCCCCGGGACAGCGGAGGACCTCTCCGCTGTCCAGGGCGATTTAAAAGCCCCTGGGAAGGCAGGCAGGGGGGACAAAGACTTTCGCCCCCCGCCCGCCTTCAGAAGGTGTTCCCGCCCCCCCACCCCGCTTCGGAGCAGCGTTCCGAAGCGGGGTGGCTGGGGCAGGTGTTCCCGCCCCCCCGCCCGGCTTCGCAGCAGCGCTACGAAGCCCGGCGGCTGGGGCAGGTGTTCCCGCCCCCCCACCCCGCTTCGGAGCAGCGTTCCGAAGCGGGGTGGCTGGGGCAGGTGTTCCCGCCCCCCGCCCGGCTTCGCAGCAGCGCTACGAAGCCCGGCGGCTGGGGCAGGTGTTCCCGCCCCCCCCCCGCTTTGGAGCAGCGTTCCGAAGCGGGGTGGCTGGGGCAGGTGTTCCCGCCCCCCGCCCAGCTTCGCAGCCGCTTGCTTCAAAAGAGGTCCGGGACCTCCTTTGAAGCGATCTCCCTGCAGCCGCTTGCTGCAAAAGACGTCCGGGGGCAGCGGGGAAGAAGCGCTTCGCTTCCCGCTGTCCCCGGACCTCTTTTGAAGCAAGGGGCGGTGGGGAGAAGCGATCTCCCCGCAGCCCCTTGCTTCAAAAGAGAAGACCCGCTGTCCCCGGGGCAAGCTTCGTTTTGCGAAGCAAGCCCATAGGGAAATTCGTCTTGCGAGGCAACTCGAAAACGAAAAAACCTTTCGTTTTGCGAGTTTTTCGTCTCGCGAGGCGTTCGTCTTGCGGGGTACCACTGTAATGTGCAGATCAACCGCACTGAGCCAAATGGTGTTTCTGGAGGCAGACATCCTGGATTTAGAAGGTCATGACTTAAAATTCGGCTGGCCTGTGTGTCTTTGGTATGGGAAGGTGAAAATTTATAAAAGTTTTATTAACTATATCCTTAGGCAGAATCGGTATAGAGTTGGGGAGAAATATAAAAATCTGCTGGAAAGGAAAACATCTTTATGGCTCTCTCCTATTGGGGCTGTTACAATTAAGAGAGTTAATATGGACAGACAACGGGCAACTTACAGGGAACTGCTACACTATACAGAGGGGGAACCTAAACTGAAATCAATGGAAAGTGTAGGGAGCCATGTGACAGATTGGCTACAATATCATCAGTTACATGAAATGTTTAGAACAGACAGGAAAAAATGTTTTTTGGACCAAAGCTCACACTTTGAAAAAGAACTTTTACAAAACGAAGAAAAACTCTTATCTAAAATGTACAATCTGTTATTAGTTTGGGAAACAAAAGGCGAGCTTGTTGAAGCTTCCATGACACACTGGGCAGTAGACATAATATAGATTTGAATCTCTGGGGGAAACTATGGAAGAGCGATTTGAAGTCCACAGCATGTTATTCCTTGAAAGAAAACTACCTGAAAATGATTCACAGATGGTATCTAACTTTGCGTAGACTTGCTAAGATGTACAAGACTGAATCAGCTAAGTGATGGAGATACAATGAGGCTGAGGGTACGTTCCATCATATGTGGTGGTCTTGTAAAAGAGTATTGGGAAATAATTTATAATGAATTGAAAAAATGTTTGTTTGTTTGTTTTGGAAAAGTACTTTTAGAGCCCTTTTCGTTGGGGATAATTCAGATGGAAAAAGGTTATTTATGTATGCTACTATTGCCACCCGTGTTTTGTTAGCCCCAAAATGGAAAACCAGTGACGTCCCAACCAAAATAGAATGGCAACTCAAGTTGACGGAATATGCCCAGCTTGCAGACTTATAGAATAAGAGAACAAGAAGAATACTGTATACATTTAGAGAAGACTGGAATATATGGGGGGAAATTGTGTAAACTTGAAAACACTGGCAGCATTAAGATAAATTCAACAGTGTAAATAAGTTCTGAGGGATGTAATAATGAAATACTGAATGGTTTAGTTTATATAAGATATGTGGGGATTTATGTTTTGCAAATTGAACCATGGAAGGAGAAGAAGGGAAGTCACTGATATTTTAAGGTTGTTCAAATGAATATTCTAAGTGTAAAATAGAAAAACAATAAACATATAATTTCTCTCTCTCTCATGATGCTGTAATGTTTGTGCACTTCGTTCTGCTAAAATCTTGGAGGGAGGACACTGCCAATTCCCACAGGCTCTCCCACTTTCTTGAGATTCTATGTGTATCTTGAGGTCCCCCCCCCACTTGAGGCTTTATGTTATTGTTGTAAAGCTTGTTGTTATTATTATTATTATTATAAGCAGCCCCCCCCTTTGGTCTGCCCCATTCCGCCTCTTTCCGTGACATTTTTATTCTGTTTCCTGGTTCTTGACACTGAACATGTTCCTGGTTCTGTGTCCCTGGAAGGTTTGCCTGTTCCTCTGCTCCATTTATTACCCAGGACAAGTTATATCAGTGGTAAAATTCCATCTTAGAGTTAAAACAAATGACAGCCATAGGAATAGGATGGGTCTGGATTGTCTCAGGTGTCAGAGGCCTTGGTGAAGGGGGGAAGGAGCCAGACACGCCTCTGGGGAGGGAATTTCCCAACCTGGGAACCGCCCCCAGGATGCTCTGTCTTGGGCCACAGCACACTCCAAACTCTGAGGGTGTTGAAACGACCAAGAGGGTCGCCTGCCAATCTCAGTTTGACGCCATTCATTCATTGATAACACTGAAAGGAAGGCACAAGTAGGAGGATTCATTTAACAGAAATCCCTTCTGTTACCTGCACATTTTGCATATTAACTTTCCTTCCAAGAGCTAGAAACTTACATCTTCCCTTTTCTTTTGTAGGAGAAAGCTCAGAGTCTGGGATGTGGAGTCCAGCCTGCTTCCTAGCAAGACTCCTCCATTCTTCTCCAGGGAACCTATTTATTCTCCAGACCGTGTGTATGAATTTTATTATGGTACAATGTATTTCCTTTTGTAGAATTTGCTAGCAGCTCTACTTAGGACAGACAGAACTTGGCAGAAGACCAAAGGATTCCTTCCGATCTCTTGGGGGATTCCTGGCAGCCCAGATGGATGAGCAAGACTCAGCCGGCCCTGAAGCAGGAAGAGGCCATATCATCCAAACTGGGAGCAGTGGGGGATGCTGGGAAAGCTCTGTGCAGAAGATCCTGGGTAAGGAGGACACTCTCCATTCAGATGTGCAGAGCCAGCAGTTCAGGCAGTTGTCCCACCAGGAGACTGATGGACCCCGAGAGGTTTGTGGTCGATTCTCCCACTTTGACCATCAGTGGCTGAAGCCAGAAAGGCACACGAAAGCTGAGATGCTGGACCTGGTGATCTTGGAGCAGTTCCTGGCTGTCCTTCCACCACAGATGGAGAGCTGGGTGAGGGAATGCGGAGCGGAGACCAGTTCCCAGGCGGTGGCCCTGGCCGAAGGATTCCTCCTGAGTCAGGCAGAGGAGAGGAAGCAGGCAGAGAGAAAGCAGGTGAGAGAGACTTGCCTCTGGATACTCTCAAGGGGCTCTGAACAGGAGGGAGAGTACCCCCTAATTTTCTAATAATGGCTTATCCTTTTTTTGGAAAGCATTCAAGGAAGTTTAGGGTTAGGGTTTACATCTGCCTTTTTTCTAATTCTCCCCATTCTCTGTTTTTAAACCTTGCTCTTTCAGGGGAAGGGTCCATTTGCAGAAATGGCCTTAGATTCTTCTGAGGTTGAGAGGACTCCGTTGGACACCAGAGAGAGGCCTCTGGGTAAGGAGGAATATGTCTGGAGGCGGTTGGAGGATGGATGGTGGCTAACGGATTAAGGTTGGATCCTGACAAGATAGAAGTACTGTTTTGGGGGGACGGGGTGGGCAGGTGTGGTCCTGAATGGGGTAACTCTGTCCCTGAAGGACCAGGTGCGCAGCCTGGGAGTCATTTTGGACTCACAGCTGTCCATGGAGGCGCAGGTCAGTTCTGTGTCCAGGGCAGCTATTCACCAACTCCATCTGGTACACAGGCTGAGACCCTACCTGCCCACAAACTGTCTCACCAGAGTGGTGCATGCTCTAGTTATCTCCCGCTTGGACTACTGCAATGCACTCTATGTGACCTGGAAAGTACAATTAATCCAGAATGTGGCAGCTAGACTGGTGATTGGGAGTGACTGCCAAGACCACATAACACCGGTCCTGAGAGACCTGCATTGGCTCCCAGTATGTTTCCGAGCACAATTCAAAGTGTTGGTGCTGACCTTTAAAGCCCTAAACGGCCTCTCCACCCCCATCACTTAGCTTGGACACTGAGGTCCTCCTCCGAGGATCTTCTGGCGGTTCCCTCCCTGCAAGAAGTGAAGCAACAGGGAACCAGTGAGGGCCTTCTCAGTAGTGGCACCCTCCCTGTGGAACACCCTCCGTTTAGATGTCAAGGAGATTACGAACTATACAGCTTTTAGAAGACATCTGAAGGCAGCCTTGTATCAGGAAGTTTTTAATGTTTGATGCTTTATTATGTTTTAAATATACTGTAAGCAACCCAGAGTGGCTGGGGAAACCCAGCCAGATGGGCAGGGTATAAATTATACTACTAATATTGTTATCATTGTTATTATTATTATGTATTTTTACACAGCTTAAATACGAAATGGCTACAAACAGCCCCATGCATGCAGCAGGTGAGGCTTTTTTTATGGCCAAGCTGTAGTTAGAGATGCCCTGATTCACTCATGGCTTCCTACTTACCTCCGTCAGGTGACACAAGGATGCTGGCAAGACTTCCTCATCCATCTTCTTATGCTGGTGGAGGGGAAGCAGCAGCTCTGGAACCAGACCAGGTAGGGAGAAGGATTGCTTGGGGCAAAGAGGCCGAGAGAGGGGGCAGCCAGGGTTCTCTGGGCCTCAACGAATCTCTTTCACTCATCTCTTGACTTCTGTCAAAACTGCCCTTAACAAAGGCTTAAAATGCCATTCCAGAAGGTTTATGTGCTGAGAATGATGAACAACCACCTCACGTTCACTAGCCTTCTGAATGTTGCTAGTACTATTCATCAGTAGCTTCAGTTTTATTTATATCATTTAATGCTAAAAAAGCTTCTAAGCAGTTGACAAACCATGCGAAACAGTGGCCAGGATTCACCTAAGCAGCCCCATCAGTTACACAATGGAGCTTCTCCGTCCCCGCCCCCCTCACTTTCCCCTGTGCCCACATGTGCCCTTTGAAGTTGGCATTAGGGCACTGGGAAGATTCTCCCCAGCCCAGAAAAGGGCACAGGGAGAGCAAAGAGGAGACCCCTCCGTTTGGCAAACTTGCACAGACAGAATGCTTTGAGGAACACTACATGGAGTTCTACCCATTTACCCCAAGTTAAATCCATCATTAAAACATGCAATAAGAGAATTCCATTGAGACGTTAAAATAAGCATCCATAATTAAAATGTACAGCAAAACAATCCCATTAAAACTACATAGCAGTTAACAGGCAGAAAACAGCAGAACGACATGTGGAAGATAATCTTTATGCTGTCTGACAGCAAGACATTTTTCTTCTTCTTTTAGGGTCTGGTGTGCTTCGAAGATGTAGCTGTTTATTTCACGGACGAGGAGTGGGTGTTGCTGGATCCTGACCAGAGAGCTCTGCATAAGGAAGTCATGGAGGAGAATCGTGGGATCATGGACTCTCTCAGTAAGACTGCCCATTTGATCATAATATCTGTTTTGAAATGCGATACAGTCATACCTCGGGTTACAGCTGCTTTAGGTTGCGGTTTTTTGGGTTACTGACTGCCAAAACGTGGAAGTACCAGAACGGGTTACTTCCGGGTTTCGGCGGATGCGCAGAAGTGCTGAATCTCAACCCACACGTGCGCAGGCGCGGGTTGCAAACGCTGCGGGTTGCAAACGTGCATCCCGCATGGATCACGTTCGCAACCCAAGCGTCCACTGTATATATCTTTATGTGATTCTGACACCCCCACAGCTACCCTTGAATTATCTGTCTTCTTAAACTATGAATAGCCTGGCCTAACTGCCCTGCCCTTTTAAATGTAGGCTTCAGAGTTGTTAGGGAACTTGAAGCAGATTCTGTCACATTTTTTATTTTGGTTTATGCTTCCCACATTTTTGGTTGACCAACGAGATTACTGACATTTGAAATGGCACAAATTATATGACTGGGCCAAGCAAAATCAATAAATATGTATTGCCAGTCAACAGCAGTGAACCCTGGGGTAAGACCTTCAGTTTTTCCTCTATCACAAGCCTTCATGAGCATTGTTCAATAGTTTGGGACTGCATTTTTTCCTGAGGATATGTAATCAATTTCTCCCTTTGTTGCAGGTGGTGATGAATTGCTAATTAAGAACGAGGAAGAGCATGACGAAATCCAAATAGTGGAAAATCCATATATATATTCAGATTGCTGGGAGAACCTCTTTCAGAGCTCCCATTCCACTTCCCTTCAAAACATTCCCATTGGGAATAAGCCATATCAGTGCTTGGAATGTGGAAAAAGTTTTGGGCAGCGTGCCCACCTCAAGGGCCACCAGATTATTCATACTGGGGAGAAACCATATCAGTGCTTAGAATGCGGAAAGCGTTTCAGTCGGAGCACCCATCTCACTTCCCACCAAAGATTTCATACAGGAGAGAAACCGTATCAGTGCTTGCAATGTGGGAAAAGGTTCAGTCAGAGTGCCAATCTAACTTCCCACCAAAGATTTCATACCGGGGAGAAACCCTTTCAGTGCATAGAATGTGGAAAGAAGTTCAGTCGGACAGCCAACCTCATTTCCCATCAAAGAATCCATACAGGAGAGAAACCCTATGAGTGCTTAGAATGTGGAAAGAGCTTCAATGCGAGTTCCAGCCTCACGGTCCATCAAAGAATTCATACAGGGGAGAAACCATATCAGTGCTTGGAATGTGGAAAGTGCTTCAGTCACAGGCCTGGTCTCACGGTCCATCAAAGTATTCATACTGGGGAGAAACCTTATCTCTGCTCAGAATGTGGAAAGAGCTTCAGTAAGAGAGCCCATCTCACATCCCATGAAAGAATTCATACAGGGGAGAAACCGTATCTCTGCTCAGAATGTGGGAAAAGTTTCAGTCAGAGTTCCCATCTCAAGGGCCATCAAAGAATTCATACAGGGAAGAAACTGTATCAGTGCTTGGATTGTGGGAAGAGCTTCAGTCATAGTGCCAAACTCTCTTCCCACAAAATATTTCATATTGGGGAGAAACCATTTCAGTGCTTGGAATATGGAAAGAGCTTCATTGCGGGTTCTAATCTTAATGGAGACCACAACCAAATCCACACAGTGGAGAAACCATATCAGTATTTGGAGAGTTCAGAGATGTTCGATCAGAAGGAAAGTCTCTCTTCACCTCAAATAATTCACAGCAGGGAGAAACCCTATCAGTGCTTGGAATGTGGAAAGAGCTTCACCCAAAAACTAAGCCTAATTTCCCATCAAATTATTCATACAGGGGAGGTACCATATCAGTGTCTGGAATGTGGAAAGAGCTTTAATACAATCACAAACTTCCGTCGACATAAATATATTCACAGTGAGGTAAAACCGTATCAGTGTTTGGAATGTGGAAAGGGCTTCGGTCGGAAAGAAAGTCTCACTTCCCATCAAAGAATTCACACAGGGGAGAAACCCTATCAGTGCTTGAAATGTGGGAAAAGATTCAGTCAGAGTGCCCATCTCACTTCCCATGAAAGAACTCATACAGGGGAGAAACCATATCAGTGCTTGAAATGTGGAAAGAGGTTCAGTCAGAGAACCCATCTCATTTCCCATCAAAGAACTCACATCGGGTAGAATCAAAGAATTGTAGAGTTGGAAGGGACCCCAGGGGTCATCTAGTCCAATTCACCTCTTTCCATCAGAACGTTTCCCCTCATTTTTAGTTGGAATCTGCTTTCTTGTAACCTGAATCCATTGGTTCATGTCCTACCCTCCAGAGCAGGAGAAAACAAGTTTGCTCTATCTTCTATGTGATAGCTTTTTAGATATTTGAGGATGCCTATCATCTCTTCTCTTTTTCAGTACATACCCAAATACCGTTACTGTTCCTCATCAGGCTTGGTTTCCAGAACCTTGATGATCTTGGTCACTCTCCTCAGAACACATTCCAACTTGTCAATATCCTTCTTAAATTGTGGTGCCCAGAACTGAACAGTGGATTCCAGGTGTGGTCTGAGGAAGGCAGAATAGTTTGGTCCTATTACTTCCCTCGATCGGGACACTAGACTTCTGTTGATGCAGCCTGGAATAGCATTAAGTGAATTTGCTGCTGCATCACTTTGTTGTCTCATGTTCAGCTTGTGGCAAGCCAGGATACCCCACCTTATTATTTGTGCAACTGGTTCTTCTTGCCTAACTGCAGAACCTGACATTTGTCCTATTTGAAATCCATTTATTCAGCTTCATGGCCAAATTGGGATTTGAACCCAAGTCTCCCAGGGTTCCTGAAACCCTTATCACTATACCTAATCACTTGCTCTCTAGTAACACTCTTGGAAAACGTGCATGCTTGTGCATCTCCTTAATCTTTGTGTGCAGTGTTCTGGTGTTTTGTATTTAAAGTTGTATACACCTGTCTCAAAGTAATTAATGTAATAGTGGTAAGTAAGTAGAATGGTGGTTTTAAGGAAATTTTAGCTAGGGAGTGGAGGGGGGGGTTAGGAATGCTAAAGTGGGAGATTATTGGCTCCGAGTTTGAAAGCACCAAACAGCAGTTTTCACATAAATCACAACAAGATCTAAGATAAAGATTCGGTTCGGAAACTTCAGCTGGTGCAGAATTCAGCGGCCAGGTTGCTCACCAGAGCAAGATGGTCTGAGCATATTACACCGATCCTGGTCCGACTGCACTGGCTATCGATTAGTTTCCGGGCCCAATTCAAAGTGTTAGTTTTGAGCTATAAAGCTGTAAATGGCTCAGGACCGTAATACCTCAAGGACTGACTTTTTCCATATGAACCCACCCAGACCCTGAGATCATCTTCTGAGTCCCTCCTTCGTGTGCCTCCTCCTTGAGAGGTCTGGAGGGTGGCGACACAAGAATGGGGCCTTCTCTGCAGTGGCTCCCCGTCTGTGGAATGCTCTCCTCAGGGAATTATACACCTTTAGGTGCCAGGCAAAAGTGGTCCTTTTTAACCAAGGCCTTTGGTTAACATCCAATACCCTTTTAAAATGTAGCTCTTTTTGGGGGGGAGTATTATTAGATTATTGCTTTTATTTTATATACTGTGATCTTTTTATGTGAACCGCCCAGAGACCTCTGGGTATAGGGCGGTATATAAATTCAATAAATAGTAAAATAATAAAGATACAAAAAACTCGACAGCGACAACCCCTCACCCCAAAGCCCCAGAGACTGTTCAACAGGCTCAGCCATTGCAGCTGGAGTCAGTCCATCAGTCCTCCCAGGCCAGGTGGGAAAAGGCCTGCAAGGCAGGGAGCAGCTCTCCTGAGATGGTCTATAGTCGCTTCAGTAGAGACAGGTGGAGAGTGAAAGTAGTGGTTGTTTTGAAGCAGTGTTGCATTGGGTAGATTAGCAGTAAAGGAACAGCCTTATAATACCCCTTGTTAGGGATGTGGGTGGCGCTGTGGTCTAAACCACAGAGCCTAGGATTTGCCGATCAGAAGGTCGGCGGTTCGAATCCCTGCGACGGGGTGAGCTCCCGTTGCTCGGTCCCTGCTCCTGCCAATCTAGCAATTCGAAAGCACGTCAAAGTGCAAGTAGATAAATAGGTCCCACTCCGGCGGGAAGATAAACGGCATTTCTGCGCGCTGCTCTGGTTCGCCAGAAGTGGCTTAGTCATGCTGGCCACGTGACCTGGAAGCTGACTGCAGACAAAGGCCGGCTCCGTCGGCCTATAGAGCGAGATGAGCGCCACAACCTCAGAATTGTCCGCGACTGTCAGGGGTCCCTTTACCTTTACCCCTTGTTACAGTTGGGGGAAGAGGTGGGGTCTTTGTGATTTGTTTCCTGTTCTTGTTTTTATCATCATGCACTTGGTGTTTTTATATTGTATATTTATGTTGTGTATTGCCCTGAGATCTGCGGGGGAAGGGCGGTGTACATATATAATAAAATAAATAAACTATTTAAAAAAACAAACAAACCAGGAACATTTGAAAGCATGCATTTATGTACACAAAGTTACCTGGGAACCCTTGTTATCTATCTATCTAGCTAGCTAGCTAGCTATCATCTATCTATGAGTTGCATTCCACTGCACACCACCTCCTTTGCTATGTTAGGGGTGAAGAGTTCAGATAAGAGTTCTCTGTGATGACAGACAGACTAAAGGGGGTGTTTGGTGAAGACCCCAGTAAAGACTCAGGTCAAAGCTGTGCACCTTGGCTCAAGTGGGAAGGGGGCGCAGGCGTGGGGGGCAGTGCCGGAGCAAATCTGAACAGGGAGAAACACCAATTCATGGAACAAACCCCATGGATTACTGTTTTGGACACACCAAGTGGAATGGAAGAAGCGAAAATTGAAGGAATGGTATTTCTAAGTTAGTATGATACATCTTGGCCTACAGGAATGGGTTCAGAAGCTATGGAACTGGATACAAATTAATGAATATTCAACAAAAAATAAATGGGCTAAAACTATTTTGAAGTATGAAGATACGTTACTCTTAAGGGGCTTCAAGTATCCAAGAAATCACATTGTGGATTCAGCTTATGGTCTCCCAAGACCCCTGGATCCTTTTCACATGTGCTGTTGCCAAGACAGGTTCCCCCTGTCTTATATTGGTGCAGCTGGTTCTTCCTGCCTAAGTGCAGAATCTGACATTTGTCCCTATTGAAATTCATTTATTGCATTTATGTACCACTTTTTTCTCCAAGGAGCTGGAGGTGGGGCTACATGGCTCTCCCCCTCCTCATTTAATCTACCCTGTGAGGTAGCTTAGGCTGTGAAGCTCTGGTACATATACACATTCGAAGGAGGCTTTGTCGCAACAGACATTGGTCTTTTGCACTCACTATTGGAAGAAAAAGAACGTGCAAATATTGACACTAAAATACATCACTTAACAGTGAAGCAAAACTGGAGCCGTGGTGGTGAGGATTGTGGTAGGTGAGGCTTTTATGGACTGGACCAGTTAGGACTGCACTTTGCCATTTGTCCATGTTAACAGCTGCCCAGTGATGCTGCTATAAAAAGGAGATCTAATGGTTCATGACACAAGCCAAAATAAAACAAGAACTCATTAGTAACTCAAATACAGTATCAGTAGTAAAATAAACGTAACATTTCAGTTGTATATTCTACTGTGTTTGTATTGACCCTTTGCTGTAGTGCAGCGTTTCTCAAACTTGGGTCTCCAGCTGGTTTTGGACTACAACTCCCATCATCCCCTGTGGCTGATGGGAATTGTAGTACAAAAACAGCTGGGAAACCCTGCTCCAGGACTTGATATGTGGATAATGCCGCTTTCATTGGGACGGAAGCAGCTATTAGTACTGCATCCGTAGAAACAGCCTCCATGAACTGCAAAACAGACTCTGAGAGTGCCCAGAGGGAGTGCAAACAGGGGAGACAACTCTGCCCCACAATCGGAGATCTCTGTGATAATAGGGGGCAAACCTGCCTGCTCCAATAACAGAGACAGATCTCATCCAAGGCAGGCCTCTATTTTGGCATGGTTGGCTCAGACCCCATCCAGGTATATTTAGAGCAGTTTAAGGCTGTAATCCCAAACTCTTATTCTACACTTGGTCCCATTGCTCAGAGGAATTTGCTTCTGGGCAGAAATGCTTAGGACTGTGATGTAAACTCAGCCATTGATCAAGATGCCTATCATCATCGTGGCAAGGTACGACTTTTGCATATTGTGTGAACACCTTTGTCCTGTCTTCTTCAAGGATGAAGAATCTCTTGCCCCAAAGGAGGAGGGCTTTCCACTCTTTAAAAGTCCACTGCTGTTCTGCAAGGTGCTTTAGGTTGCAATCCCATCAACACTTAAGACCTGTTGCCCTTAGTGGGGCTTTCTTCCAGGGAGACAGGAATTGTACAACTAGTGTTAAGAGGAGGGCTGGATTGAGGTTTGATGAGGCCCTAAGCTACTGAAGGGACGCGGGTGGCACTGTGGGTTAAACCACAGAGCCTAGGACTTGCTGATCAGAAGGTCGGCAGTTCGAATCCCCGCGATGGGGTGAGCTCCCGTTGCTCAGTCCCTGCTCCTGCCAACCTAGCAGTTCGAAAGCACATCAAAGTGCAAGTAGATAAATAGGCACCGCTCCGGCGGGAAGGTAAACGGCGTTTCCGTGCGCTGCTCTGGTTCGCCAGAAGCGGCTTAGTCCTGCTGGCCACATGACCCGGAAGCTGTACGCCGGCTCCCTCGGCCAATAAAGTGAGATGAGCGCCACAAGCCCGTAGTCGGCCACGACTGGACCTAATGGTCAGGGGTCCCTTTACCTTTAAGCTACTGAAGGTACTTTCTATGTCCAGCTGTCCTTTTGCCAACAACAAATTGTTGCTGTTTTTTGTGTTGATCTGCTATATGGCCTCCACAGTCACTTATGGGCTCATTGTTAAAACCGTGTTTATGGAGGACAATCTTACTCTGCTACGAGGGATCGCTGAAGAAGAAGGAGGAGGAGGAGGTATCTGAAGCCATTTGCACATAACAAATTGGAGCCTACACAACACAAAACACGGTTGCTGTATGGAGGTTTTATTTTATTTGTTTTTTATCTTATATTTTGGAAATGCACATCCAGGTTATTTTTTCCTTATAATTTTTTTGGGGGCCCCCAAGAGAGTGGGGCTCTAAGCTCTCGACTTAGGAGGCTTAACAAACCGCTTCTGCTATAGAGCACCTGCTTGAAGCTGCTCTATTCTCCCCCATCCCCGCCGCCATGACACGAGAGGCAGAGCGAGGCGGAGGCGGAAGGCGCTCCGCGTCCCTCAGGAAAGGCGTCCCCCTGGGCGGCAGGGCCCGCGCGCGAAGGTTCCGCCTCCGGCGCTTGAGAACCAGAGAGGGGCGGGGGAGCGAGCGAGGGCCTGGCCTGGCCGGGGGCTGGACTAGATGGCCTTGCGGGGTCCCGGCTCTCCTATTTCTCTGAGTCTGGCGGTGGTGGGCTCTCCTCCCCTGTAAGTTAGTAAGCAGAGGCGCGGGGGGGGGGCGCGTCTGCAGAGGATGCTCCTTGCACGAAGGGGTTGGACTAGATGACCCCTGGCGGTCCCTTCCCGAGAAGAGGTTTCGCAGCCAGGTGTCTCTGGCATTTTGGATTCTAGGAAGGCGACTCCTGCTTCTTGCAGAGCCTTTTCCCTGCCAGCTGCTCCTCCCGTTCCTGACCAAGGGAGGGGGCAGCTCAGAGCACAGCCAGGAGGGGCCCCCCAAAAATGAAGCCTCTCCTCCGGGTGTGCGCGATGCCCGGGGCTCCTCCGGGACTCCTGCTTTCCAGAGGGACGGGGCGAGGGGCGAGCTTGCTCCGCTCGGCTTTGCAAGGGTTAAAAGGAGCTGAGCTGGATTCCTAGAGAGGAGAGGAAATAAAGGAGGGGGCAGGTGTTCCCCCCCAAGAGCTAAACCTTCTCCCTGCAGCCCCCCCCCCCCGCTTGCATAGGGAGATCCCTCTTCAAATGCCGCCTCGGGGGCCCCTCCTGGGATCTGGTGAGTCTCCCCTCTCTTCCCCCTGTGGTGCATTGGGGAGAAGGGGGGTCCCGGGGCTGCAGGGGGAGGGGGCATGGGGGGGGCTGTTCGGCTCATGCATGGAGGACCCACCAGATCAGGGAGCAGAGGGTCCCCCTCCACGCCTTCCTCTCTGCAAAGCCAAGGAGAGCTCCTCGTCTGCAACGCTGCTCCTCCGGGGGCCGCTGGCCACTTTGGGGGGGGGGAGGGGGCGAGGGCTGGGCTTTGGGTCAGGGGAAAAGTCATGCAAATAAACCCAATTCACACTGATGCACAGGTCACATTTATTACCAGAGGTGGTAGCCAGACGGAAACATTCGGACATTAAATACACAGTGAAAATGAAAACCTGAACTGTGCAGTAAATAAATAAGGATTGTTAGAAGGTGGAGAGCAGAGAAATAAAGTGCTTATTCCTGCGTTGCAGAATTAAACCTTTGGAACTCCCTCCCACAGGAGGCAGGTAAAGTCACCAACCTGGATGGCTTTAAAATGAGGTTGTTGTTGTTTAGTTGTGTCCGACTCTTCGTGACCCCCTGGACCAGAGCACGCCAGGCACCCCTGTCTTCCACTGCCTCCCGCAGTTTGGTCAAACTCATGCTGGTAGCTTCAAGAACACTGTCCAGCCATCTCGTCCTCTGTCATCCCCTTCTCCTTGGACCCTCCATCTTTCCCAACATCAGGGTCTTTTCCAGGGAGTCTTCTCTTCTCATGAGGTGGCCAAAGTACTGGAGCCTCAGCTTCAGGATCTGTCCCTTCCAGTGAGCACTCAGGGCTGATTTCCTTCAGAATGGAGAGGTTTGATCTTCTTGCAGTCCATGGGACTCTCAAGAGTCTCCTCCAGCACCAGAATTCAAAAGCATCCATTCTTCAGCGATCAGCCTTCTTTATGGTCCAGCTCTCACTTCCATACATCACGACTGGGAAAACCATGGCTTTAACTATACGGACCTTTGTCGGCAAGGTGATGTCTCTGCTTTTTAAGGTACTGTCTAGGTTTGTTAAGAGGAGGAGAAGGAGGCAAATTCATGGAGGAGGAGAGGGGAGCCAGGGTGGGTCTGCTCTGCCCTCCACAGTGGGCCCTTTGGCCTAATCCTGTGGAACTCATCTTCTGTTCTGATGCTGAGTTCCTCCTGATGCAATCCAGACTCCTGGCTAACCCATGTGCGCCCATTCAGACATGCAGCCATTGCTCAGATGTCCTGAGAACCTTTGGAGACTTAACAGAAAGCCCTTCTCAGAACCCCTGGGGGTCTCACCATCCAAGGAAAGGAAGCAAAGCTCAGCTGGGGGTGAAACAGGCAGCGCCCCCCTCTTCCACCAGCCCCCTTTGCCCAAGGGACAATTATCTGAGTTCCCTGGCAAGGAGGATGGATTGTTAAACCACTCTGGGGAGGGGGGGGTGTCTCCTAGCAACTGTCAGCATCCATAACTGTGGTTCTTAGGTAACAGGTAGGTAGCCGTGTTGGTCTGCTGTAGTCGAAACAAAATAATAATAATAAAATTCCTTCCAGTGGCATCTTAGAGACCAACTCAGTTCCTGGTACGAGCTTTCGTGTGCATGCACACTTCTTCAGAGACACTGAAACACAAGTCACCAGACCCTTATATATAGGGAGAGGGTGGGGAGGGGTATTACAGTATCCCAGGGATACTGTGGAGGAAGCCATAGAATCAGTTGGAAGGGGTCCTGAGGATCATCTAGTCTAACCCTCTGCAATGTCAGGAGCCCTTGTGGTTAATTAAGAGTAATAGTCATATTTCTCCCTATGTTACCAATGAAATTTTAAAAAATGTTGGTCTTTGGTTGAATGTGGGAGTGGCGTTCAAAGTGAAGATAATTTCAATTTAGATCAACCTCACTGAGCCAATTGCTGATGGGGTGAGTGGTTGTTTTCTTGCACTTTTATTTTCCTCCCCCCACACTTTATTTTTTTATTGTTCTGGTTGTTGTTTTTGTTACTCTTATTACTAAAACTACATTTATAACCCAGGGCTGGTTGCAACCATATTCAGGATTAAAAACACACTTCTCAGCAGTCGGATATCGTGGTAAAGAGGGGAAGGTGCCTGGCTGGCCTCTGTCGGGAGGGAATTCCCTCACTGCCACCAAGATGCCCACTCTTGGGTCACCTCCACCGAAAACTCTGAGGGTGGTGATGAAACTCCCAGGAGGACCCCCTCTGCCAACCTGAACATCCAAGATGGTCTGTAGAGAAGGAGACAGTTAGTCAGATATTTGGGGGCCTAAGTGAATCCCTCATGTGAGCACCTTGATGTGAGCCTCATACAGCCCATACACATTACTCATTCGTCAATCACAGTTCTGACTTCAGTCTTTGACTGAAACTATTGAAAGGCAGGAGCGACCAGGCTTACTCGTATCACAGAAATCTCTTCAGTTGCCTGCACATTTTGCATGGTAACTTTCCTTCTAGGAGGGCTAGAGGCTTGCTTTTCACACTTCTTCCTTATGTTTGCTTGCTAAAGAAAGCTCAGAGTCTGGGCTGTGTGGAGCAGAGGCCTGGTTCTTAGGAAGACTCAACCATGTATCTTCTCCTGACAGTGTATGAATTTTATAACAGAACAATATATTTGCTTTGTAGGATTTGCTAGCAGCTCCCATAAGGACAGACAGAACTTGACAGAAGACCAAGGGTTTCTTCTGATCTCTTGGAGACTTCCTGAGAGCCCAGATGGATGAGCAAGACTCAGCTGGCCCAGAAGCAGGAAGAGACCATGCCATCAACATTGAGAACAGTGGAGGATTCTGGGAAAACTCTGTGCAGAAGATCGTGAGTGAGAAGGATACCCTCTGCACACATGTGCAGAACCAGGAGTTTAGGCAGTTCTGCTACCAGGAGGCCAATGGACCCCGAGAAGTTTGCAGCCGACTCCACCATCTTTGCCATCAATGGTTGAAGCCAGAAAGGCACACGAAAACTCAGATGCTGGACCTGGTGATCTTGGAGCAGTTCCTGGCTGTCCTTCCACCAGAGATGGAGAGCTGGGTGAGGGAATGTGGAGCAGAGACCAGTTCCCAGGCGGTGGCCCTGGCCGAAGGTTTCCTCCTGAGTCAGGCAGAGGAGAGGAAGCAGGCAGAGCAGCAGGTGAGAGAGACTTTCCTCTGGATACTCCCAAGGGGCTCCAAACAGGAGGGAGAGTATCCCCCAACACTGTAATAGTCTGCCCATCCTTTTTTGGAAAGCTTCCAAGGAATGATGTCTGATGCCATTGGAGTGTTTACATCTGCCATTCTTTTTCTAATTCCTCTCAAATCTTTCTTGCTCTTTCAGGGAAAGAATCCATTTGCAGAGATGGGCCTGGATTCCTCTGAGGCAAAGAGGACTCTGTTGGACACCAGAGAGAGGCCCCCAGGTAGGAAGCAATGAGGTTTTTCTCTTTCTTTGGTCACGTTCTGTGGATTTTGAAACTAATCTGAGATGTCTTCACATCTTTTTGGAGAAAACATTTGTGACCTAGAATCCTGAGGGGAGATGTTTTTTTACACAGCTAAACAACAAAATGGGTCCACATGAAAGCAGCAAGTGAGGCTTTGTCTAAGGCCCACCTGTAGCTAGAGATGCGCAGCTTCACCTCTGAGAGAAGCATGCCCTCATGGCTTCCCATTTAACTTTGGCAGGTGACAGAAGGATGCTGACAAGACCTCCTCATCTGCCTTTCCATGGAGGTGGAGCTGAAGCAGTGGCTGTGGAACCGGATCAGGTAGTGGGAAGGAGCCTTGTGGGGAAGAGGCAGGTGGGTGGGGCAGCCAGATTGCTTTTTGGCCCAAAGGAATCTCATCTCCTCCTCTTGACTTCTGTCAAAGCTGCCCTGAACAAAGTCTGAGCATGTCAATCAAGGTTTATGTGTTGAGAATAAGGATCTTCACCTAGACTGGCCTTCAGAAGGTTGCTAGCATTATGTATCAGTTTTTGTTGTTGTTGTTTAGTTGTTTAGTCGTGTCCAACTCTTCGTGACCCCCTGGACCAGAGCACGCCAGGCATACTCCTGTCTTCTACTGCTTCCTGCAGTTTGGTCAAACTCATGTTCATAGCTTCGAGAACACTGTCCAACCATCTCGTCCTCTGTCATCCCCTTCTCCTTGTGCCCTCCATCTTTCTCAACATCAGGGTCTTTTCCAGGGAGTCTTCTCTTCTCATGAGGTGGCCAAAGTCTTGGAGCCTCAGCTTCAGGATCTGTCCTTCCAGGGAGCACTCAGGGCTGATTTCCTTAAGAATGGAGAGGTTTGATCTTCTTGCAGACCATGGGACTCTCAAGAGTCTCCTCCAGCACCATAATTCAAAAGCATCCATTCTTTGGCGATCAGCCTTCTTTATGGTCCAGCTCTCACTTCCATACATCACTACTGGGAAAACCATGGCTTTAACTACACGGACCTTTGTTGGCAAGGTGATGTCTCTGCTTTTTAAGATGCTGTCTAGGTATTTACATCTTTATCTCTTAATGCTAAAATTGGCTTATCAGCTGTCGGAAAACCATACAACAGAGTGGTGAGGATTCACCTAACTGCCCCACCAGCTGCACAACGAGGCTATTTTCCCTCTCACCCCCTTCCCTGTGTCCCCAGGTGCCCCTTGAAGTTGGCTTTAAGGTACTAGGAAGGTTCTGCCCCAGAACAGCAGGCAGGGGGTCCTTCCATGAGGCAAACGGGAAGGCTTGCGCAGATAAAATGATTGGAAGACTACCTTGTGGAGTTCCACTCTTTTCCAAAAGATTAATACCAGTCATTAAAAGGCACAATTAAATACATTAAAAGAATCTCACGTGTAATTAAAATATGCAGGAAAACAATCCCATTAAAACAACACAGCCACTGACAGGCAGAAAACAACAGAGCAGCGTGTAATAGATAATCTTTATTCTGTCTAAGAGGAACGTACTTTTTCATTTTAGGGTCCAGTGTGCTTTGAAGATGTAGCTCTCCATTTCACAGACGAGGAATGGGCATTGCTGGATCCTGACCAGAGAGCTCTGCATAAGGAAGTCATGGAGGAGAATCGTGGGCTCATGGACTCGCTTGGTAAGGCTCCCTGTTGGATCATAATATCAGTTTTGGAATAATAATATCAGTTTTGGAATTCAGTACATACAGTATCTCTATGTAACGAACCTCCAATATTTTGATGGGGCTCAGCAGGACCACGTACAACATTTGGGATTCTAACACACACCCACACACACCCAAAGCACACTGTGAATGGAGAGCTATCTAATGTTTTGGCTGTGAATGTTCTTCCTCCAGTTACGCCTTTTTAAACAATGACCAGGCTGCTGTGAAACAGTCCGGTCACTGTTAAAATGTAGGCTTCAGAGTGCTAAGGGAACCTGAAGTAGCTTCTGCCAGGATGTTTATTTATTTTATTGCTTCTGTCAGGTTTTTTATTACCAAAAAATGCAGGCTTCCATGATAGGGCCAAACAAGAAAGAGCCATGCTTTTCCAAACTCAGGTTACCAAACATATGTCTGTTAATGCCAGATAACAAAGGTAGCAAACCCTGTAGGAAGACCTCACAACTAATTCCGTTCAGTTCTTCCTCTATCACAAGCATTCATTAGCATCGTTCAGTAATTGGGGCTGCATTTCTTCCTAATTTGCTTCTCTCTTCATTGCAGGTGGTGATGAATTGGAAATTAGGAACAAGAGAGAACACGATAAAATCCACACAGTGAAAAAACCATATCAATATTTGGAGTGTGGAGAGAGTTTCAGGCAGAGCTCCCATTCCTCTTCCCATCAGAGAAATCCCAATGGACAGAAACCCTATCAGTGCTTGGAATGTGGAAGGAGCTTCAGCCGGAACTCCAATCTCACCTCCCATCAAATAATTCATACAGGGGAGAAAGCATATCAGTGCTTGGAATGTGGAAAGAGATTCACCCATAAGAAAAATCTCACTTGCCATCAAAGAATTCATACCGGGGAGAATCCATACCAGTGCTTGGAATGTGGGAAGAGCTTCATTCGGAGAGAAAGTCTGACATCCCATCAAAGAAATCATACAGGAGATAAACCATATCAGTGCTTGGAATGTGGGAAGAGCTTCAACCAGAAGAAAAATCTCATTTCCCATCAAATAATTCATACAAGGGAGAAACCATATCAGTGTTTGGAATGTGGAAAGAGATTCCGTAAGAGCTGCCATCTCACACCCCATCAAAGAATTCATACTGGAGAAAAACCCTATCAGTGCTTGGAATGTGGAAAGAGCTTCAGTCGGAAAGATAGTCTCAATTCCCACAGAAGAATTCATAGTGGGGAGGAGCCATATCAGTGCATGGAATGTGGAAAAAGCTTCACCTGGAAGGAAAGTCTCAATTCCCACCAAAGACTTCATAGTGGGGAGGAACCATTTAAATGCTTGGAATGTGGAAACAGCTTCAGTTGTAAGAGAAATCTCACTTTCCATCAAACAATTCATACAGGAGAGAAACCATATCAGTGCTTGGAATGTGGGAACACCTTCACCCAGAAGTTAAGTCTCATTTCCCACCATCTAATTCATACAGGGGAGAGACCGTATCAGTGCTTGGAATGTGGAAAAAGTTTCAATAAGAGGGGCAATCTCACAGCTCATCAAAGAATTCATACAAGGGGGAAACCATAGTAGTGCTTGGAATATGGCAAGAGCTTCAGTAAGCCCCAATCTCACTGACCATCAAAGAACTCATAGTGCAGAGAAACCATCTGTCAGGAGACTTCAGTATGTGGATGAGGATTGCAATGGAGTAGACCCCCAGTGCCCAGTATTTCTTCACGGTGCAAGTCGCTGTACGAGGTGTTGAATACCTTTTCCACGTCACATATGGGGAGACAGGAGCAATTTGGCAACACTGACGAGGTAGCCATCAATGCTGATCTCTTCTCTGATGACATTGATCTCCAATGTTGCAAATTTGTGCTGCTGCTGACTGCAACTGTCGTCCTTTGCATGTCCAGGATGGTGTCATCATGAAACTCTTCCTGGGATCTGCTGAGCACACACAGAAAATAAGGACGCAGTCCAGGAGGAAGAAGCAGAACCATTGCATAACAGTTCCTCCAGCTCCCGTCCCTCCTAGACGGTTGCTGAGAGATCCAGCAGAACCAGGAAACAGCTTTCACATCTGTCCATAGTCCGCCGGAAATCATCGACCTTCGCGACCAAGGCTGTTTCAGTCCCATGATGGGGCCTGAAGCCCAATTGGAAAGGGATCCAAATGGTTTCTCTCGCACCACATGAAAACCCTCTTGAATGAGGAAGGGATAACACACTTGAGGAGTGTTAGCCACATGTCACCCATTCATGTATTTGGCGGTATTACCTATGTCTGTTTACCCAAGGAAAGCAGGCACAAGTTAGATTCCAGGGCAGAAGAGACTATGGCGATTGGCTGTGCTTCGGGGAGCAAAAAATATAGGGAAAGGCAGCACAAGGCATGAGGTTCATTTTGCTCATGGGTAGGCATACTAAGGCCTGGGGGCCGGATCTGGCTCAATCGCCTTCTAAATCCACCCCTCTGTCTGGGAATCAGCGTGTTTTTACATGAGTAGAATGTGTCCTTTTATTTAAAATGCATCTCTGGGTTATTTGTGGGGCACAGGAATTCATTATTTCTTTCTTCAAAATATAGTCCGGCCCCCCACAAGGTCTGAGGGACAGTAGACCGGCCCCCTGCTGAAAAAGGTTGCTAACCCGATTTTGATGAACACAGGAAGACTGACGAGAAGAACTTTGATAGATTTTTACAAGGAGTCAGGGATTAGGGTTAGGGGTGTAGGATTAGAGGGTTGGGGTTGGAATAGGGTTGAGGGGTAGGGGTTGCAGTTAGTGTTACATTAGGGTAAGGGGTTAAAGCAGGGCTTGTCAACCTGGTCCCCACCGCCCACCAGTGGGCGTTTCAGGATCCTAGGTGGGCAGTAGGGGGGATTCTACAGCACAAGCTGAATCCTCCTTCCATCGAGCACTGGGGGGCGGTAAGGAAATTTTACCATCAAGAAAGATGCATTTATGGGCAGTAGGTATAAAAAGGTTGACTACCCCTGGATTAAAGTCACCATTAGAGTTAGGGTTAGGGTTTTGTGTTGGGGTTTCAGTTAGAGGGGTTGAGTTCAGGGGTTAGGGATTAAGGTTCAGGGTAGGGTGTGGGGTTAGAGGGTTGTTAGCTTTAGGGTCGGGATAATTGTACAGGATTCGGCGTCAAGTTTAGAATTAGAGCTTGAGGGTTGGGTTACGGTTAGGAGTTAATGTTCAGGTTTCGGCTTATGGTTAGGGATTTAGGGTTAGGTTTGAGTTGGGTTGTTAGGGTGGGTGGGGGTAGGGGTAGGGGAAGCTGGAAGCTGGAAGCTGGAAGCAAGGCATTGGGCTGGACAGAGAAATGTTTGATTTGCTTGAATACAAGACTATGGGGCAAGAAAGAACTTCTTGGGGTATCGATGGTGTGATCTCCTCCATCGCAGGGTTGGGTTGTAGATATGTGTAAATAAACCATATATCCTAAAGACACCACAGTCGTCCCTCATTCTAGGAAACATAAACCCTGGGTTTGTGAAGAGTGAGATATAGAGCTATGGATTCAACCCCCAACATCTTCAGATGGGGCTGGGAATGTCCTTTGAGACCTTGGAGAACATCTGCAGTCTGTGGAGACAAATCAGTTAGCTGAAGCAAAGGTCTGACGTGGGATAAAGGAGCCCCCATGATCCCATGTCCTTGTCATCGTAAAAAACATGGTAGCCTCAGTGCAAGAGGATGCTAAACCCAACAAAGGAGTCCCCAGCAGGCCATAGGACCTTGGTGAGAAATCTCTGAGAGAAGCAGGAGTCCCACTGACACATTCCCCCAGAGAGAGAAGGGGCTTGTCTGGTGTGGGTCGCCATGCATAAGAGAGCCACTGTGGTGTAATGTGTAGAGCAGCCTTTCTCCACCTTGGGTCCCCAGATGTTGGACTACAAGTCCCATCATCCCTAAGGTGGTCAGGGAGTGGAGAGAGTTGGATGGACTAGGACCTGGAAGACCAAGTTTCGAATCCCCACTCCGTCACTGTCTCTTAGCTTGACCTGCTTCCCTGTGTTGCTGGGAGAAGACCACGTATGGCGCCTTGAGCTCCATGGAAGGTGGGATGTCAATATAAATAGCTAATAAAAATAAATAACACACGTACATCAGAATAACACATAAGAATCTATTATCCCCATTCCAACCAAAGGTGACAGAATTCATGAGCTGCAATCCAGCAGTTTCACGCTGCAATCTCCTTTTGAAATTATTCTCTTGGAGAACAAAAGGTTTTGGGAAAGAGTTATGTTCTCCCCCACTTTATACTTTCAGATGCTCAAATGATCAGTGAAGGGCACAATCTGCCTTCCTGTAGCTGCAGGTACAAAGCAAGCATGCACAAATGTTCTCAGGGCACAGCCGATCTCAATGCCAGTGACACAGCATCAGAGGAAAGACTGAGTTGAGCAGCACTGTAACTGTAGGGCTAAGTATCCCCATTTGTTTGCTGAATCCGTTGAAATTCTAACGAGGGCATAGTGAAATCACTGTGTGCGAGGAGCTAAATCCTGTGTGTGTGTGTGTGTGTGTGTGTGTGTGTAGCCTCAGAACTCAATCCTAGGGGCAATAACGCTTTAGAAACTTAAGTTTTCAGCTCTGCCCCAGCAGGAATATCTTGAGCCAGAAGCTTAGATGAGATCCCCATTTTAGAGAGTCTGGTATCAAAAAAGCGAAACCCATTGATCTCTGGTTTCATGTGGCAGAGACTAAGTTCGCAGGAGAGCCATCTCAGAATCAACAAGGTAGGTGTATCTCACTGCAAGCTTCAGTTTTGGGGTAGGGGAAGGAAGAGTGGCATATACACTATGGATTCAGCTGTAAGTTTCATTCTTCAGTTAAAACTAGTTCAGTTTTTCAAAACCAGAGTGTAAATTATTCCCCACTTAACCAAGACCCACGTTCCTCTCTGCTCTCTGCTCAAAATGTAGGACTTGGAGCAAGCTATCATTCCCCTGACCAAAATGCCCACAGTGATACTGAGTTGGAGAATGAAATCAAGGAAACAGCCAAAAGAGGAAGGGATGCCAGAATCAACAGCAACACTTTATTACAGTTGTAGACCAGCATAATATCAGAATCAGCGACTTCTGATTACCAGCACATATACTGGCTACATGTGTGTTGTTGTTTTTAAAGGTATTGTTATTGAATTATTTTTTACACAAAATAAAAATCAGACTAGTCTACAGAAGAAGAATAAAAAACAATCAGGAACATGTACAGAGGAGGGCAAGCGTATGGAAACCAAGTCTAACGACGAATGGTTGAGGGAACTGGATATCTCTAGCCTGGAAAGGAGGAGAGTGAGAAGAGATAGAATAGCTATCTAAAAATGGCTTACCACTGTGTGGTAAGAATTCACTCCTACACCATCTTGTTTGCTACCCACGTGAAGAGCAACCAGCTCTTGAATAAACCACAGAACCAGGGAAACTATTTTTCACGTCCACCATCTGGATTTAGGGACCCAGCATTTATTATAGCTATTGCATTAGGACAGAGCTCACTCAACTCAACATGCCAGTTGAGAAGGTCTGCCCCAAGGAAATTCAGAATGAAAGGAGAGGGTGCACCTCCACAGGCACATACCTCCACATGTGGTGGGAGTGCCCCCAAATCCAACTATTCTGGACAACAACCATACAAGAAATAAGTAAAATAACCAAGCAAGTATTAGAAATCACCCCAGAATTGGCCCTGCTAAACATCTTCCAAGACAAGAATGCCCACTTACACCACAAAGAACTCATAACCCACCTACTTTCAGCAGCCAGAAGCATAATAGCTAGACACTGGAGAGACCTGTCAGGAATAAGCATAGACCAAGGTACCAAATAGTATGGGAAACAGCCTTACTAGAAAAATTAACCAATAAACTGAAACTGACACGGGGACAAATAGAAGAAGACGCCTTCACCCTGGTATGGCTCCCCTTTATCACATACACAGCCCAACAAAACAACAAGAATCCACCAACAGCATACAAATCAATATGGCTAACCTGATCCAAAACACCCACCCCACTCACACATGAAACAAAGATCACCACAGCAAACCACAAATGAATAACCACACCCTAGGACAACCCCAACCTCTCTCAGGAACATAAGTGAACAGCAGAGAACCTGCACAAGCAACGCTGACACCAAACCCCACATATATTAAGTAAAATAGAAACATCACCACCCCACCCCCACTCACCTTTCCCCCCTCCACCTCTTTCCCCCTATTCTTCCTAATGTCTCAACAAATGAAACTGATTTGTAAAAATGTTACACGGGGGGGGGGGGGATACGAGAGAGAGATTGCAAACACTTTTGTAAATCAATAAGATCTTTGATAAAAAAAATTTAAAATAAGGCAATCTTAAACATAAAACATCTCCTTTACATGTGTCAGGAAAGGTCACAGGTCACTGGACAGAAAACACGCATGGCTCCATCCTGGTATCTTCACCCCTGCAGTCACCTTGGAGTGGCCCCGATGTGCCCAGGCCATTTGACCATTTCTGGTACTGGATGTCCCTCGCTGCCCTGGCAACCAAGCCTATGGTCAGTCTTTCTTGACATTTCTCCATCTGTCAGGAAGCTTCCAAGGATTTCTTCCCTGGTGCTAACTCATGACTGACATAGGAAAACTGTGGGGAAATATGGCATCCAGCTCGTTTCTGCTGCGCCACTGCGCTTCTGTGCCTAGCTCTCTTTAGCTCTCTTAGCATAGTCCTAGCAGAGTTCAGCAGCAGGAGAAACTGTTGCCGTGTGTGGGTAATAAATCAGACTGGACGCAGGCTTCTTGCTTATCTCCAACAGTCTTTAATGCGTAGAAAAACATCGTAAATTAGCCCGGCGAAAGAGCAGCCATCCTTCGCCTCTCAATCAAAACCGAAAGAGAACTTACACACAGAGAAAGATTCCTGTATGTGAACATAACCACGCCTCAGAATGTGAGACATCACACAGAACTGTTTAACCCTGTAAGTTCTGATTCTCCTCACAAAAACATCCTGTCATTTGTGCCACTTTCTGGGTCAGATAAGGAGAGATGGAATGTAGCGTAAAAGGGGGGAGATTCACAAATGCACAACACACACAAAACCAAGCCTAATACATTCTAAAAGGTTAAACACTGAAATACCATTAAAACAATAAAAATATACACCTGGGGTCACTAATTCTTATATCATTCCCCCGCTGTGATCATAACCTTTTCAAGGATTATGACCACACTTTATCAAAGTTATCAATCGACCTATTGGCCTTAGGTACAAAACAACACACTTTTACAACCATTGAATACCACAACATAGCAATATAAAACACAGAATGACTGAGAGGAAAACTAATAACTCTCCTTTCAAGGCTTCCTTTATCTCACTAATCTGAGGAGATCAACCTTTCAGGAACCTTGGGGAAGTATTATCCCTTGCTTTAAACATGATAGTCTAGGTTTTATACACAGTAAGAAGGTCTATTAATAAAGAAACATGAATTTTGTTGCTTCAGCTTTTTTTTATTCCCGGTGTCAAATTAGTCTTCTGGACCCAATATCTTTGCTATTCCACAACAATTCCCCTTTAATGAATCCCTGGTAAGGGCTTTCATCAATCATCAGCAATCTCCTGATTTGGCACACGTCCTGAGAGAAATTATATTCAACATTGCCATCGATTGTGGCAGGTTTCATCCCATAGCACATGAAGCAAACCTGTTTTCTCCTACTCTGGAGTAGAGGACCCGCACCAATGGATGCAAGTTGCAAGAATTTAAGTCGCAAGTTGTAAGCATTTTATTTTCAATTTATATTATTGTGCTCCAACATAATTGCACCCCAGATTTAAGTGTATTTGCATATTTGGGGGGGCTATTGGGTGGTTGTTTTTATTCTTATTATGTATTTTGTGGTTTTATATCTTGATTTTACTCTGTGAACCGCCCTGAGACCCCAGGGTATAGAGTGGTATATAAATTAAACTAGTAATAATAAAAAAAGAGATGCAGACTAAACATCAGGAAGAATCTTCTGCAGGTAAAAGCTCTTTCAAAGTGGAACCGGCTGCCTCAGAAGGTGGTGGTTTCTCTCTTGGTGGGTTTTAAGCAGAGGGTGAAGATGGTTGCATTGTGGAGGGATAGACTAGATGACCTGCAGAGTCCCTGCTCTGATACAATTATATGACTCTGTGATTCCCCCCGCCATGAGCTATTTCATAGAGAGTGAGATGTCTGAAGCTCTTTTCACATTCCAAGCACTGCTACGGTTTCTCCACCATATGGATTCTTTGATGGGAAGTGAGACTCCTCTTGGAATTGAAGCTGTTTCCACATTCCAAGCATATAAACGGTTTATCCCCAGTGTGAATTCTTTGATGGGAAGTAAGGCTATCCTTCCGACTAAAGCTCTTCCCACATTCCAAGCACTGGTATGGTTTCTCCCCTGTATGAATTCTTTGATGGATTATGAGACTGGTCCTCTGACTGAAGCTCTTTCCACATTCAACACACAGATATGGTTTCTCCCCTTTATGAATTCTTTGATGGGACATGAGACTTTTCTTCCAACGAAAGCTCTTTCCACATTCTGTGCACAGATATAATTTTTCCCCGCTGTGAGTTATCTGATGGGAAGTGAGAGAGGCCATATTAATGAAGTTCTTCTCACATTTTGTGCACTGATATTGTTTCTCCCCTGTATGGATTCTCTGATGGTACATGAGACTGGCGCTCTGAGGGAAGCTTTTTCCACATTCCAAGCACTGATATGGTTTCTCCCCTGTGTGAATTCTTTCATGACAACTGAGAACATTCTTTCGACTGAAGCTCTTTCCACACTCGAAGCACTGATATGGCTTCTTCCCTGTGTGAATTATTTGATGGGAAGTAAGACTATCCTTCCGACCGAAACTCTTTCCGCATTCCATGCACTGATAGGGTTTCTCCCTGCTGTGAGTTATTTGATGGGAAGCCAGAGCAGCCCTTTGACGGAAGCTCTTTCCACACTCCAAGCAGGAATATGGTTTCTCACCAGTATGGATTCTTTGATGGACTGTGAGGGTGATGCTATGACTGAAGCTCTTTCCACATTCAAAGCACGGATATAGTTTCTTCCCGGTATGTATTATTTCATGGGAAGTGAGACTTTTCTTCCAGGCGAAGCTCTTTCCACATTCCGTGCACAGATATGGTTTCTCCCCTGTATGAATTCTTTGATGGGAAGTGAGATTGGCCCTCTGACTGAAGCTCTTTCCACATTCCAAGCAGGAATATGGTTTCTCCCCGCTGTGATTTATATCATTGGAAGAGAGGTTGGATTTTCGACAGAGGTTCTTTTCACATTCTGAATACTGATAGAGTTTTTTCCCCAAGAGATTTATTAGATGGGGAGTGGAGTGGGAGCTCTGACTGAAATTCCCATGTCCCGGATATTTAAATGGCTTCTCCTCCATGTGGATTTTGTCATGCTCTCCCTTGTTCTTATTTTCCAATTCATCGCCACCTGCAACAAAGAGAGAAACTGATTAGAGCTTCAAGAAGAAATGCAGGTCTTAAATACTGGAACAACCAGCTTCGTGTTTCTTGCCGAGGAAAATGGCTGCCTCTCATGAGATTGGGCCACCGGTCGTGCCAGAAAATCAGGGATAAGAGGAGGGTAATTAGTCCTGCCGACCCCTCCAGGGTAGGGGGGGGCTATCTCACCCTCAAATTTCCATTATCAGCCACCTGCACCAAGATGTGGGGGCTGGGACACTGGGTGCCGATCCTGGCATGAAACTGGGCACTCTCTGGAGCCACTCCCACAAGCGGGAGATACCTGTTTTCTATAAATTTATAAGATGCAATTTATAAAAACAGGCGTGTTCTGGATGGAAGGAGATTAAAAAAAACAATCTGCCAAACTATACAATTGCTGGACACCAAGCTTTGGACTTCAAAGAGACTCTTCTTTTGGCATTTGGATTAATGAGGTGAGCGGCTGCCGTTCTTTCGTTTACGTTATATTTGCTACTTCACGATTACAAAAGTCCTGAGCAGTTCAGTGCAGCCTGATCGTAGTTTAGAAAGGCAAAATTGGAGAAAGAATATTCACTAACAAAACAGTAGCTAGCCCTCCAATCAAGGTGAGCTGTGGGGTGTTAAAATATCAGATGATGTATGCAGCACTGTCAAACCCCATCAAAATATATTTCTTAGCGATACTTCCCCAAGATGGCGCCGAGGTAAGACGCTCTTATCGGAGCTCAAAGAATTTTTTAACTAAATGCCTTTGTTGCCGGCTCTCCTCCTTCTTTTGGATTTTATTTCCTTTCGCTACTTCGCTGGGCTTTTGAACGTCTTATCTTCTCCTCCTCGGTGCCGGGACTTTGTGAAGTTAATGAAGTTTTAACGAAGGCTCTCAGACATTCCCTCCCGGGCATTAAGGCACTCCCTCCCAGTTTCTCATTGACTCCTCGTGACAAACTTATCCCAAGGATCTTTAAGGACCTCTAATGGGCTTTTAACCCTAAAAACTATAAATCTATAAAACCACAAATTTCTCCCACCACCTCTAACTTCGTGGACCCCCAAACATCTCAGTTGTTTTAACAAACTGAGAAGAAGGGGGGGGATACTTCAAAGGAGTGCTCTAATTGGACCCAGTTTTAAACTCCTCGCAGCGGCCCAGCCAGGGCTGAATGGGAACTGAATGAGATTGCGACCTGAGAACTTTAACACTCTATCACTCCGTTTAGAAGTCTGTTCTCATTGATTTAAGAAGAATCTAGCAATGAGAAGAGCCAAAAGACTCAGATGCTCTGATACAGAAACTGACGCAGAGCCCTCCGGTTTCAAACAGAGTAATCTAGATAATTACCTGCTACCTCAAAAACAGCACATATCTCCTCCCAAAACCTTCCTCAACTCTTTACATGGAAAGACAGTTGAAGAGATATCCCTAGGAATAAATGAGGACAAGGCTACTACTCCCATAATCGAGGCACAAGTGCTAATTGATAGAAAGGTGGAGCTGCTGGAGGAATGCTGCCTAATGACTGCTCAAACAGTTCAAAAAATCTTTGAACAATTACAAAACATCTCCAAGAAGCTGGATAACCCAGATGAAAGGAGGCAACTCACTCCCCTTTTGCCATCCTTAATAAGCCCTGGAGACAAACAGAACAAATACAAATTTATACCTCTAAACCAGCCAAAAACCAGAGGAAGCCCCCCTCACTCAGTCAACCTGATACTGAGGCCATGTGAGATTGTTCTCCACATTTTTCCATATAGAGGGCCCCTACCTTACTGGGAGTCATCCTTCTGGGCCAGACACCATCTAAATCTGCTCCTAGGCCTTGAGGGTGGAAGCATCGACCTAAAAGCAGTCAAGAGGCTCACTAACGATGGACATTCCAAAAAAGTACTACTAAAATTTGGTAGTCATAGAATTCCAACCAAAATCCTAAGGGTAAAGGCTTATTTAGCCCAGAAAGGAATTATTCCGCGTCGACACTTTGAAGATATATCACTCAGACCATTGATTGCATCTAAAAGACAGAACAAGATGAATAAGGCCATTCTACCAGAAGCCGACATCTGCCCTACTCCCGTGGAAGAACCCAGTAGATGGGAGAAACCGCAGCCAGCTACCCGGGAAATCACACAAGAAAAATCCAAGCTCTCAAACCAAGCGACTGTAGCATCAAATAACAGCCTCGCCCTTGATACAATAGACTGGACAGTCCCAGAAGAAGTAGATCTGCTGAGTAACTTTACCAAGCTACCAGACAAAGAACAAATAAACATACTCAGTAAATTGACGAAACTACAGGCCAGATTGACCGAAATTCACCAACAAGGGCAACAAAATGCAGTAGAAACAATACACAATCAAACTTTACACTTACCAGCCCTCTCCCCTAAATGCATAGTCAAAAAGAAAGCCACCAATGGAACTTTCAAATGTATAGATGCAGACCTTCAAATCCAGCCTCCTTTAGAATATGAAATGGCAAGGAAAAACTCCAGCAATGAGACCACAAATTCCTGGCTGAGATATCAAATACTAGCTCTAAACGAAATAGGTACCCCTTATTTAAGTACTACAAAGGACTCTAACATTGCCGAACAAAAGATGACCTCCAACAGACCTGATTCACTGAGCCCAACATCAAATGAGGCCAAAGAAATGGAACTAGAGACTGAAAACAGTCCTACTGTCCACAACAGTCTACCAACCACAGAAATTTCTCAGGAACAAGGAATAGTTAAGGAAGAAAACCAAGAAAGGGAGGAAATTTTAATTTCCCGCACTTTAAAAAAGAATCTAAAAGACCCACCATTATGTTCCCCGCCGAAAGCAGCGACAAATGGCTGTATCTGCACAAGACAAAATCCCTCGCTGGACTCAATAACAGAACTAGAATGACTAAATGCTGTCAACCAGCCATCAACTCAAAAACGGATCCTACGCTTGCTGTCCTGGAATATTGCAGGGTGGGGAAACAAAGACGGAGACCCAGACCTAATGAACTTCCTTAAAGATTTTGAATTAATACTTCTACAAGAAACATGGTCAACTAGAGATATTAAAATCAATGGATTCACCTCCTATACGAAACCCGCAGTGAAAACAAACACGAAGGGTCGGCCGAAAGCAGGGTTCTGTTGCATGATCAAAGACAACTTAGGGTTTGAAATCAAGCAGCTAGGAAAATGCTTACCACTTGCACAAGCTCTACTTTTAACCCAAAAAGACGATACTTTGCTACTTGTAAATGTCTATATCCCCCCAACCAAAAACAACAGCAGCAGTGAAAATTGGTCACAACTAACCTTTTATATAGAAAATTTGACCGATAAATACCCAAATGCCTCACTGATAATAGCAGGTGATTTTAATGCCAGAGTGGGAACCAACAATGAACAACTATGTAGCAAACTAAATTGGAATACTGATAATGATATCGCACATGCCCTGAAAATAGGACGATTCTCCAGAGATAGGGTTGTAAACAACGAAGGCTTACGCCTACTTGAATTATGTAACAACTTTAATTTGCAGATTGTGAACGGTTCAACAAAAGGCGATAGAAGCGGGGAGTTTACATACTTCTCCCCCCGAGGATGCAGTGTCATCGACTATATTCTTGTCCCTTATAATATTATAAATTCAATCATGGACCTCAAAATTGGAACGCGTACTGAAAGCGACCATCAGCCATTATTGTTGTCTATTAACTTAAAGGACGAAACCAAAATAACCAAGTACAATATCATAGAACCTTCTCAATACAAACAAATGACCCAATTAAAATGGTCCCAGGAAATGAGTGCAGCAGTGGGGCAAAAACTTACAGCCAACCTGAGAAAACAAGTATTATCCAACTTAAAGACCACTAATCCCTACAGTGATATTCCGAAAATTTATAATGAAATCTTCCAAATGTTCGTAGAGCTTAGTACTCCACCTAAAGTTTGGGTACTTAAACATAGCGCTAGCCCTTGGTTTGATGATGAATGTTTCCAGCTAAAAAGAAAGCTGCGCCAAACATTTAAAAATAATCGCGCTAAACTAGAGCCCTCTTATCTTGATGAAAAAAGACAATACCATTACATTCTGGCCGAAAAGAAACAGAAATATGCAACCCAAAAATGGCTACAATTACTCGACTCAATTCAGAGTAAAAACAACAAAGCGTTCTGGAACCTGGTGTACGGAGGATTGAAAGCCGAAAACCAACTAACTCTACCACCAATTGCAGAATCCAAATGGTCCCAATACTTCACATCTGTATTTAACAATCTACACAGTGAACTCAAAGGAAATGAGACCACTAAAAATAAAATCAATAAACTCCAGGAGTGGCCAAGGGTAGAAGAAGAGGAAATTAGAGAGATAGTTAAAAATTTCAAATCGGGGAAATCTCCTGGGCCAGACGGTCTACCAATAGAATTATTCAAGACCTATATAGATTGGTGGGCAGAACCCTTAGCTCAATTGTTTACTCTCATAGATAAATATGGGATCATACCTGAGATATGGTTAAGATCAATAATTATCCCAATCTTTAAAAATGGCGACCCAAAAGAACCAAGGAATTACAGACCGATAAGCCTATTATCAGTGATAGGGAAAATCTACGCTAAGCACCTTTTATCTAAACTTCTTACCTGGATGAAAAATCTAAATTTACCAGGGAAAGAACAAATAGGTTTCGCCAAAGGTTGCTCTACATTAGACCACTGCCTTATACTTATGCATTTGGTTGAAAAATATAGATCCCAAAGGCAATCTAAGACATATGCTGCTTTTGTAGACTTTCGTGGTGCATTCGACTCAATTGACCGCCCAAAGCTGTGGAGGAAACTCGCAGAATTAAAAATTGATCAGCGCTTATTGATTCTAATACAAAATCTATACTCTTCCAATACCTGTCAAATCAAACTTAACACCAAAGGTCACCTTTCATCAGACATCCCAAACTCGAAAGGGGTAAAACAAGGGTGTATTCTCGCTCCCTTTCTATTTAATTTATTTTTATCAGACTTGCCAGATCACCTCCAAAAAATAGAATCACATGCCCCTAAACTTAATCAGAAACCAGTTCCTCTCTTATTATACGCAGACGATGCTGTCCTACTATCATTAACGAGCTTGGGTCTGAAACGTCTCTTATATCTTCTCTGATCCTTTACTGCGAATGTAACAAACTCTCTATAAATTATGAGAAGACAAAAATTTTGGTCTTCTCGAATGGTTGGAAATTAGAGAAATGGAAAATAAGAGGGCAAGAAATCCAACAAGTGAAAATCTATAGGTACCTGGGAATCTTATTCCAGAGCAATTTAGGGTGGGCAAATCATCGCACAAATGCCATAAAACAGGCAAAGTGTACCTCATCAGCAGTTGCCCGTTTTTATTATCAGAAAGGTAATCAATTTATTCCTGCGGCCAATCAGATATTTCAAACAAAAGTGCAATCCCAGATATTCTATGGAATCCCGCTATGGGTCCAAGCATATAACAGTGATTTAAAAAAGATTCACTCCAGCTTTCTCAGACGTATTCTTGGACTCCCAGCTGTGATCAAATATGAAACAATGTGTGCAGAAATAGGCATACACACAATGGAATATTGGGCATGGTCCACCTCAATAAAGTACTGGTTACGCTGCCATTTTCGCTGCCCTCCATCAAGTCTGCTCGCTGATTTGCTCAAAGACTCCTATAAATCAAGATGGTATCAGTACCTCGAAAAAAAGATTGAATCTTTAGGCATCGAGCTGGAGCCCCTGTACAATTCTAATGAGCAATACATTTTCCATAATATCCAAACTAGACTAAAGGATGTCGAGAGACAAAATATTATGGCAGCTGTAAACAAAATTTGCTCCCCCATATTCTATGATTTAAATATCTTAGATAGCAGAGCCAATTACGTCACTAAATTAATAATCCCAGCCCAACGTAGGGCTTTTATGCTGGCCCGTTTGAATGTTTTTCCCTCAGCATTTGTCAGGGGAAGATATCAAAACATTCCTAGAAACAAGAGATTCTGCAGATGTTCTATGAATGTCCCGGACACTGTAGAGCATATTCTCTTTCATTGCCCATTGTACAGTATCCCACGTCAACGCGTGCTGTCCCCTCTTTTGGGTGGTCTGGAACCCCAGCAAGGTGAATGTGTGGGATTCTGCCTATCCGACGTCGACCAAAGGGTAACGGCGGGGGTAGCCGAGTTTTTCGTAGCAGTCCTCCAAGGAGCAGGTTAACAACGAAAACCACTGATTTTATATGTATATATATATATATGTATGTAGCCAACTGCTGCCTTTTATATATATTTCAAAGCTTTTATATGTTATTTCCTCTTTTATGGTTTTATTTGCACAATGCCTAATAAAGGTTTGATAAGTGAGTATTTCTTAGCAGATATTATGATCCAACAGGGAGCCTTACCAAGAGAGTCCATGATCCCATGATTCTCCCCCATGACTTCCTTATGCAGAGCTCTCTGGTCAGGATCCAGCAACGCCCACTCCTCGTCTGTGAAATGAACAGCTACATCTTCAAAGCACAGCAGACCCTAAAATAAAAAAGGGAAAGTCTTCTTCTTAGAAAACATTATCTACTACACATTGCTTTGTAATTTTCAGCCTGTTAATTGCTGCGTTCCTTTAATGGAATTGTTTCGTTGTACATTTTAATCATGGATGCCTCTTTTACATGTCTTTCATTGTGTCTTTTAATAATGGGTATTAATCTATGTGTACATGGGTGGAGCTCCACATGGCATTCTTCAAATCAGTCTGCGCAAGCGTCCCTGTTTCCCAGATGGAAGGATCCCCTTTCCTCCCCCCGTCTGCTGTTCTGGAGGGGGAAACCTCCCCAATGCCCTAAGACCAACTTCAAGGGGGGTGCAGGGAGTCACAGGAGGGGAAGGAGGGAGAAAGCGCAACTGATGGGGCTCATTTGGTGACTCCTCGCCACTATTATTTTTATGGTTAGAAGCCTATTTTAATATTAAATGGGAAATCAATAAATAAAACTACAATTACGGATAAATAATACCAGCAATATTCATAAGGCCAGTTAAGGTGAGATGGCTGTTTATTAACCTTCTGGAATTGCATTTTAAGCCTTTGTTAAGGACAGGCATGACAGAAACCAAGATGAGGAGAGGGATTCATCCTGGCCCAGAGGCTCCTGGCTGCCCCGTCCCTCAGCCTCCTTCCCCACAATGCTCCTTCCTCCTACCTGAATTCCTTCCACAGCCACTGCTTCCCCTCCACCAGGAAAAGATGGATGAGAAGGTCTTGCCATCGTCCTTCTGTCAGCTGCAGGACAAAAAGGTAAGTGGGAAGTCTTAGTGCCTGCTTCTCAGAGGTTTAAGCAGCGCAGCACTAAACACAGAAGAGCCTTTCTAAAAGCCTCACCTGCTGAGTGAATGTTGATGTTTGTACCCATTTCATATGTTAGTTGTGCAAACATACATCTCCCCTCCTTTGGGGTCTTGGCCCCAAATGATTAAAAGAACCTACAGAATAGTTCCAAAATGAACAGAATGTGACCAAACAGAGAAAAAACTCCTTCCTCCTTACCCAGCGGCCTCTCTCTGGTGTCCAACGGAGTCTTCTCTGCCTCAGAGGAATCTTGGCTCCTTTCTGCAAACAGATCCATTCCCTGAAAGAGAAACAAGGATTCAAAACAGAGAACGGGAAGAAGGATTGGAAAAGGAATGGCTGAGGGAAAAACTTTAGGGATATCTAATATGATCCACTTAATGTTTCCAAAAATGGACGGGCCATTAGAAGAGAGTTTGGGGGAACTCTCCCTCTTGTTCAGACCACCTTGGGAGTATCAGAGGAAAGTCTCTCTCACCTGCTGCTCTGCCTGCTTCCTCTCCTCTGCCTGACTCAGGAGAAATCCTTCGGCCAGGGCCACCGCCTGGGAACTGGTCTCCGCTCCACATTCCCTCACCCAGCTCTCCATCTCTGGTGGAAGGACAGCCAGGAACTGCTCCAAGATCACCAGGTCCAGCATCTCAGCTTTCGTGTGCCTTTCTGGCTTCAGCCACTGATGGTCAAGGTGGTAGAATCGACCACAAACCTCTCGGGGTCCTTCAGTCTCCTGGTGGCACAACTGCCTGAACTGCTGGCTCTGCACATTTGAGCGGAGAATGTCCTCCTCACCCAGGATCTTCTGCACAGAGTTTTCCCAGATTCCACCACTGCTCCCAGTTTGTTTGGCATGGCCTCTTCCTGCTTCTGGGCCAGATGAATCTTGCTCATCCATTTGGGCTCTCAGGAAGCCTCCAAGAGATCAGAAGGAAGCCCTTGTTCTTCTGCCCTGTTCCATCTGTCCTAAGTAGAGGTAAATCCTGCAAAGCAAATACATATGAAATTGATACACGGTCAGGAGCAAAAAGAGGGTCCCTGACCAAGCATGGGTGAGTTTTGCTGGGAACTAGGGATAGACTACACTGCAGCCCAAACTCTGACCTTTCTTTACAGAAAGAAGACAGAGAAGATGGAAAAGCAGCCAGCATCTTGTCCTCCTGAAAGTTACTACGCAAAATGTGCAGGAAACAGAAATGGAATTTCTGACAGATGGATCAGCCTAGTTGCTCCTGACTTTCAGCGTTTTCAGTCAATGAACGAAGTCAGAACTATGAATGACAAGTGAGGTATTTGTCCCATGTGTAATTTCCAGCAATTGCAATTCAGAAGCATCCCTATCTCCAACTGAAGAGGACAGAGCAGAGCTCCTCCTGCTTTTCAAGCCCTCTAGCTTGTTGGCCTCTTGTGGCAGCGAGTTCTGTAGGTTTAACTCTGCACCGCATGAAAAAATGTTTTTTTCTGCCCCTTGTTGCAGGAATTTATCTATAGGTTGGGGTTTTTTTTGCCCCTCCAGCAGATATCGTACACATGCAGCCCACTACCAAAATCAGCACAATCGCTTTTGTGACTTTTGTGATTTGTCCCCACAAAACACTTCATCACAGGTTCTTCCTATCTATTCAAAGGGCCTCTGCTGCACGATACCAAATGTAAGAATTCACTGACAAATGTACCTGTGTACTGGCTCACTGGGAAAACTTCAGAAATTCATATAGACATGTGAGCTCAGCTACTCAGCAGCCCTTCTGCCTTAGGGATAATTCATGGCATCCTGATACCTGAGTGCCAGACAGGTAGCCATTCCAGAAAGAACAAACCCAGATGAAGACCAAAGGGTGTGATGGGAAACTTGGCTGGGAAACAGGGAAATGTAAATGTCTCTTTTCTTACACTTGATGGGTGTTTGGTGGAGGGCAAGGGGAGGCATGGGGCAGGGTCCAGGATGCTCAGATTCCTGCCACCAGACCTCCCCTTTCATGATGTAACTGTGATGTATTAGTGATGTAGTTTGGGGGGGGTGTAACATTGGGATTAGCAGCTAATAAAAGTTTGGGGGCTCTTTTGTTTGGGGCTTCCACCTTGTTCCACCTTGTCGTAGGTGGGAGTCTTGTCGTGACAGTCTTCAATCAAGACCAAGCCTACTGGCTGCTGTTTTGCTCTGGTATTCCTGGCTGGTGTCCTTCGTTTTTTGTCCAAGGGAGCCCTCAGATTTCTCCATTAACACCTCCATCTTCCAACAGTCCTTATATATTTGCTGCTGTTAAGGGGAAAATATTCTGGGGTGAGAGACTACTCAACAGCCCTGCTTATCGGGGTGCACGTCCCCCGCAGATTCATGCAGTCAGTAGAGGAAGGAAGTTCCAGGCAAGTAATTTGGAGCAAAACAGCGGTCAGTAGGCCATGATCTTTATTGTTGCGCAACAGGTCCCCACAGGAGTAAGAACCCCGAGCATGGGGTGACATTGACTTCTAAACCTTTTCCCCAGAGTACACTTTGAGAGGCATTATTGATACATCATCACTACATCACTAGCATGTCACAAATGGGGAGGGGTACACAAGGACACGGGTGGCGCTGTGGTCTAAACCACTGAGCCTAGGGCTTCCTGATCAGAAGGTCGGTGGTTCAAATCCCCGCGATGGGGTGAGCTCCGTTGCTCAGTCCCTGCTCCTGCCAACCTAGCAGTTCAAAAGCACGTCAAAGTGCAAATAGATAAGTAGGTACTGCTCTGGCGGGAAGGTAAAGGATGTTTCCATGTGCTGCTCTGGTTTGCCAGATGCAGCTCAGTCATGCTGGCCACATGACCTGGAAGCTGTCTGCAGACAAACACCGGCTCCCTCGGCCTATAGAGCGAGATGAGCGTGCAACCCCAGAGTCATCCACGACTGGACCTAACAGTCAGGGGTACCCTTTACCTTTATAACAAGGGTTACACAAGTTCAACATTAGCTCACTTTATCAGACATCTTTCCCAACACCTCTTAAGTACTGTAATAAAATTTTTTAAGGTCTTATATATATAATAAATGTTCATAAATATACCAACCAAGCGCATACACAGATATGTGGACCACATATCTGGAGCAGCACAGGAAGACCGCCCTGAAACCATTTTGATGCCCAAACTTAACAAATGTTTTCTCTGCAAGGAAGGAGAGGGTGAGGGAACCTTCCCATTGTCTCAGGAACTGGGAAATCATTTCAAAGAAATGGCCAGACTAAGGCATTATCAGATAACCTGACAGACAGGAAAAACAACAACATTCAAATTTCTGTTGTAGACCGCCTTTTCTGTGATGTAGGTATGATGTTTGTGGGTGGTGGTCTTGGGTTACACCCCTTCTGTGATGTATGTATGATGTATGGAGGGGTGGTCTGGAGCTCCAGGGCAGGGAATTTAAAATGTCTATATAAGGGCAGGCACACCTGGGTTCTGGGTCCTCCGTGTGAGAGGAGACCCCTGTTGCAACAGCTTTAATAAGGATCAGGCTTACTAGCTGCTTTGCTTCTCAATATTCTCTGGTTGGCCTCTGCTATTTTCTCCTACCAACAGAGAACCCACTTAAGGACTCTATATGGGCTCTTGGAGACCCCATAAGGGAAGAAGTGCAGATTTTGTTTACAACAGTCCCCACCACCGAAAGAACAATAAAACTCTTTCCATCTCCTTGCCCTCAGAGCTTGTTTGGAGATGGGCTTACAGAACACCCAACTTGCTGAACTGCCTCTGGATGTCTCGTGTTGCCCCCCTGGTCACTCCCTGGGTGGGGGGGCGTGAATGCGCTCTCACGCTTGGGGGGTTATGGTGGGATGCCCTGTTCCTGCTGCCTACGTGACTTCCCGCTTCTCGGTCCTTGGAAGGAGGTGGAGCCGAAATTCACCTTTCTTTAAGGCAAAAATGTGAGATTAATTTGCACGCCTTTTTTCTTGATCCAAAGAACTACACACCCACCCACTCCGTGGCGAACAGAGCAGGGATCCAAAGTAAGAACAGAGTTGCAGACTTCTTGCAAACTCGCCCCCTCCCTGGCTTTCGTTTTTCAGGAAGGGGGAGAAACCTCTGCTCCCCGATTTTATTTTGGGGGGCTCCACGCATCTGAACAGGCACCCTCCCCCTGTAGCCCTGGGACCCCCCCTTCTCCCCAATGTACCCGAAGGGGAAAGAGAGAGGAGACTCACCAGATCCCAGGAGACGCCGCAGAGGCAGCGCTTGCACAGAAGGAAGACAAAATATGCACATTCCTCCCCTGGCAGCAAGGGACTTCGGAAGGAGGTGCTTTGCTCTGGACTCTGGAAAACCTGCCTTTCTTCCTTCCCCCTTTAGTAATCCGGCTCAGCTCCTTTTAACCCTTGCAAAGCCGAGCGGAGCAAGCTCACCCCTCGCCCCGTCCCTCTGGAAAGCAGGAGTCCCGGAGGAGCCCCGGGCATCGCGCACACCCGGAGGAGGAGCTTCATTTTTGGGGGGGCCCTCCTGGCTGGGCTCTGAGCTGCCCCCTCCCTTGGCCAGAAACAGGAGGAGCAGCTGGCAGGGAAAAGGCTCTGCAAGAAGCAGGAGTCGCCTTCCTAGGAGAGGAGGAGGAGGGGGTCATCCCGGTGGGTCAACCGATAGTGGGGCTTTCATGCACCTTCCTGTATTTCCCCTTATACTGCCCTGGAGCTCAAGACCACCTCCCACAAACATCATACCTACATCACAGAAAAGGCGGTCTACAACAGAAATTGGAATGTTGTTGTTTTTCCTGCCTTTCAGGTTATCTGATAATGCCTTATCTGATTGCCTTTTCTGGTTGTCTGCCCATTCCTTTGAAATGGTGATTACTAACAACATTCCTGTTTTTTTCACTTCCTCCCTCCTTGCAGAGAAAACATTTGGTCAGCTTGGGAGTTAAAATGGTTTCAGGACTGTCTTCCTGTGCTGCTTCAGACATGTGGGTTATATATTTAAACCGCAGGGTGGGGCAGGGAATTTAAAATGTGTATTTAAGGGCAGTCACACCTTTGTTCTGGGTCCTCCGTGTGAGGGGAGCCCCCTGTTGCAACAGCTTCAATAAAGATCAGGCTTACGAGCTGCTTTGCTTCTCAATATTCTCTGCTTGGCCTCTGTTATTTTCTCCTACCGATACAGAACCTAAAAAAGGACTCTATATTGGCTCTTGTATACCCCATAAGGGAAGAAGTGCAGATTTTTGTTTTCACTGGCCCCAAAGGTCGGCCGCGCCCGTGTAAGGATTTCTCATTGTGCAATGGAATGCTCTCCCCCTCTCCTCTCCCTCCCCCCAAATCTGCTCTGGGCGTCCCCCAACCTTTGAGAGCAGATGTGGAAGATACACAAGGCGCACTGGGAGGAAGGAGAGTGAGGCGGGGACACCTCCTTGCACTAGTGCAAATCTTTTTGCTGGCACACTCATTTAGTCAAATTACCACCCACTAGCTTTATTTGAGACGTCACATCACCCTTTCTGCAGATAACTTATTGGTTTTAATACGCAGCAAGAAAGACAACAGCCGAGGGCCTCTGAAAAGCAGGGAAAGCATGAAAGCACCACTATCAGCGCAATCCCAGTGAGGGTTGACCCACTGGGTCAGCAAGACAAGGTCAACATTTCCCATCGAAGAAGAGCTGAAACACTTCCCTTGTCCAGCCCTCACTGACCTCCATCCAAGCGCCTCTGGGCTTCATGGCTGGGCTCTTCTGGCCTGAAGTGCCCCTGAAGTTTGATCTGCTCTCGGTCTGAGGGGGACTTGGCTGTGGTGGAAGGGACTTCCCCTCTCGCTTTCCAGCAGACGACTATTTCTAAACTCCCCCCAGTTTCCCCACGAGGACTGCAGGAAGAGCCTTCACTCCTACCTTCAGCCGTCTCCGCCACCAGGGTGGCAGTTTGCACATTTATTTTGCCTTCTTTGGTTTTGTTATTATATAACGTTTATGTGGTGGACGTGGTACGAGAGAGTGGGTAGGGAATATTAAGAATAGTAAGCTTTCCCCATAGAGTTCATTGTTTTTTCTGCCTATAGCCTTCCTCTTTAGCTATTTCACACGCTAATCGCTTTATACGTGTTCCTCTTCGCTTTGATTCTCTCCTATCACACAAACATTCCTTTTGATGCTCTGCTTTCCCCATTCTCACATGTGTTTTTTCTGAGTTTATAAACGGTTGTCATTTGTTTGCTGTGATTTCAATACACATCTCAAATCTGCTTTGCTTGTGATCTTGGTTCTCCTGCTCGTTTCTGGTTCCACACGCCTTGACTTCCAGGATCAAACCCAGACGTGAGTCTTGAAGAACATAAGGGCTGGGAACACCCCTTCCCTGGAATGGTGGAGACACGGCCAGTTCCTATGCAGCGTAAGGGACCAGGGGCCCAACTTGGTTGAAGGCATGTTTTTACTTGAAACAACCCTTTGCTCAGGGCCAGCAGCACGGGAATATTACTTTGTTTTTAACAAAGCGTAAGAACATTGGAGCCCACTTCCTGGGCAGGGGGTGGACTCTACTTCCCTGGAGGTTTTTAAGCAGAGGTTGGAAAACACACAGAATAATAATAATATTTTTTTATTGATTTCCCGCCCTCCCCAGCCGAAGCTGGGCTCAGGATGGCTAACAACAGCTCAAGATACACGTTGATCTACCCACATGTAGTTGTTATCCCTGAGAAACGTAGAAAATAACAGGATATATTTATCTGAAAGTCTTCAAACTTACACAACCCTTTAAAAATTAGTTGATGAAGGTGAATACATCGAAACAGGGCCCTGTCCTGGTTTCTGACTTCTGACTTCTGCTCTGGGATTGAAATTGAGTCTCCATCTGCAAGATGATAAATTATAAGGATCAACATTATTGTCAAGTGAAAAAGAGAAAATATTTGTAATGAAATATTGTGTTATACATATCTTTATGAGTTTGAGTTTGTAATCTCTACTTGAGTTTGTAATTCTTGTCAGAATATATACATTTTAATGGATTAGTTTTTGTTACTACTATTGACTTGTGAGTAGGGACCACTCTCACTATTGAAACTTACATCGGCCTGAGTTCTTGTTGTGCTTTTTTCTCAGCTGAGATTCCTGCATTGCAGGGGTTGGACTGGATGACCCTTAGGGTCCCTTCCTGAGGAGACTGATGAGCTTTTGCAGCCAGAAGTCAGAGGCTCTTCCACACCAAAGGAAGGCATTGTCCATCCTCGCAAGGACATGCATAGGAATAGATCGATGCTCTCCAGCAGAGCTTTTGTTTCATTGTTATTTAAATAGCAGAGAGGATTGTCCCTCCTCCTCCTCTTCCCCTCTCCCATTCCTGGGTTCTTGCTGCTTCTTGCAAAGCCTTTCCCCTGTTCCTGGCCAAGGGAGGAAGCAGCTCAGGACCCCCCCCCCCGGCCAGGAGGGTCCCCCCCAAATAAAGCCTCCCCTCCGGGTGCGCGCAATGCGCGGGGCTCCCTCCGCCTGGACTCCTGCTTCGGAGAAAGGAGCGAGGCGGGAGCTCGGTGCGCTCGGCTGAGCTGGATTCCCGGAGAGACCCCGAAGAAGGGCGGGAGGAGGGCAGGGCAAAAGCCCCTTCCTGCAAGGGGAGCCCGGCTTTCGTCTCTCTCTGCAAGTGCTGCCTTGGTGAGTCTCCTCTCTCTTCCCGCTTCGGGTTCAATGGGGAGAAGGGGGCCCAGGACTGCAGGGGAGGGTGCATTGGGGGGCTGTTCAGATCATGCATGGGGGGAACCCCAAGTCAAGGAGACATTGCACATACCTTTGTAAACCAAGAAATCTTTAATATATATCAAAAGATACAGTGAGAGGGAGAGCAACTCTTGAGGCCTCCAGGGTTGGGACCCGCAATCCGGCCTAGTGTTCAAATTAAACCCAGTAAGAATGATTCGCTTGCCAATAACAGTTCTGATTCATTCCTTGGCTGAAAATACTGAAAGAAAGGAGCAGCTAGGCAGATTCATCATCCTGCCTGGACATTTTGCATGGCAACTTTCCTTCTAGGAGGGCTGGAGGCTTACTTCTCCTTCCTTTTGTCTGCTCGTATCTTGAAGAAGGCTCAGAGTCTGGGCTGTGATGAATTCCAGCCCTGCTTCTTAGCAAGACTCATCCACGCTTGCTCAGGGAACTTTGTTCTTCCTGTGGCCATGTATCTCTTTACTAACAGAACAATGTACAGTGGTGCCTTGCAAGACGAAAAGAATCCATTCTGTGACTCTCTTCGTCTAGCAGTTTTTTCGTCTTGCGAAGCAAGCCCATTGACGGATTAGCGGATTAGCGCTATTAGCGGCTTTTAGCAGTTTATCAGCTTATCGGATCAGCTGATAAGCGGCTTAGAAAAAGGGGGGAGGGGGGGAAACCCGCAGCAACTCGCAATACATTTTCGTTTTGCGAAGCAAGCCCATAGGAGATTCGTTTTGCGAAGCACCTCCAAAACGGAAAACTCTTTCGTCTAGCGAGTTTTCCGTCTTGCGAGGCATTCGTCTTGCGGGGCACCACTGTATTTGCTTTGTAGGATTTGCAGACGCCTCTGCTTAGGACAGACGAACAAGGGCTTCCTTCTAATATCTTGGAGGCTTCCTGAGAGCCCAGATGGATGAGCAAGAATCAGCTGGCCCAGAAGCAGGAAGACGCCATGCCATCAACACTGGGAGCAGTGAGGGATTCTGGGAAAGCTCCATGCAGAAGATTCTGGGTGAGGAGGACATTCTCCACTCAGATGTGCAGAGCCAGCAGTTCAGGCAGTTGTGCCACCAGGAGACTGATGGACCCCGAGAGGTTTGTGGTCGATTCTACCACCTTGACCATCAGTGGCTGAAGCCAGAAAGGCACACAAAAGCTGAGATGCTGGATCTTGTGATCTTGGAGCAGTTCCTGGCTGTCCTTCCGCCAGAGATGGAGAGCTGGGTGAGGGAATGTGGAGCGGAGACCAGTTCCCAGGCGGTGGCCCTGGCCGAAGGATTCCTCCTGAGTCAGGCAGAGGAGAGGAAGCAGGCAGAGAGAAAGCAGGTGAGAGAGGCTTCCCCCTGGATGCTGTCAAGGGGCTCTGAACAGGAGAGAGAGTATTTCCAAAATGCTCTCCTAATGGTCCATCCTTTTTTGGGGGGGGAGCATCCTAGGAATGATATCTGATACCCCAAAATTTTTCCTCTGTTATTCCTTTTGTAATCCTGCTCCCCATTCTCTGTTTTGAATCATTGTTCTATCAGGGAAAGGATCTGTTTGCAGAAAGGAGCCTGGACTCCCCTGAGACAGAGAAGACTCTGTTGGTCACCAGAGAGAGGACACTGGGTAAGGAGGAAGGAGCTTTTTCTCTGTTTGGTCACATTCTGTGGATTTGGAAACTAATCGGTGGGTTCCTTTGCTCTTTGGGGGGGAAGACATTTGGGGCCAAGAGCCCAGAAAAGGAGAGATGTATTTTTGCAGAACTAAATTATGGGTACAAACACTGAAATGCATTCCGCAGGGGAGACTTTTTCTGAAGCCCATCTTAAGTGAGAGAGGCACCATTTCTCCTCTCAGAGAAGCATGAACTCATGACTTCCCACTTTCCTTTGTCTCTCACAGGTGACACATTGACACTGGCAAGATCTCCTCATGGTGGTGAAGGAGAAGCAGGGGCTGTGGAACCAGACCAGGTAGGAAGAAGGAGCCTTGTGGGCAAAGAGGGCAAACGAGGCTGCCTTTCGGCCTGAAGAAATCTCTCTCCTCCTCCCTTGGGCTTTTGCCAAAGCTGCTGTCAAGAAGGGCTGAAACTGCCATTCTGAGAATAATGCACAGCTAATCCTTCAATGGGCTTGCTTCGCAAGACGAAAAAACTGCTAGACGAAGAGAATCACAGAACGGATTCTTTTCGTCTTGCAAGGCACCACTGTATTTTATTCTAATTGTTGAATGCTGATATGGGCTTTGAAGCCGTCAAGAAACCATACAAAACCGTTGTCAGGATTCAGCTAAGCGGCTCCATCCGTTGCGCAATGGCTTCCCCACTTTCCTCCCAGGGACCCCTTGAAGTTGGCTTTAGGGCATCAGGAAAGTGTCTCCTCCGCCCAGAACAGCGCATGGGAGAGTAGAGGCAGAGAGGAATCCTTGTGCAGATGGAATGGTTTGAAGACCACCATGTGGAGTTCCACCTGTTCACACCTAGATTAAGACCCATCGTTAAAAGGCAATGAAGAATTCCACGAAGACCTTAAAAGAAGCATCCATAACTCAACTGTGTAGCTAAACAATCCCTTTAAAACAACACGATAATTGATAGGCAGGAAACAAGAGAGCAATAGGAATGTAGACTTGGAGAGTTGGAAGGGATCCCAAGGGTCATCTAGTCCAACCTGCAATGCAATCATTTCAACAAAATGAAATAACATGACAGATGTCCATCCAAGCTCTGCTTAACAACCTCCAAGGAAGGGCAACCCATCACCTTCTGAGGGAGTCGGTTCCTCTACTGAATAGTTCTTACCTGCAGGAAGTTCTTCCTCATGTTTAGCATAATAATAATAAGAATAAGAATAACAATAATAATAATAATAATAATAATAATAATAATAATAATAATAATTTATTATTTGTACCCTGCCCATCTGGCTGGGTTTCTCCAGCCACTCTAGGTGGCTTCCAACAAAGATTAAAAATTCATTAAAATGTCACACATTAAAAACTTCCCTGAACATGTAGCTTTTTTCTTGTAACTTGGATCCATTGGTTTGGTCCTACTGTGCAGAACAACAGAAAAGAGGCTTCCTCCATCTTGTTCCCTCTTCCCTCTTGTTCCTCGATCCATTTTCCACGTGACAGACATTTACATATTTGCAGATGGTTATCATATCTCTTCTCAGTCTCCTTTTTTCCTGGCTAAACAAATAAAGCTCCTTCAAGAATGCCTCATAAGGCTTGGTTTTCAGACACACACACCCCCACACACATTCCAATTCCAGCTTGTCAATCTCGTTCTTAAATTATGGTGCCCATAATTGCACAAAGGATTCCAGGTGTGGTCTGACCAGGGCAGAACGGAGCAGGACTGTTACTTTCCTTGATCTGGACACTAGATTTCCGTTGGATGCAGCCTAGAATGCTATTAGCTTTTTTTCCTCCTGCATCACACAGTCATCTCATGTTAAGCTCGTGGTCTACTAAGACCAGTGCTTTTTTCTGGGGGGACGCAGGGGTAAGCATACCCCTAAACATTTTGTGAATCTAAGTTTGACCTCATTGAGGGGCAGTATTTCAACATGAGTAGGAAAATGAGAGTACCCCTAAACATTTTTTAAGAAAAAAGCACTGACTAAGACCCCCTAGATCCTTTTCATAGGTACTACTGGTAAGCCAGATTTCCCCCATCTTATATTTCACAGAATCATATAATTGTAGAGCTACTAATCCACAAGTTACCTTATCCAGCCCGTATGTTATCAGCTTCACCACAAAAGTACCATGGAGGACACTGTCAAAAGTCTTATTGAAATCAAGATATACCACATCCACAGCATCCCCCTGATCCACCAAGATTGTAATTATGTCAAAAAAAGAAATGAGATTTGTCTGGCAAGTCTTGTTTTTGAGAAACCCATGCTATAGCTTAGTAATCACAACATCCTTTTCTAAGTGCTCCCAGACTGTTTAATCATCTGTTCTAGGACTTTTCCCTGCGTGGAAGATAATCTTTATGCTTTTCTTTTTCTTGTAGGGTTCAGTTTGCTTTGAAGATGTAGCTGTTCGTTTCACAGAAGAGGAGTGGGTGTTGCTGGATGCTGACCAGAGAGCTTTGCATAAGGAAGTAATGGAGGAGAATTGTGGGATCATGGACTCTCTCGGTAAGGCCTCCTGTTGGAACACAAGATCTGTTTTGAAATTCTTTACATATCTGTACATGATGAACCTCCAATATTTTGATGTACTTCCTACAGCGTATGGGATTCTAACACCCTCCCCTGCTACAGCTCAGCTTGAATGGAGTGCTATCTACTCTTTCCCACTTTGAATATTCTTCCTCCATTGATGCCTTTTTAAACCATGATCAGGCTGGTGTGAACTGGCCAGGCTTTTTAAAATCTTGTTTTTGAGTCTGAGTAGCCTCTGTCAGGTTATTTGATTTTGCTTGTTTCCATTTTTGTTTGACCAAAGAGATGAATGACATTGGAGGTGGTGCGGATTCCATGATTGTGCTAAACAAAATCCATTGGAGAAAAGAGTCTGGCTTTTCAAATCTCAGGTTCCCATATTTTGAATTTGCATTTCTTCTTGAAACTAGAATCAGTTTCTCTCTTTGTTGCAGGTGGTGATGAATTGGAAAATAAGAATAAGGGAGAGCACGACAAAATCCACATAGAGGAGAAGTCATTTAAATATCCGGGACATGGGAATTTCAGCCAGAGCTCACACTCCACTTCCAATCTAAGAAATCTCTTGGGGAAGAAACTCTATCAGTATTCAGAATGTGGAAAGAACTTCTGTCGGGAATCCAACCTCGCTTCTCATCAAATAACTCACAAAAGGGAGAAACCATTTCAGTGCCAAGAATGTGGAAAGAGCTTCAGTCAGACAAAAAGTCTCACTTCCCATCAAAGAATTCATACAGGAGAGAAACCATATCAGTGCTTGGCGTGTGGGAAGCGTTTCATTTGGAAGAAAAGACTCACTTCCCATCAAAGAATTCATACCGGGGAGAAACCATATCAGTGCCTGGCATGTGGAAAGAGCTTCAGAAACAGGGCCCATTTCACAGTCCATCAAAGAATTCATACAGGGGAGAAACCATTCCAGTGTCTGGAATGTGGAAAGAGCTTCAGTCGAAAAGATAGTCTCACTTCCCATCAAAGAATTCATACCAGGGAGAAACCATCTCAGTGCTTGGAATGTGGAAAAAGCTTCAGTCGGAAGGATGGTCTCAGGTCTCATCAAAGAATTCATACAGGAGAGAAACCATTTGAATGCTTGAAATGTGGAAAGACCTTCAGTCAAAGGTCTGGTCTCACTTCCCATCAAATAACTCACAGTGGGGAGAAACCTTATCAGTGCACAGAATGTGGAAAAAGCTTCAGTAGGAAGGATGGTCTCATTTCCCATCAAAGAAATCATACAGGAGAGAAACCATATCATTGCTGGGAGTGTGGAAAGAGGTTCAATTGGAAGAAAATGTTAACTTCCCACCAAAGAATTCATACAGGAGAAAATCCATATCCGTGCTTAGAATGTGGAAAAAGCTTCGGCCGGAAGGATAGTCTCACTTCACATCAAAGGATTCATACAGGGGAGAAACCGTATCAGTGCTTGGAATGTGGAAAGAGCTTCATTCAGAGTTCCAATCTCACTTCCCATCAAATGACTCACAGTGGCGAGAAACCATTTAAATGCTTAGAATGTGGGAAAAGCTTCAATTCCAAGAGACGTCTCGCTTCCCATCAAAGAATCCATATGGGGGAGAAACCATATCCGTGCTTGGAATGTGGAAAGGGCTTCAGCCGTCATGCCAATCTAATGTTCCATCAAAGAACTCACAGCGGAGAGAATCAAAGGATTGTAGAGTTGAAGGGACTCTGCGGGTCATCTAGTCCCTCCCCCTTGAATGCTGGAATCTCCACTATGACAGATAGTTATTCAACCTCTGCTTCAAAAACTCAAAGGAAGGAGAACCCACCACCTTCCGATGGAGTCCATTACATAGCTGAATACATCTTACCTGCAGAAAGGCCTTTCTGATATTTAGTATTCTGTTTTCTTGTAACTTGAATCCATTGGATTGGGTCCTACCATCCAGAGCAGGAGAAAACAGGCTTTTTCCATGTTCCATGTGACAGCCTATTAGATATTTGAAGATGGACATCATATCTCTTCTCAGTCTCCTTTTGTAGGCCAAGCATATCCGGATCCCTCAACTGTGCCTTACAAGGCTTGGTTTCCAGACTCTTGATCACCTTGGTTCCTCTCCTCTGCATGTTCCAGATTGTCCATATCTTCTCAAATCATGGGTGCCCCAAACTGGATACAGGACTCTAGGTGTCCTGTGGAGGCAGTTTTGAGAATCTTTGAGTCTAGTTGGGATTCTGGGTGGTTTGTTCTATTGTGTATCTAGTTTTTGTATTTACCTGAGGCGTTTCTGAAAAAGATTCAGCCAAATATCACAGGCAAACTTCAGGCAGGTTGTTGCATGAAGGGAGAGGAGAGGGAGAGAATATTCTGTGGCACAAGGGAGAAATCCCTGTGATTAGGCAGGGGCTGCCAACCTTGTGGACCAGTGAGCACATTTCCGGATGCTTAGATAGTGGATGTGAATTTTAATTTTTCCAGTATTTTAGCTTTTTGTATGTTCTAAAGCATGGTTGTAGATTTTTATTTTATTTTCTTGTTTTATCTTTTTGTAAATCTTTTTGTTTATCTTGAGATTGTTGTGTTTTTTTACAAGCAGGCAGGGTATATTTCATGAAATAAATAAAAGTAAAAAAAAATATTTTGAATTTTGAGAGAGTGCTGGGGGTTGACAGGAAAGAGGCTTATAGCAACAAAATAAATAATGGGACTATATAATGAGGATGTGAAAATGGGAAGAGTACAATTTTAACTAAGTTAAAGATTTTGATATTAAAATATATTAGAGCAGGCAGGAAAAGTTAAGATGTAAAAAAAAACCAGAAGAGGAAGTTGAGGGAAATAAGGGGGGATTTGGGAATTGTATTTTTTATATATATTTGATATGAAATTTTAATGTTTAAAATGCAAAATCTAATAAAAAATATTTTTTTTGAAAAGGAAACCGGGCTTATAGTTCTGTTGTGGAGCAGAAAACCTAAATATGATGTGAAAAAGAGCCTTAGCAGGAGCAAACACTTTAGATCAGGGGGGCCTAAACTTTTTTCAAATGAGGGCCAACCAAAGTTGTTGAGCTTTTTAGGATTTTACCCCGGGACATATACTGCCACAGGACGGATTAAATCGACTGGTGGGTTGGATATCCTGGCACCCACAGAGAATTTCCTGGGTGAGCCTGTGAGCTCTGAGCATTCTCCATCCCACCCCCACCCTCTTCTACTGTTCTTTCAGATTCAGGAAAGTAAATAAAGAAAGTGATCAACAAATACTCATAGGATTGCAACAGGTTGAAAGCAGCCTAAGGATGAACATGATCATTAAACGGATTATTCCCAAAAATACCCATCTGTCCATGAACCTGTTACTGTACTTAGATTTATACTGTTGGGTGTGTGTTTTTTTTTTGGGGGGGGGTGTCTTCTCCTTTGGCGATCACTCCTAGCAGAGTAAGATTGTCTTCCATGAACACGGTCTCAACAGTGAATCTCAGCTGTGAGACCAGAAACACCCCTAAGCCCTAGGAATTAATATATGGTCTGGTTTTGATTATTTGGGGTGTGAAAGGAGAAATGCCAGCTGCAGATTCTAGCAAGGGGTTCCCTGCTTCTTGCAGAGCCCTTTCCCCTTCCAGCTGCTGCTCCTCCTGTTTCTGGCCAAGGGAGGGGGCAGCTCAGAGCCCAGCCAGGACGCCCCCCCCCCCAAAAAATGAAGCCCCTCCTCCGAGTGTGCACAATGCACAGATCTGCTTTGGAGAGAGAGAAGCGCAGAGAAGGGTGAGCTTGGTGCGCTCGGATTTGCAAGGGTTAAAAGGAGCGGAGCTGGCTTCCTAGAGAGGAGGGGAAATTCGGTTCCGGGTGGGGGGGGCAATTCCTCCAGCGCATCAGTCCCTCCCCCCAAAGTCCGCCCTGAAAGGGGAGCCGGCTGGGTCTTGGGTTTTCCTCCTGTGCAAGCGCCTCCGGTGAGTCCCTTCTCTCTTTCCCCTTTGGGTGCATTGGGGAGAAAGGGGGTCCGAGGGATGCATGGGGGGCGGCGGCTGTTCAGGTCATGCATGGGGGGCATCCAAGTCCAAGAGCAGGTGGTCCTGCCCCCCCCCTTTCCTCTCTGCAGAGCCAGGCTGGGAAGAGTCTGCGGCTCTGTCCTTCTTTTGTATCGCTGCGCTGCTTGCCACTTTGCAAGGGGGGGGGTGTCTTTGGATCAGGAGAAAAAGCGTGCAAATATTTATGAATCAGTCGCGTTGCTTAACAGAGGCTGATGTAGCCAGACGGAGGCAGCCAGACATAAAATATAAGCAAGAAATAAAGGCGAAAATCTGAGCTAGGCGGTCAGGTGGAAGGTGGAGGGCAGAGAAAAGAAAGTGCTTTTTCATGCGGCGCAGAGTTTAACCTGTGGAACTCCCGCTTGCAGGAGCCTAGATGGCTTTAAAAAGAGGATGGAGGAGGAGAGGGCGATGGGGGGCTCCTAGCCCCCGCCTCAGTCGGGGGCAGGGATGCTTCTGAATCCCAGTTGCCGGGAAACCACAGGCAGATGCTCTTGGGCTCGGATCCTGCTGGTGCGCTTCCCAGAAGAAGCCCCTGCTCGGCCCCTGTAAGAACAGGAGGGGGGACTCAGTAGGGGCCCCTTTGGCCTGATCCTGCAGGCCTCGTCTTCAATTCTGATGCTGAGTTCCTTTAGATGCAAGCAAATCCTCTGTTTTCCTTCAGTTAGAAGTATAGCTCCCCCCAAAAAAAATTCACCAGAAGGGGTGTGATCCAGACTCTTGGATGATACATGTGTCCCTGTTCAGACATGCAGCCTCTCAGGTGCCCAGAGGATCTTCTGAGACGGAACAGGAAGCCCCGCTGAGAAGCCCTGGAGGTTTCACCACTCAATGATTCCAAGGTAGCAGAAGAGGCCCTGTGGGGAAGGAAGCAAAGTGGGGTGGGGTTGGGGGTGAAAGAGGCAGCCCCCCTAAGAGTTACTGGGAGACCCTCTCCCACCAGCTTCTTCTGCCTGGTCTATAATTCCCAGAGTCCCCAGGCAAAAAGAATGAAGTCTTAAAAAACTCTTAATGGGGTATATCTCCTAGGAACTCCCAGCATCCTTAACAAACTACAGTTCCCAGGATTCTTTGGAGGAAGCCAGGGCTCTTTAAAGGGGTCTGATCCTGCTTTGCAGATGGAGTGTAGGTCTTTCTGTTGTATTTCCCCTTCCCTTTTGGAATAACCTTTTTACTGGCTTTTATAACAAGGATCAGAGGAGTAATAAATGATACAAATAGACGGAGTCTTTTGGCTTCATTTGTAGATCACAAAAATAGAATAATAAATTTGCAGGCCAATCCACAACATCTGGTGCATTATTGGTGGTCGGTGCATGAGTTCCTGGTTTGTGAAATGGTTTAAACAAAGCCAGAAAAAAAGGGAAACAGAGAGCAGAGTTAACAGTCATCAACACATGGCCAGATTCCTAGTCAGGAGCCCTTGTTGAATGAGGAAGAGTAATTTCCCCCTTATGTTAACAATAAAACAGTATAAAGTGTTGGTCTGTGGATGAACATGAGAGGAGCGTTCAAAGTGAAGATAATGATTTGTGTTTAAATTTAGACCATACTCCTCTCTCAGTCTCCTCTTTTCCCAGGCTAAACATACTCGGCTCCCTCAACCCTTCCTCATAAGGCTTGGTTTCCAGACCCTTGATCACATTGGTCACCCTCCTCTGCACACGTTCCAGCTTGTCCACATCCTTCTTAAATTGTGGCGCCCAGAACTGGACACAGTATTCCAGGTGTGGTCTGACCAGGGCAGAACAGAGTGAGACGGTTACTTCCCTTCTTCTGGCCAGGTCCTCCCAGGTTTCCCAGTACTTCCTTGCTGGTGAGGACCAGATCCAAGATAGATGATCCCCTTGTTGCTTCTTCCACCTTCTGGGAAATGAAATCTTGCGAATGTTGGAGATTCCAAGGGGTGGTGGGAGGGAGAGCAGCTCTTGAGGACCCCAGGGTTGGAACCCCCTTTCTAGCCTAGGGTCCAAATTACACTCTGTACAAATGAATCACTTGTCAGTTACCGTTCTGACTGGATTCATAGACTGAAAATACTGAAAGGCAGGAGCAGCCAGGCTCATTCATAGCACAGAAATCCCTTCAGTTGCCTGCACATTTTGCATGGTAACTTTCCTTCTAGGAGGGCTAGAGACTTGCTTTTCCTACTTCTTCCTTATGTTTGTTTGCTTGCTAAAGAAAGCACAGAGTCTGGGCTGTGTGGAGCAGAGGCCTGGTTCTTAGGAAGACTCAACCATGCTTGCTCAAGGAACATCTTATCTTCTCCTGACAGTGTATGAATTTTATAACAGAACAATATATTTGCTTTGTAGGATTTGCTAGCAGCTCTCATAAGGACAGACAGAACTTGACAGAAGACCAAGGGTTCCTTCTGATCTCTTGGAGACTTCCTGAGAGCCCAGATGGATGAGCAAGACTCAGCTGGCAGTGAAGCAATAAGAGGCCATGCCATCAAAACCGAGAGCAGTGGGGCATTTTTGGAAAACTCTGTAAAGAAGATCCTGGGGGAGGAGGACACCGTTTGCTCAGATATGAAGAGCAAGCAGTTCAGGCAGTTGTGCTACCAGGAGGCCAAAGGACCCCGAGAGGTTTGCAGCCGACTCTACAACCTTGACTGTCGGTGGCTGAAGCCAGAAAAGCGCACAAAAGCTGAGATGCTGGACCTGGTGATCTTGGAGCAGTTCCTGGCTGTCCTTCCGCCAGAGATGGAGAACTGGGTGAGGGAATGTGGAGCGGAGACCAGTTCCCAGGCGGTGGCCCTGGCCGAAGGATTCCTCCTGAGTCAGGCAGAGGAGAGGAAGCAGGCAGAGAGAAAGCAGGTGAGAGAGACTTTCCTCTGGATACTCCCAAGGGGCTCCAAACAGGAGGGAGAGTATCCCCAAATTCTCTCCTAAAGGTCCATATATTTTTTTGGGGGGGGGAACAGCCTAGGAATGATCTCTTATACCATAAAGTATTTGCCGCTGTCAATCCTTTCTGAATCCTTCTCCCCATTCTGTTTTGAATCCTTGTTGCTCTTTCAGGAAAAGGATCTGTTTGCAGAAATGGACCTGGATTCCTTTGAGAGGATTCCATTTGACACCAGAGAGAGGCCAATGGGTAAGGAGGAAGGAGCTTTTTCTCCATTTGGTCACATTCTGTGGATTTTGAAACTAATCTGCGGGTTCTTTTAATCTTCTTAGATTAAAATATAAAATATTTATATAAAATATAAATATATAAAATGGGTACAAACATTGTGCATGTACTCAGCAGGTGGCACTGTGGTCTAAACCACTGAGCCTCCTCTTGGACTTGCCGACATCAAGGTCAGCAGTTCAAATCCCCGTGACAGAGTGAGCTCCCATTGCTCTGTCCCAACTTCTGCCAACCTAGAAGTTCAAAAGCACACCAGTGGAAGTAGATACAGTGGTACCTTGGGTTACAGATACTTCAGGTTACAGACTCTGCTAACCCAGAAATAGTACCTTGGGTTAAGAACTTTGCTTCAGGATGAGAACAGAAATCGTGCTCTGGCGGCGCAGCGGCAGCGGGAGGCCCCATTAGTTAAAGTGGTGCTTCAGGTTAAGAACTGTTTCAGGTTAAGAATGACGCACAGAGTAAATTAATAATGCAGAGTTTTTAAGTGAAAGAATAAGAGCTTTACTGGGTTAAAATAAACTTCTTAACCCGAGGTACCACTGTAAATAGGTGCCGCTGCAGCAGGAAGGTAAACGGTGTTTCCGTGCGCTCTGGCTTCTGCCACGGTGTCGTGTTGCGCCAGAAGCAGTTTAGTCCTGCTTGCCACATGACCTGGAAAGCTGTCTGAGGACAAATGCCGGCTCCCTCAGCCTGCAGTGAGATGAGCGCTTCACCCCATAGTCCCCTTTGACTGGACTTAACCGTCCAGGGGTCCTTTGCCTTTACCTTTTACTACTAAAAGCACCCAGTGCTTTTCCAGCTGCACTGGCTCCCGGTGGAGTACAGGGTCGGATTTAAGGTGCTGGTTTTGACCTTGAAAGCCCTTCACGGCCTAGGACCCTCGTACCTACGGGACCACCTCTCCCGGTATGCCCCACGGAGAGCCTCAAGGTCCATAAATAGCAACACCCTAGTGGTCCCAGGCCCTAAGGAAGTTAGATTGGCTTCAACCAGAGCCAGGGCTTTTTCAACACTGGCTCTGGCCTGGTGGAAATGCTTGTCTCATGAGACCAGGGCCCTGCAGGATCTGATTTCTTTCCGCAGGGCCTGTGAGACAGAGTTGTTCCGCCTGGCCTTTGGCTTGGAGCCAGTTTGATTCCCTCCCTCCCTCTCTTTCTTTTTCCTTTTCCCTTTTCTCATCCAGTGATGATGCTGCATTTTAATATTTTAATGTTTCAATATTTTAATTACAGATAGGTAGCCGTTGTAATGTTGTATTTAAATTTTGTTTTTAAGTTGTATTCATTCAACTTGTTTTTATTATTGCTTGTTAGCCGCCCTGAGCCCAGCCTTGGCTGGGGAGGGCGGGGTATAAATGAAAATTATTATTATTTCTTTGGTCCGTCTGTGGTTAGAGATGCACTAATTCGCCTCTGAGGAAAGCATGCACTCATGGTCTCCCACCTCCCTTTATTTCTTGCAGGTGACAGAAGGATGCCAGCAAGACCTCTTCATCCATCTTTCCATGGTAGCGGAGAGGAAGCAGTGGCTGTAGAACCAGATGAGGTAAGGGAAGGAGCATTGTGGGGAAAGGAGCAGTCAGGGTTCCTCTGAGGCCGAGGAAATCTCTCTCTTCTGCTCTGTCTTATTGCTGTATTGATGGTGGAATGCTGCTATATGTTGGGAAGCTGGTAAGAAACCATAGGAAAAAGTTGCCAGGATTCACCTCATCAGCCTCATCAGTTGCACAGTGGGCTTCTTCCCACTTTCCTCCTGCTCTCCGTGCCCCCATGCGCCCCCTGAACTTTGCTTTTGCGCATCAGGAGAGTTCCAGCCCACAGCAGTACACAGGGAGAGTAAAGAGGGGATCCTTCCCTCTGGCAACAGGAATGCTTTTGCAGACATATTTGTGATTTGAAATCCACTATGTGGAGTTCCACCCATTTATACAAAGATGAATACCCATCATTTAAAGCAGTGTTTCCCAACCTTTTTTGGGCAAAGGCACACTTGTTTCATGAAAAAAATCTCGAGGCACACCACCATTACAGCCCCGTGACGTCAGCGCGCAGTGTCACGCCGGGAGGGACGCACGAAAGTGTAAGTTTCAATTTTTTCCCCTCCCCCTTGCCTTCCTTCTGTGCCAACCGCCAAAAAGCCAAGAAAAAAGCCAAGACTTTAGGGCAGCAGCTCGACACGGAAGAAGCTCCTACCTAAGGACAGGTGCGACGGCCGTGTCCTCTTCTGCCACACTTGGCAGCCCTGCCTCACGGTCGTGACTCCCACCCTGATTTCTCCCCGCAGGTCGAGCGGCACAGGCAGCCCAATGTGTCCAGCCCAGACACAAGCCCCGCTTCCCCACTCTAGATCCTGAATGCGACCAAGTGCTCTGGACTCCCGAGCAGGGTGGGAAAGAGGACTCGCATCTGGTAGCCTCCGGGCTCCTCGCCTGCTCGAGGGATCGCATTGCAGGCAAGCTGCCGGCCGTCGCCATCGCCGCCCCCTCATGCGAGTTGACCTGCCCGGAGTGGTGGGCCGGGGGAGGCTCGCTCTCTGTGGGGATGTGGCCCGCACGCGCGGCCCCGCTTCCTCCTGCCCAGGGCTGAGCTCCTTACCCGCGATCTCGGTCTCGCGCACGCGGATCCCACTTATTCCGAAGCTCGCGCCACTAGCCGGGGCTCTCACACCGTGCCAGGGCGCGACGGCGCGGCCCACTGACGTCATTGCGGCTCGCCGCCGCCCTCGACTTCCCTGTTCCCTCCCCTCCCTCGGGTTGCCGTGGTTACCGAGGACTGCAAGCTGCTCGGGCGAGCGTGGGGCATTAAGTGGGAGAAGGAAAATTAAAATTAAAACTCGCCTGAAGGCCGCCTCTCCGGATATGAAGCTATCTTTCGAATTTTTTAATTTTTCCCGCGGCACACCAGGCAACATCTCACGGCACACTAGTGTGCCGCGGAACAGTGGTTGGGAAACACTGATTTAAAGACACGATAAAAAATGCCATTAAAACAACAACGCAGTTAACATGTAGAAAGCCACAGAGCAATGTCATGGAATCATTAAGAAAAAAAGCACTGAGTTATACCATAAAACTATATATCAATGAAAATATAATTTAATGAAGCATGTAATGCAATAACTTTTATGAAGGATTATTTATTGCAACAGCAGTCATAAAGAAGAAACGTGAAACACACAGAAAAAATGAGATATACAGGTTAATTGCCATGTTGCCACTTTGTGATAAGTAAGTGGGTTTTGGGTTGCAGTTTGGGCACTCGGTCTCTAAAAGGTTTGCCATCACTGCCCTAGATCAGTGGTTTAAGTAGGTAGCCATGTTGGTCTGCCGTAGCCGAAATAAATTAAAACAATTCTTTTAGAAGATATTTAAAAAGACTCTTCTTTTTAATGGGTTTCTTTTTATTTATTTTAATCTGCCTTTTCTAAGAGCTCACAGACTGACTGTTTCATTCTCTGTTCTAGGACCTTTCTTGGTATTGATAGCACTCTCACTGGTCAGTCATTACCTGTGTAGTAGGTGATCTTTATGCTAAGAGGAAGATACTTTCCTTTTCCTTTTAGGGTCCAGTGTGCTTTGAAGATGTAGCTGTTCATTTCACAGACGATGAATGGGCGTTGCTGGATCCTGACCAGAGAGCTCTGCATAAGGAAGTCATGGAGGAGAATCGTGGGGTCATGGACTCGCTTGGTAAGGCTCCCTGTTGGATTGTGATATCTGTTTTGAAATTCTATGTGACAAACCTATATCTTGATGTATTTCAACAACGCTGCTTCTTGCATCTGGGATTCTAAGCCTCTTGCAGCTCACGTTGGATGTGGGGCTATCTGCTGTTTGGTCTGCAAATATTCTTCCTTCAGTAATGCCTTTTTAAACCATGATCTGGCTGGACTGAACTGTCCAAGCCTTTAAAAATGTAGCTTTTAAAGATGTTTGGGAAGTTGTTTGGGAAGTTGAAGAAACTTCAGTCAGGTGATTTGTTTTTGTTGTGTCCATTTTTGTTTGACGAATGAGATGAGATTGGAGATGTTTCGGCTCAACAAAAGAAGTAAAAGAGAAGATCCTGGCTTTTTTATCTTTGTTGTTCCAATATTTAAGAGCTGCATTTCTTCCTGAAGCTCTAATGAATTTCTCTCTTGATTGCAGGTGCTGAAGAATTGCAAACGAATGAGGAAGACCCCAACAGAATCCACACACAGGAGAAGCTGCTTAAATATTCAGGGTCTGGAAAGAGATTCAGTCAGAGCTCCCACTCAACTTCCAATCTAACAAATCTCTTGGGGAAGAAACAATATCAGTGTTTGGAATGTGGAAAGAACTTCTGTCGGAAATCCAACCTCACTTCTCATCAAATAACTCACAGCACAGAGAAACCATATCAGTGCCAAGAATGTGGAAAGAGTTTCAGCTGGAAGAGAAGTTTCACCTCCCACCAAAAAATTCATACAGGGGAAAAACCCTATCAGTGTTTGGAATGTGGAAAGAACTTCAGTCGAAAGGATGCTTTCACTTTCCATCAAAGAATTCATACAGGGGAGAAACCGTATCAGTGCATGGTATGTGGAAAGAGCTTCAGTCGGAAGCAAAGTCTAACTTTCCATCAAAGAATTCATACCGGGGAGAAACCCTATACGTGCTTAGAATGTGGAAAGAGCTTCCGTCAGAAGGATAGTCTCACTTCCCATCAAAGAATTCATACAGGGGAGAAACCATATCAGTGCTTAAAATGTGGTAAGGGGTTCTATGGGAAGAATATGCTCACTTCTCATGAAAAAATCCATACAGCGGATAAACCCTATCAGTGCTTGGAATGTGGAAAGAGTTTCCGTCAGAAGAGTGAGCTCACTTCCCATCAAAGAACTCATACAGGGGAGAAACCATATGAGTGCATGGAATGTGGAAAGAGCTTCACTCACAGAGCTGGCCTCGTGTACCATCAAAGATTCCATACAGGGGAGAAACCATATGAGTGCTTGGAGTGTGGAAAAAAGTTCAGTTGGAAGAATATGCTCACTTCGCACCAAATAATTCACACAGGGGAGAATCCCTATCAGTGCTTGGAATGTGGAAAGAGCTTCAGTCGCAAGGATAGTCTCACTCTCCATCAAAGGATTCATACAGGGGATAAACCATATCACTGCTTAGAATGTGGAAAGAGCTTCACCCAGAGGGCCGCTCTCATGTCCCATAAAAGAATTCATACAGGGGAGAAACCGTATAAGTGCTTGGAATGTGGAAAGAACTTCGCTCACAAAGCTGGTCTCATGTCCCATCAAAGAATTCATACAGGGGAGAAACCATATGAGTGCTTGGAATGTGGAAAGAGGTTCAGCTGGAAGAATATGCTCACTTCCCACAAGATAATTCACACAGGGGAGAATCCCTATCCATGCTTGGAATGTGGGAAGAGCTTCAATCGGAAGGATAGTCTGACTTCCCATCAAAGAATTCATACAGGAGAGAAACCTTATCAGTGCTTGGAATGTGGGAAGGAGTTCTATGGGAAGAATATTCTCACTTCTCATCAAAAGGTTCATACAGGGGGAAAACCCTATCTTTGCCTGGAATGTGGAAAGAGTTTCCGTCAGAAGAGCGAGCTCACTTCCCATCACAGAATTCATACAGGAGAGAAACCATATGAGTGCTTGCAGTGTGGAAAGAGGTTCACTCACAGAGCTGGTCTCATGTACCATGAAAGAATACATACAGGAGAGAAACCATATGAGTGCTTGGAGTGTGGAAAGAGGTTCAGCTGGAAAAATATGCTCACTTCCCACCAAATAATACACACTGGGGAGAATCCCTATCCTTGTTTGGAATGTGGAAAGAACTTCACTCGGAAAGATAGTCTGACTTCCCATCAAAGAATTCATACAGGGGAGAAACCGTATCAGTGCCTGGAATGTGGAAAGAGCTTCACTCAGAGAGCCAGTCTTATGTACCATCAAAGAATTCATATGAGAAGGAACCATATTGGTCCTTGGAATGTGGAAGAGCTTCAATCAGAGGGCCAGTCTCACTTCTCATCAATTAACTTACCGTGGGGAGAAACCATATAAGTTTTGGAATGTAGAAAGAGCTTTACCCACTCACCGTCAAAGAATTCATATGTTGGAAATCATGGAAATGCTTGTAATGTGAAATGAGCTTCAGCTGTAGCTCCAATTTCACTTTGCATCAAGAAACTCACATTGAGGAGAATCATAGAGTCTCAGAATTATGGAGTTGTAGCATTTGAGAGGACTCTGTGTGTTGTCTAGTTCACCCACCTGGAATGCAGGAATCTACACTATGGCAGATGAGCATGCAACCTCTGCTTAAAAACCTCCATGGAAGGAGAACCCACCTCCTTCTGAGGCAGCCTGTTCCACCGTTGAATAGCTCTCACCCGTGGAAGGTTCTTCCTGATGTTTAGTCTGATTCTCTTTTCTTGCAAATTGCATCCATTGCTTCAGGTCCTATCTTCCAGAGCAGAACAAAAAAGGCTTTCTTCCTCTTCTCCCCTCTTCTATGAGACAGCCCTTGAGATATTTGAAGATGGCTATTATATCTCTTCTCAGTGTCTTCTTTTCTAGGCTGACCATTCCTCATAAGGCTTGGTTTCCAGACCCTTGAACGTCTTGGTCACCCTCCTCTGCACCCATTCTGGTTGGCTTGTTTTTTGTTCCTGTTCCATGGTGTTAGGGACTGGGCAGAGGAGGAATGGTGGAGACCACCTCCCCAGCCTGACCTTTCCAGAGAAGAAGACAGTTCAGAATTACAACAGGGGTTTGAGGGAGGTCACAGCTCAGAGGCAGATGAGGGGGAAAGCTGGGAAATAAGGGGACATGAGATGGAGGAAGAGGAATCACCAGGAGGGCAATAGCTGACAGACACAGTGTCTTTAGAAAGCTTTCTAGACCTCCCTCTCCCAGACCCCGGCAAGCCTTGAAAGTACAGTGGTACCTCGGGTTACATACACTTCAGGTTACAGACTCTGCTAACCCAGAAATAGTACCTCAGGATAAGAACTTTGCTTCAGATTGAGAACAGAAATTGTGCTCCGGCGGCGCGGCAGCAGCAGGAGACCCCATTAGCTAAAGTGGTGGTTCAGGTTAAGAACAGTTTCAGGTTAAGAACAGACCTCCAGAACAAATTAAATTCTAAACCTGAGGTACCACTGTAGAGCAAAGGGCCCTCAGCGCCACCCGTAGGGGAGAAGGTGACAAATGAGGGAGAAAAAGGGAAGAAGAAGAAGAGTTTGGATTTGATATCTCGCTTTATCACTACCCGAAGGAGTCTCAAAGCTTCTAACATTCTCCTTTCCCTTCCTCCCCCACAACAAACACTCTGTGAGGTGAGTGGGGCTGAGTGACTTCAGAGAAGTGTGACTGGCCCAAAGTCACCCAGCAGCTGCATGTGGAGGAGCGGTGACACGAACCCGGTTCACCAGATTACAAGACTACCGCTCTTAACCACTACACCACACTGGCTTCCAGGGAGTGGAGAATCACCCAGGACAACACCATTAGTCCCAGAGGCTGCGTTCCAAGCCTCTGTCTGTAAATATTGAATAAAAAGCAGGTGGTAAGGACTTTTCATTGTCTGTTCCTGGCAACCTGCTGTAGGGGCTGTTTCCTCTGCTGCCTGACATGTAGACTAGTCTGCCTTTTGTTGTATGTCAAAAAATTCATTAAATTTCCTTCCGCCCTCACTCTTTTGGATGCTTCCTTGATTTCATTCTCCAACGCAGGATCACTCTGGGCATTTTGGTCAGGGAGACGAAAGCACGTTCCAAGTCCTACTTTTCGAGTAGACAGCAGAGAGGAATGTGGGTCTTGGTTAAGTGGGGAATAATTTACACTCTGGTTTTGAAAAGCTGAACTAGTTCTAACTGAAGAACGAAACTTAGAGCTGAATCCATAGCTTATATGCCATTCTTCCTTCCCCTACCAAAAAACTGAAGCTTGCAGTGAGAGACACCTACCTTGTTGATTCTAAGATGGCTCTCCTGTGAACTCTAAAATGGGGATCTCATCTAAGCTTCTGGCTCCTCAAGATATTCCTGCTGGGGCAGAGCTGAAAACTTAAGTTTCTAAAGCGTTATTGCCCCTAGGATGGAGTTCTGAGGCTTTTTTTAAAAACTAGATTTAGCTCCTCGCACACAGTGATTTCACTATGCCCTTGTTAGAATTTCAACGGATTCAGCAAACAAATGGGGATACTTAGCCCTACAGTTACAGTGCTGCTTAACTCAGTTTTTCCTCTGATGCTGTGTCACTGGCATTGAGATCAGCTGTGCCCTGAGAACATTTATGCATTGATACGGAACGGAAGGGGGGGGGCTCCTTTCCCCCTTCCTTCTAGGAACATCCGAGGCCCCGCTTATTCCTATGGCCCCGCTTTAGCCAATCACAGACCTCCTGTTACAATGTATCCATTCTGTTTCTGCTTTTGCCCTATAGTACAGAATGGGTTTGAAATCATTGAAATCTTTAAAAATTGATATAAAATCAACCGTAACTCCAATTTCTTCGCTCTCAGTGTCATTCAACTCAGTTCCCCGTGGACTCCATGATGCTATCCCTACTTCCATAATCCCCGAAGCGGCAGGTCACGTACGCAGGAACTTCTTAATTTGCCAAACCTTCCCTCTAGGCAATATTAGGTGGCAGACGATGCATATCTCTGACCCATTGTCTTGCCACCACCGGTACTCAATAAATGTGTATCTATGTATATTTCCCGCTCCGCATATCCCCCCTCCCTCATCCGAAAATGCTAATTAATGTAATCCCACCTTTTCATAATGTATTCATGACGTGTAAAGTATATTCATGATGTAACTTGTGAAACCCAACCTTCCCATAATGTATTCGTGACGTTTCATGCACTGTATTCTGGGATATGGAGGGAAATTTCAAAAGTTCATGTCACCCCTTTCTCGGGGTTCAATCTCGCCTTGAACCTGTTGCGCAATAAACTTGGACCTTCTGCAGTTTGCTCCTGTGTCCGGCTGAGCTCATTTTCTTCCGCAGGGACCCACGGACTTAGTCCGATGAGCTGGGTGGCAGAGTAACCCCGCACCCAGATTTTTCCGTAACAGTTGGCGCCGCAACGTGGGGCTTGCGGTTCTCCCGAGCTGCTGACTGGGGGCCCCGAAATCTTCAGCCGGCTCCAGGCCATTTTGCCTGGGAAGATCCTTTTGGACCCCCAGCCATCTTCTGGGCGGTAATCGAAAGCCCTAGGAGTTCAGCCGGGGAGCAAAAGAGGGATCCAGCCGGCTTATTCATCGATCCCGGGATCATCATAGAAGACGCGTGAGTATAAGGAAAAAGGAAAATCCAGTGCACTGGTGGGAAGGGGGTGGAATCTCCTGGCAACTGAATTCTCTGCCCTCCTCTCTATCGCTCCTTCTTGCCTTTCTCTTGGTCCGGTTAGTGAGAGAGACCGTGGACCGCTGCTCAACCCGAAAGGGGGGTTCTGAGCTCTATCCCTTTTCCTTAAAATCTCCAGCCAGCCGCACCAATTGGGAGCCCGAAAGTAAGACGGAGAGACCCGACTTGAAAGATAGCCGACTCTCTGCAACGGGCATCCCAGTTGAAAGCAAGGGGTTGGAGCTCTCTTTCCGAACTTCCCGAGCGTCCTTGCTAGGGGGCAGGAAGTGGTCTTGCTTTCTATCCTAATCCCAGCCGCACTGGTCGAGCTACATACCACGTGTACTGTAAGCTCGCTTCCAAAAGCAAGGGGGATTTTCGACCCGAAATTCTATCCAGGGACCACCCGATCTGGCACCGCATGGCGCGGGCGTCCAGTAGGGCCCCTTTTCCTGAGATGTGACGATAGGTAGGAGGTTGCCAGGAGGGATAGCCCATGAGGAATTGGGCAGGACCGGCAGAGTGGAAAGAGACCCCAGGTTATAGGAAATAAGGAAATAAGGAAATAGGAAATGGAACGCAAGGAACCGGATAGCTAGAGCTCTCTAAAACCCACTAAGGAAGTTGCCAGGCAACTAGAAGCCCCTTCTCCTCTTTACTATACGTCCCTGTACTAAGCATACCAAACCCCTAGACATACCAATCCTAATCAGCCCCTCTCTTTCCCCCTTCTCTATCCCAGACACCCCCCCAAAAAGGAAAAAGCAAAAAAAAAAAAAAGCAACAACAGCAACGCATGCATCTATAAAGGGGTACCCAGTCAACCAAGCGTTGTGAGCCCTACCAGTTTGATTAACTGGTGGTGTGTTTGAAGAGGCAAGGAGGCTCATAAAACCATGTGGGACCTTCCTACTAATTTCACTTAATGAAGCCAAAGGTAGTGGCCCAACTCCTTGCAATAACCAACTAAAGGATGAGAATATATATGTTTACATGTTTACATGTTGTCTGTTATGTGTGTTGTCTGTTAATACATATATGAGAATATGTATGTTTACATGTTGTCTGTTATGTGTGTTGTCTGTTCCTTCTGTCTCTGGCAGACTGCCTTTCTTAAGTGTGCATAGTTTAAACTGCAAGCTTGCTTCAAAATTTAAATCTAAGGAAGCCATGTTGCGCCTTATCGATCTTAAACAAAACAAAATGGAGAATGGAGTGTGCAAATGTTTGTTATTTGAGAGAGGCTCTAAAAGAGAGTTTCCCTCCCAAGTGGTGAAATCCTGTATACGTGCTACTTGTGTTCTGAAAGGGGGATTACCCCACCTCTTTCTTCTAGTTTTAAGTGAGGAGGGTGATTTTAACTCTAATGGTAAATGTTTTCTGGTAACTTTTGAGTTCGTGAGTACACCTCTGCTCCAGTCTATTCTGGAAGAAGTTAACCAAATGTTTCTGCTGCAAAAGCCTAGTTGAGCACAACTGCTCTCTCAAGCTAAAATGCAGTGTATGTATTTCATTAAGCGTATGCCTATAAAAGTATGGTGTTCATTCTAAGAAAAAATATTTGAGTCCAGTTTTAACTTTGATTTGGTTGGACAGAAGAGTTATTGTAAGGCTCCTGATATCAGTCTCTATAAGACTTCATGGCCTCTTTTGTTAGAAAATGCCCCCCCTCCCCCTTGTTTCACTCTGCCTCTTTCAGTTGTTTTCTCCCTTCTTACTTCTGTGCCAGGTAAATTTACTCCTGAGTAAGCTTCCTTTAAAGGAAACTGCAAAGAGGGAAGGGGGGCAACACTTGTGTACTCCCTTTAAAAAAAAAAAATCAAATCTAGGGCTGCTTTAACTGTGCTTTATAAGAGATCCTCTCAGGAGTATAGATGTTTCCTTTTCCAGCTGTAAATCTGTACTTAAATGTGTATGCCTCTTTGGTAGTACAAATCTTGCTGCGAAATCTTGCTGTGAACCCTATATTTTGGAGGGTTGGACTAGATGACCCCAGGGTCCCTTTCAACTCTCCCAATTTGTGGCTGTGTGGAAGACCATGTGTCTGCAAGCATTGGAGGGTAATTCTTAAATTCTGGTGTGGTAATGGAGTTGAAATTCAGCCTAGCTTTGCTCTTTAGTTTTAAAAGGTGTGAGGTGAAGCCCAACTGGTAATATCAAGCATTTGAGTGATTACAGTGTTTATCATTTTGTCTACTATTTAAAAATCAGACTTAAAAGTCTACTCAAAGTTTAAGCACATACAAATGAATAATCAAGTAGAATTAGCCTTGACCATTCCTGTAAATAAGGGGCAGGAAATAATAATATTAATAATAATAATAATTTTTTTTTTGTCTGCAAATGGTAAGGCTGAAATGGCTGAGAATGTTAAAAAAAAAAAAAATCCTATGAATTCTAACTCTGGCCATTTTTACTCATAAATAAGAGAGCGGTTGATTGTTCCGCGAATGGCCAGAGGGATATTAGCCCTTTCCTGTACATAAAGGAAGCAGTCTCAGTTTGCTTGGGCTGAAATTGCTAGCTTTGGTGAATACTTAAATTGCTGAGTTTCTCTTTTTTGTTTAAAATCAAACCCTGTTTTCAAAATCTACTCCTTACCCTTCCTTTCCCTTATTCAAATGGTAATTTAGCCAAAGGATGCAACATTTTCAATAGTATAAAAGGTTTGCTGAGACATGAACTCTGCACATGCACAGAGGCTAGATCAGCTAAAGAAGAGAGAGAGAGGAAGGGGGGAACTGTAAGGGGGGAGAGGAGGTTTCTTCCAAAAAAGAAAAGAAAAGAAAAGAAAGCTTGGAACCATTGAGGAACCATTGAGGGAAATCACCCTTAATCTGTCTTTGCTCCAGGGGCTACTTAAGACAAAAGGCTAAAAAACAAAACAAAACAAAGCAACAACTAGCCCATCAAAAGTCAAGAGCTTTCCAAGTTCCAAATCTTAACATGCCAAATTCTTTTCACAGGTAAATATCAAAGCATTCCCCCCTCAATGGGAATTTTAGGAACAGCATTTCCTGACAGGCTTCTCACATGAAATAATTTTCCCTTTTAACAGGATATGTGAACCCCGATAACAAAGTGTTTGTCCCTTTTTCCTCCCACAGCAACTTTCTTTCTGTTCTGTGAAACAAGTCTGAACCCCTGCTATATTAGTGACTTCCATCTCTTTATGGCTTTGACACTTTTTTTTAAGTTACAAATAATCTGTTTTCATTTATTTAATCTGTTTCTCCATGATGTCTATGAAGTTAATCGAAGCACAACCAAACATTGTTTGGTGAATGGTATTTGTTTACCTTTTTGCCTGAGCATTTCTTATTAATTCTGTCATTTTGGCTAGTGCAAGGTACCTGCACAACTTTAAATTGCCATTCATTTTCTTGGTATTAACTCATTTCCCGTATTAACATTACAGTTGATGTTGTCACATCAAGAAACACTATTTTATTTTCATTTGGGATGTTAGAATGCCAAAACAGATTACTTCAGGTTACTTATTAATTGTGTGTTTTAGCATTTATTTCTTTGGTTCCTCATAGGTCATTTTGTGTGTGTGTGTTTTACTTTGGGGACATGTTCATCACATGTTGAAAGTCAGTTTCATGAAGTTCTTTTATCAAATAGCACATGGTGAATTTAAAGTTTTTCCCCCATGGTTTTCCCATTTTTTTCAGTCTAGTAGTAATCTGCGTGGTTTTGATAATATATATAATAATAATTCTTTTCTAAATCTGATGTCTTTGTGTCAAGTTTGTTTTCATCTAACTGGTAATCTAATTTTTTTTGCTTCCTTTTTATTTTTTAACCTTTGTATTTTTACAGTTCTCTTTCTATACATGTGGAGTAATTTTTTATTTTATAATATGAAAAGAACAACAACAACAAAAACTAAGTGAAGAAAAGCAAACAAACTTAGCAGATAATAACAGTAGTTATAGGAAAATGTGATAATAATATTGGAATGAATGAAACGCTTAATTCGCTAAGATTTTATTATTTGCAACTTCCAACAGAAACCGAAGGACATCACATCCTTTTCGCCTTTTGCCCCCTCCCTTTTCTAACTGTCTTTAAGCCCCAAAACCCTGCCCCTTACAGGATATCACTTCTACAGATGTGCAATGATGAAAACCAGCAACAACTCCTCATGGCTAAGGGGAGGAGTTGAATTGCAAGGACATTTTCTCACTTTTGAACCTTAAGACTGTGCTCCAGGATTCAAAAGATACATGCATAAAAGATCACAATTGTGTCAAGATATGTAACTGATATTTAATTAGTTTGTTTTGTATTATGTGTTATTATGTAAGAATGTTGAAATGTGTCTGACAGTGTGATTTCCACAAAGGGGGGCAATTTTTGTGTGTAATTGTTTTTATGTTTAATGTCTTATTGCTTACACACCAATGGAGAATTCTCATGCATTTTATACTTTCTAATAGCTCACACTATTGTGTAGTCCAATGTTTAGATCAACTTGTAACCACATTTAATTGTTCCACCGCCAACTTTCCCTATCCATTTTAAAATGTGTTAAACCTCGTTTTGCCAAGGACAAGCTTCTGGATCCATAAAACACCAGGTACATGAAGGTGCGTATGCTTTGGTTTAGCAGGAATGATCCCTTATAGAGTTAAATTGACTTATTTGGACAACTGCCCTTGTTAAGAATGGTTTTCTTTTAACAGATTGGTTTGAAGAGTTGAGAACCATGGGGCAAGATAAATTCAAATTGGACTCAGTTTGAATTGGGCAAGTGTATCCAGGCTGCAATTAGCCTTTTGGTCCTTTAAGTGCAAGTGAGCAACCCCCATGCGTGCAAAACCACAGCCTATAATAGAATCCCATAGCTAAAGGCCAAGGCGAAGACCTCTCCCTCACGAGATGCCCAAACCTGTGCCAGCTATGGTGAATGCCAGGCGACATGGTTAAATGAAAGCCCTGAGGGGATTCAACAGACAGGATGTGTTGCTGTAGCACTATGTCAGTGTGAGACCACAGAAGAGCTACCTTGACACCTGAGAACACACAAATGGCGGGGGGAAGCCAACTGCATTTTTCAGTCAATTAGACCTTCCTGCTAGGTGTAAAGCATAAAACACTATTGAGAATGCCACAACTAATTTAGCAACAAAATACAAGAGGTGTTCTTTATATAATACCCTATATGCAGCTACCTGCACTGCTATACTTGCAAATGACCGTAAGAGGCATGGCTTGCAAGTCCCTTTCAGGTTTGCATAAAGCCACACATCCCATTCACCGAGATTTAGGGTGCGGAGAAAAGATTTGCAAGTTCTTACAGAACTTTAATGCAAATCTATCTCCGAATGGGGGACTGATACGGAACGGAAGGGGGGGGGCTCCTTTCCCCCTTCCTTCTAGGAACATCCGAGGCCCCGCTTATTCCTATGGCCCCGCTTTAGCCAATCACAGACCTCCTGTTACAATGTATCCATTCTGTTTCTGCTTTTGCCCTATAGTACAGAATGGGTTTGAAATCATTGAAATCTTTAAAAATTGATATAAAATCAACCGTAACTCCAATTTCTTCGCTCTCAGTGTCATTCAACTCAGTTCCCCGTGGACTCCATGATGCTATCCCTACTTCCATAATCCCCGAAGCGGCAGGTCACGTACGCAGGAACTTCTTAATTTGCCAAACCTTCCCTCTAGGCAATATTAGGTGGCAGACGATGCATATCTCTGACCCATTGTCTTGCCACCACCGGTACTCAATAAATGTGTATCTATGTATATTTCCCGCTCCGCATATCCCCCCTCCCTCATCCGAAAATGCTAATTAATGTAATCCCACCTTTTCATAATGTATTCATGACGTGTAAAGTATATTCATGATGTAACTTGTGAAACCCAACCTTCCCATAATGTATTCGTGACGTTTCATGCACTGTATTCTGGGATATGGAGGGAAATTTCAAAAGTTCATGTCACCCCTTTCTCGGGGTTCAATCTCGCCTTGAACCTGTTGCGCAATAAACTTGGACCTTCTGCAGTTTGCTCCTGTGTCCGGCTGAGCTCATTTTCTTCCGCAGGGACCCACGGACTTAGTCCGATGAGCTGGGTGGCAGAGTAACCCCGCACCCAGATTTTTCCGTAACATGCATGTTTGCTGCATACCTGCAGCTACAGGAAGGCAGAGTGTGCCCTTCATTGATCATTTGAGCATCTGCAAGCCAAAGCTTATTAAAGTATAAAGTGGGGGAGAATACAACTCTTTCCCAAAACCTTTTCTCCCAGGACCTTTTGTTCTCCAAGAGAAGAATTTCAAAAGGAGATTGCAGCGTGAAACTGCTGGACTGCAGCTGATGAATTCTGTCACCTTTGTGCTGGAATGGGGATAATAGATTCTTATGTGTTATTCTGATGTACGTGTGTTATTTATTTATTTAATTTTATTTTATTTATAAAGCTGGGGGACCTGAAGTGCTAGTTCCAACTGGTTTTAAATTGAAGAACGAAATTTACAGCTTAGCTTATATGCCACTTCCCCTACTAAAAAACTGAAGCTTGCAGTGAGATACACCTACCTTATATTAACCAAGCTTTTGAATAGATTTTATGGAATAAATGAAAAAAAGCAAAAATATGTTTTGAATTTTGGGAGTGTGCTGAGGTTGTCAGCTACAAAACGACGGAGGACGCGTGGCTTAACATCCAATGGCTGCCTTTGGAGCCTTGCGTAGCACTCAATCGGACAGACAGCAGCCCCAGGCAACCTTACGCATCCCCTAGAAAGGCAGCGATATTCTGCTGGTCCTGATTGTAGAAAGCGCTTTCCACCCCCCCCCCTCTCTCTCACACACACACATACACACACAGACACGTGTCGTCCCTGTTTAACAACATGGAGTGTTCCTCAGTACAAGGGGAAATACAGGAAGGTGCATGAAAGCCCCACTATCGGTTGACCCACCGGGATGACCCCTCCTCCTCCTCTCCTAGGAGGCGACTCCTGCTTCTTGCAGAGCCTTTTCCCTGCCAGCTGCTCCTCCCGTTCGTGGCCAAGGGAGGGGGCAGCTCAGAGCCCGGCCAGGACAGCCCCCCCCCCTCCGGCTGTGCGCGATGCACAGATCTGCTTCGGAGAGAGAAAGCGCAGAGAGGGGTGAGCTTGATGCGCCCAGATTTGCAAGGGTTAAAAGGAGCTGAGCGGATTACTGGAGGGGGAAGGAGATCGCGGAGGGGGTGGGGCCAGATCCTGCCGGGCAAAGCTCCCTCCCCCGCGTCACTTCCTGCAAGTTTTGTCTGTCTCCTGCGCAAGGGCTGCCTTGGTGGCCCCTCGGGGGATCAGGTGAGTCTCCTCTCTCTCCCCCCTTTGGGTGCAGGGGGGAGAAGGGGGTCCCAGGGCAGCCGGGGGGTGTATTCGAGAGGGTCCTGTGCATGTCATGCATGGGGAGGGAAGCCAGGGAAGGGGCGAGTTTTCGGGAGGAGGTTTGCAACGGCGCTCTTTGTAGGGATGCGATGCTCGCCGCTTTGGCGAGGAAACAATGGGCTGCAAACAGCCCCCCTGCAGATCTAGGAATCAGCCGCATCTGTTAGAAGAGGTTGCAGCCAGACGGAAACATTCCGACATAAAATCCACCCAAACAATAAACGCAACTTGACCTATGCAGTAAATAAATAAGGAATGTGGGAGGATGGAGGGCAGAAAAAGTGCGTCTTCATGCGCCGAAGAGTTAAATCTATGGAACTCCCTCGGCAGGAGGCCACCAAGCTAAATAACAACAACTATTATTATTATTATTAATTATTATTATATTTATACCCCTCCCATGTGGTTAGTTTGCCCCAGCCACTCTGGTCAGCTTCCAACACGTATAAAAACACAACAAAACAATAAGTAATAAAAATCCAAAACAATATAAAAAGTCACAGTAAGATTAAAATAAACAACTTATATAAAATAAAACAATATTCAATAATGCATTATAATCTAATAGTAAACAGTAAAATTAAACATCAACAAATAACAATTAAACAATATACACTTATCAGTTACAGTGGTACCTCTGGTTACACACTTAATTCGTTCCAGAGGTCCGTTCTTAACCTGAAACTGTTCTTAACCTGAAGCACCACTTTAGGTAATGGGGCCTCCTGCTGCCGCTGCGCGATTTCTGTTCTCATCCTGAAGCAAAGTTCTTAACCCGAGGTAATATTTCTGGGTTAGCGGAGTCTGTAACCTAAAGCGTCTGTAACCTGAAGTGCATGTAACCCGAGGTACCACTGTACAATAAAGAATTACTAATATATAATCTATAAGAATAAAGGGAAGTATCAATGCATGTAGATGGTTTTAAAAGAGCAATGAGGCTGATTCATGGTTCCCACGATTCTATGGAGGAAGCCAGGGCTCTTCGAAATGCTCTGATCCTGCTTTGCAAACACAGTGCAGACGGGGCCGGAGTCTCTGCCTGTTGTCTTTGCCCTTTCCTTATGGAATAACTTTTTACTGGGTTTTATAAGCAAGGGTCTTAGGAGTAATAAATGATACAAATAAATAGATGGAGTCTTTTTGAGTCATCTCTAGATCACAAAAAGAGTATAATAAATTTGCAGGGAAATCCACAACATAGGCTGAATTATAGGTGTTAGGGTTAGTGCATGAGTTCCTGGTTCGTGAATGGGTTTAAACAAAACAAGAAAAAAGGGAAACAGAGAGCAGAGTTAACAGTCATCAACACATGGCCAAATTCCTAGTCAGGAGCCCTTGTTGAATGAGGAAGAGTAATTTCCCCCTTATGTTAACAATAAAACAGTATAAAGTGTTGGTCTATGGATGAACATGGGAGGAGCGTTCAAAGTGAAGATAATGATTTGTGTTTAAATTTAGACCAGTGTTTCCCAACCGCTGTTCCGCGGCACACTAGTGTGCCGCGAGATGTTGCCTGGTGTGCCGCGGGAAAAATTAAAAAATTAAAAAATTCGAAAGTTGTTTTTTTTTTTAAAAAAGTCAAATTTTCGATTGGGGCGCCGTCACTAGATGACCCCTGGGGTTCCCTCCCTCCCTCCCGCTCTGCGCCTCCCTCCTCCTCCTCCGGGGAGGCCCTTCCTGGCTCTCGGCCAAGGCTTGGCGGCTGCCACTCACTCACTCGCTCGCCCACCCGTCCCTCCATCCCTGCACCCGGCCTCTCCCCCTCCGTCCCCGGCGCAGGGGCTGCCGGGATCCGTAGTCCCCTCGCCCTTGGGCTCCGCGCCCGCGCGGGGTGCGCAAACTACGTTTCCCAGCGTGGCCTGGCGGGCTGGGCGTTTTGTTTGAAGCGCTCTTCTCCCGGCCATGGAATGAGCCCAGTGGCGGCGGCCAGGCGGGCAGGGGCTCTTCCGCGCAGACCCCGCGCAGCCTGCCTGCGCCCCCGCGGAGATCGGGCGGCAGGATGGAGCCCGGGGATTCCCCGCGGAGGCAGAGCGGCGGAGGCGGAGGCTGCCCCCCAGGTAGGGCTGCGTCGGGGGGGTTTTATTTTTGCAATGCTGCATCCGCGCCGGAGGGGATGCATCGGACCGCGGGGAGACCCCTTGGCGGGCGTGCAAGGCAATGCATGCGTGCAGGCGTTGCATGGAGTGCAGTGCAATGCAATGGCAACGCAGCGCCCTGCATGCATGCATGCAACTTCCACCGGCGCTCCGGACTAGGCAGGTGAGGGGGGTCCCCAGTGGGCAGCAGAGAGAGCCGGGAGGGCGAAGGGGAGCCGGGGGGGAGCAGCGCTGCTCGAGATTTTTTTCATGAAACAAGTGTGCCTTTGGCCAAAAAAGGTTGGGAAACACTGATTTAGACCATACCTCCTCTCTCAGTCTCCTCTTTTCCCAGGCTAAACATACTCGGCTCCCTCAACCCTTAAGGCTTGGTTTCCAGACCCTTGATCACATTGGTCACCCTCCTCTACACACATTCCAGGCACACGTTCCAGCTTGTCCACATCCTTCTTAAATTGTGGCGCTCAGAACTGGACACAGTATTCCAGGTGTGGTCTGACCATTGCAGAACAGAGTGAGACGGTTACTTCCCTTCTTCTGGCCAGGTCCTCCCAGGTTTCCCAGTACTTCCTTGCTGGTGAGTACCACATTCAAGATAGATGATCCCCTTGTTGCTTCTTCCACCTTCTGGGAAATGAAATCTTGTGAATGTTGGAGATTCCAAGGGGTGGTGGGAGGGAGAGCAGCTCTTGAGGACCCCAGGGTTGGAATCCCCCTTCTAGCCTAGGGTCCAAATTACACTCTGTACAAATGACTCACTTGTCAGTTACTGTTCTGACTGGATTCATAGACTGAAAATACTGAAAGGCAGGAGCAACCAGGCTCATTCATAGCACAGAAATCCCTTCAGTTGCCTGCACATTTTGCATGGTAACTTTCCTTCTAGGTGGGCTAGAGGCTTGCTTCTCCTCCTTGCCTGCTTGTTTCTTGAATAAAGCTAAGAATCTGAGCTGTGAGGGGGTACAGGCCTTGTTCCTAGCAAATCTCAACCATGCTTACTTTTTTCTTCTCCTGACAGTGTATGAATTTTATAACAGAAAAATGTATTTGCTTTGTAGGATTTGGTAGCACCTCTCATGAGGACAGACAGAACTTGGCAGAAGACCAAGGGTTCCTTCTGATCTCTTGGAACTTCCTGAGAACCCAGATGGATGAGCAAGACTCAGCTGGCCCTGAAGCAAGAAGAGACCATGCCATCAAAACCGAGAGCAGTGAAGGATTCAGGGAAAGCTCAATGCAGAAGATCCTGAGTGAAGAGGACACCCTCCACTCAGATGTGCAGAGCCTGCTGTTCAGGCAGTTCTGCTACCAGGAGGCCAAAGGACCTCGAGAGGTTTGCAGCCAACTCCACCATCTTTGCCATCAGTGGCTGAAGCCAGAAAGGCATACAAAAGCTGAGATGCTGGACCTGGTGATCTTGGAGCAGTTCCTGGCTGTCCTTCCACCAGAGATGGAGATCTGGGTGAGGGAATGTGGAGCAGAGACCAGTTCCCAGGCGGTGGCCCTGGCCGAAGGTTTCCTCCTGAGTCAGGCAGAGGAGAGGAAGCAGGTAGAGAGAAAGCAGGTGAGAGAGACTGTCCTCTGGATATTCCCAAGGGCCTCTGAACATGAGGGAAAGTATCCCAAAATTCTCTCCTAATGGCCCATCCTTTTTTTGGAAAGCATCCAAAGAATGATATCGGATACCACCAAATTTCCCCCCTCAGACATTTCTTTTCTAATCCATCTCCCCATTCTCTGCTTTAATCTTTGTTGCTTCTTCAGGGAAAGGAATTGTTTGCAGAAGTGGGCTTAGATTCCTTTGAGACAGAGAGGACTCCGTTGGACACCAGAGAGAGGCCACTGGGTAAGGAGGAATGGGTTTTTTTCTCTGTTTGGTCACATTCTGTGGATTTTGAAACTAATCTGCGGGTTCTTTTAATCATCTTGGAGAAGACACTGAATTGTGTATTTTTGCACAACTAAAATATGAAATGGATACCAATGTCTCACATGCACTCAGCAGGTGACACTATTTTTTTGGTGCATCTGTGGTTAGAGAAAGCATGCACTCATGGTATCCCACCTCCCTTTATTTCTCGCAGGTGACAGAAGGATGCCAGCAAGACCTCCTCATCCATCTTTCCATGGTAGCAGAGACGAAGCAGTGGCTGTAGAACCAGATGAGGTAAGGGAAGGAGCATTGTGGGGAAAGGAGCAGTCAGGGTTCCTCTGAGGCCGAGGAAATCTCGCTATTCCTGCTCTGTCTTATTGCTATATTGATGGTGGAATGCTAGTATATGTTGGGGAGCTGGTAAGAAACCATAGGAAAAAGTTGCCAGGATTCACCTCATCAGCCTTATCCGTTGCACAGTGGGCTTCTCCCCCCTTTCCTCCTACTCTTCTTGCCCCCATGCGCCCCCTGAACTTTGCCTTTGCGCATCAAGAGAGTTCCACCCCAGAACTGCGCACAGGGAGAGTAAAGGGGGGATCCTTCCCACTGGCAACAGGAATGCTTTCGCAGACATAGTGATTTGAAGACCACCATGTGGAGTTCCACCCGTTCATACAAAGATGAATACCCATCGTTTAAAGACACAATAAAAAGATACATCAAGATATTAAAGGAAGCACCCAGACTTAAAATGTGCAGCACAACATTCCCATTAAACAACATAGCAATTAACAGGCAGAAAACAACAGAGCAATGTTACTTTGAATGAACTGAAATCTCCAGGGCCAGATCAGCTGCATCCAATAGTACTAAAGAAGCTTGTGGGTTTAATTTCAGAGCCTTTGTCTATTATATTTGAGAAATCTTGGAGAACAGATGAGGTCCCTACAAACTGGAGGAGGGCAAATGTCCCCAGCTTTAAAAAGAGGGGAAAAGGAAGAACCAGTTAACTACAGACCAGTGAGCTTGACATTGATACCAAAGAAGGTATCAGAACAGATAATTCAACATTTGGTCTGTGAGCATTTAGAAAAGGATGCTGTGATTAGTAAGCATGGTTTTCTCCAAAGTAAGTCATGCCAGACCATTCTAATTTCTTTTTTATGGAATTACAAACCTGGTGGATCAGGGGAATGCTGTAAAAAGTGTATCTTGATTTCAGTAAGGCTTTTGACAAAGTCCCCCATGATATTCTCATGAGGAATATGGTGAAATGTGGGTTGAATGAGGTAACTGTTAGGTGGATTTGTAGCTGGTTTACTGACTGAATCCAAAGAGGACTCATTCATGGTTCCTCATCATACTGGAAACTACAACTAATCCAGAATGCAGCAGCCAGACTGGTGACTGGGAACGGCCGCCGAGACCATATAACACCGGTCTTGAAAGACCTACATTGGCTCCCAGTACGTTTCCGAGCACAATTCAAAGTGTTGGTGCTGACCTTTAAAGCCCTAAACGGCCTCGGTCCAGTATACCTGAAGGAGCGTCTCCACCTCCATCGTTCTACCCGGACACTGAGGTCCAGCACCGAGGGCCTTCTGGCGGTTCCCTCACCTCAAGAAGGCAAGTTACAGGGAACCAGGCGGAGGGCCTTCTCGGTAGTGGCGCCCTCCCTGTGGAACGCCCTCCCACCAGATGTCAAAGAGAACAACAACTACCAGACTTTTAGAAGACATCTGAAGGCAGCCCTGTTTAGGGAAGCTTTTAATGTTTGATGTATCATAGTATTTTAATATTCTTTTGGAAGCCGCCCAAAGTGGTGGGGAAACCCAGCCAGATGGGCGGGGTATAAATAATAAATTATTATTATTATTATTATAGTGACAAGTGGGGTGCTGCAGGGATCTGTCCTGGGCCTGATGTTGTTCAACATCTTTATAAACGACTTGGCTGAAGGAACTGAGGAGTTATTAATCAAATTTGCAGATGACACCAAACTGGGAGGGGTAGCTAATGCCACAGAAGACAAAATCAAAATTGAAAATGACCGTAACAGATTGGAGAACTGAGTGCAAGCTAACAATGTGAATTTCAGTCGGGACAAATGTCAGGTTCTGCACTTAGGCAGGAAGAACCAGGTGCACAAATATAGGATGGGGGACACCTGGCTTACTAGCAGTACATCTGAAATGCATCTAGGGGTCTTGGTGGACCACAAGCTTAACATGAGTCAACAATGTGATGCAGCAGCAAAAAAAGTGAATGCTATTCTAGGCTGTATCATCAGAAGTCTAGTATCCAGATCAAGGGAAGTAATAGTTCTGCTCTAATTTGCCTTGGTCACACCTCACCTGAAATACTGTGTCCAGTTTTGGAAGCCACAATGTAAGAAGTATGTTGACAAGCTGAAACGTGTACAGGGCGACTAGGATGATCAAGGCTCAGGAAGCCAAGCCTTATGAGGAACGGTTGAGAGAGTATGTTTAGCCTGGAAAAGAGGAGCTATGATAGCCATCTTCAGATATCTGAAGGGTTGTCACATGGAGGATGGAGCGAGCTTCTTTTCTCCTGCTCTAAAGGGCAGGACTCGAATAAAAGGCTTCAAATTGCAGGAAAGGAGCTTCTGACTAGAAATACGTAAAACCTTCTGACACAGCTGTTCAACAGTGGAACGGTCTCACTCCGGAGGGTGTGGACTCTCCTTCCCTGGAGGTTTTTAAGCAGAGGTTGGATGGCCATCTGTCAGGGATACTTTAGCTGAAATTCCTGCATCGCAAGGGGTTGGACAAGATGGCCCACAGGGTAATAGAATCCTAGAGTTGGAAAGTACCCAAAGGTCATCTAGTCCAACCACCAACGAAGGACAGTCTACAGTTTCGCAAGGGAGTAGCAGTTATATTTCATTCTGTTAGTTGGGCTAGATGAGGGGATTTGTAGCTGGTTGCCTGACAGAATTTCAAGAAGATGAACATAGATGGTCTGTGGTGCATGAAACCCTAGATCAATGGGTTTCTTTTTTTTAATCTGCCTTTTCTAAGTGCTCACAGACCAAATGTTTGATTATCTGTTCTAGGACCTTCCCTGGTGTTGATGACGTCACTGGCCAGTTAGCCTAGTAGATAATCTTTATGCTGTCTTAGACGAAAATACTTTTCTTTTTCATTTTAGGGTCCGGTGTGCTTTGAAGATGTAGCTGTTCATTTCACAGACGAGGAGTGGGCATTGCTGGATCCTGACCAGAGAGCTCTGCATAAAGAACTAATGGAGGAGAATCATAGAATCATGGATTCTCTTGGTAAGGCTCCCTGTTGGATCACAATATCTGTTTTGAAATTCCATACGTATATCTATGTGACAAATCTCCAATATTTTGATGGAGCTCAGCAGGGCAACCTATAGCAGCTGGGATTCCAACACACACACATCTCTAAAAGATTTGCCTGCAAATATTCTTCCTCAAGTTCTGTATTTTTAAACAGTGATCAGGCTGGACTGAACTGCCAAGGCCTTTTAAAATGTAGGCTGAAGGTTGTAAGTGAAGTTGAAGGAATTTCATTTGGGTTATTCGTTTTTGGTTGACGAAAGAGATGACTTGACATTGGAGATGGAGCAGACTCCACATTGGACTCAACATAATCCATCAAAGAAAAGAGCCTGGTTTTTTTATCCTTGTTTTTCTGATTAGAAGAGCTGCATTTCTTTTCTTCCTGAAGCTCTAATGAATTTCTCTCTTGGTTGCAGGTGCTGAAGAATTGCAAATGAATGAGGAAGACCCTGACAGAATCCACACACAGGAGAAGCCGCTTAAATATTCGGGGCCTGGAAAGAGATTCAGTCAGAGCTCCCACTCCACTTCCAATCTAACAAATCTACTGGGGAAAAAACTCTATCAGTGTTTGGAATGTGGAAAGAACTTCTGTCGGAAATCCCGCCTCACTTACCATCAAGTAACTCACAGCGGGGAGAAACCGTATCAGTGCTTACAATGTGGAAAGCGTTTTAGTTGGAAGAGAAGTTTCGCTTCCCATCAAAAAATTCATACAGGGGAGAAACCCTATCAGTGCTTGGAATGTGGGAAGAGCTTCAAACGGAAGGATGCTTTAACTTTCCATCAAAGAATTCACACAGGGGAGAAACCCTATCAGTGCATGGAGTGTGGAAAGAGCTTCAGCCGGAAACATAGTCTGACTTTCCATCAAAGAAGTCATACAGGGGAGAAACCCTATACCTGCTTGGAATGTGGAAAGAGCTTCAGTCAGAGGGCCAGTCTCACAGTCCATCAGAGAATTCATACAGGGGAGAAACCATATAGGTGCTTGGAATGTGGAAAGGGGTTCTATGGGAAGAATATGCTCACTTCTCATCAAAAAGTTCATACAGGGGAGAAACCCTATCAGTGCTTTGAATGTGGAAAGAGTTTCCGTCACAAGGGCGAGCTCACCGTCCATCAAAGAATTCATACAGGTGAGAAACCGTATCAGTGCATGGAATGTGAAAAGAGCTTCACTCAGAAATCCAGTCTCACGTCCCATCAAAGATTCCATACAGGGGAGAAACCATATGAGTGCTTGGAGTGTGGAAAGAGGTTCAGTTGGAAGACAATGCTCACTTCCCACCAAATGATTCACACAGGAGAAAATCCCTATCCGTGCTTGGAATGTGGGAAGAGTTTCAATCGGAAGGATAGTCTCACCCTCCATCAAAGAACTCATACAGGGGAAAAACCATATCAGTGCTTGGAATGTGGAAAGAGCTTCACTCAGAGAGCAGGTCTCATGTACCATAAAAGAATTCATACAGGGGAGAAACCGTATCAATGTATGGAATGCGGAAAGAGCTTCACTCACAGAGCTGGTCTTGTGTCCCATGAAAGATTCCATACAGGGGAGAAACCATATGAGTGCTTGGAGTGTGGAAAGAGGTTCAGCTGGAAGACAATGCTCACTTCCCACCAAATGATTCACACAGGGGAGAATCCCTATCCATGCTTGGAATGTGGGAAGAGCTTCAATCGGAAGGATAGTCTCACTTCCCATCAAAGAATTCATACAGGGGAGAAACCATATCAGTGCTTGGAATGTGGAAAAAGCTTCACTCAGAGAGCAGGTCTTATGTACCATCGAAGAATTCATATGAGAAGAAACCATATCAGCGCATGGAATGTGGAAAGTGTTGCATTCAAAGAACCAGTCTCACTTCTCATTGAGTAACTCACAGTGGGAAGTAACTACCTCAGTGCATGGAATGGGGAAAGAGCCTCAGTCGGAAGAATAGTCTTACTTCCCATCAAAGAATGCATAAAGAGTAGAAACCATATAGGTGCATGGAATGTGGAAGGAACTTCAATCAGAGGGCAAGTCTCACTTCCCAACAAAGAACTCACAGTGGGCAAAAACCGTATCAGTGTGTGGAATGTGCTTCACCTGGAAGGAAAGTCTCAGTTCCCATGAAATAATTCATATAGGGAAGAAACCACATTAGTGCATGGAATGCAGAAAGGGCTTCACCCAGGATCAAAGTCTCACCATCAAACAATATGTTGGAAACCATAGAAATGCTTGTAATGTGAAAGGAGCTTCAGCCGTAGCTCCAATTTCACTTTCCATCAAGAAATCCACAATGAGCAGAATCATAGTCTCTGAATTATAGTGTTGTAGTATTTGAGAGGACTCTGTGTGTTGTCTAGTCCACCCTGTTCCTGGCAATCTGCCGTGTAGGTTGTTTCTTCTACTGCCTGACACGTAGACTAGTCTGACTTTTATTGTATGTCAAAAAAAATCATTAAATTTCCTTCCGCCCTCACTCTTTTGGATGCTTCCTTGATTTCATTCTCCAACGCCGGATCACTCTGGGCATTTTGGTCAGGGAGACGAAAGCACGTTCCAAGTCTTACTTTTCGAGTAGACAGCAGAGAGGAATGTGGGACTTGGTTAAGTGGTGGTTAACTTACAGTCTGGTTTTGAAAAACTGAATCAGTTCTGACTGGCTTTAAACTGTGGAACGAAATTTACAGCTGAATCCATAGTTTATATGCCACTCTCCTTCCCCTACAAAAAACTGCAGCTTGCATTGAGATACACCTACTTTGTTGGTTCTAAGATGGCTCTCCTGCTAACTTGGTCTGTGCCACATTGATCAATGGATCTCTCTCTCTCTCTCTCTCTCTCTCTCTTTTTTACCCACCTCTCTAAATTTGGGATCCCGCTGGGGTGGGGTAGAGCCAAAAATTAAGGTTCTAAAGGCTTGTTGCCCCTAAGATTGAGCTCTGAGGGTTTTAATATATATATATTTACCAGATTTCGTCCCTAGCTCACAGATCCTTTACTATGCCCTCATTACAGTTTCTGTGGATGCAATAAACAGGCAAACAAACAAATGGGGATACTAGAACCACTTCCCTCACTCCTTACCTTGATGCTTTCTCGGTGGGATTGAGACGGGGTGTGTGGCCTGAGAACATTTGCAATTCTTGTAAAGCTGTGGTTGCAGGAAGGGTGATTGTGCCCTTCATCGGTCATCTGAAGATTTACAAGCCAAAGCCTATTAACGTATAAAGTGGGAGAGAACATAACTCTTTCCCAATACCTTCTCTCCCAGGACCTTTTGTTCTCCAAGAAGGGAGAATTCAGCATGAAACCCCTGTGTTGCAGTTCCTGAAACGGTTCAGTTCTGTCACCTTTGGTTGAAATAGGGATAAAAGATTCATATGTCCCATGTTTTAATAATTTTTATTATTTAGCTAATTATATTGACATCCCATCTTTCTTCCAAGGAACTCAAGGTGCCGTATGCCACTCTAGAAGTCTGAAGATGGGGGACCTGAAGTGCTGGTTCAAACTGGTTTTAAACTGAAGAACGAAATTTACAGCTTAGCTTATATGCCACTTCCCCTACCCAAAAACTGAAGCTTGCAGTGAGATACACCTGCCTTGTTGATTCAAAGATGGCTCTCCTGCCAGCTTGGTCTGTGCCACATGAAACCAGAGATCAATGGGTATTTCTTTCTTTTTTTACCCACCTCTCTAAAATTGGGATCTCATCTAAGATTCTGGTTTACTGGGGCTCCTCAAGATATTCCTGCTAGGGCAGAGCTGAAAACCAAGTTTCTAAAATTTTATTGCCCCTAGAAATTGAGCTCTGAGGTTTTTTTTAAAATTGTGCCCTGCATTGATCATTTGAGCATCTGCAAGCCAAAGCCTATTAAAGTATAAAGTGGAAGAGAACATAACTCTTTCCCACTACCTTTTCTCCCATCATGAAACTGCTGGATTGCAGCTCATGAATTCTGTCACCTTTGGTTGGAATGGGGAGAATAGATTCTTATGTGTTATTCTGGTGTACATGTGTTATTTATTTTTATTTATTAGCTAATTATATTGACATCCCCCCTTTCTTCCAAGGAGCTACATGGTCTTCTCCCAGCAACACAGGGAAGCAGGTCAAGCTAAGAGACAGTGACAGAGTGGGGATTCGAACCTCGGTCTCCCAGGTCTTACTCAGCTACGAGTGATCACCAAAGTAGAAGAAGTCATCCATCCAACACTCTCCACCAGCCTTTCTCAACCTGGGGTCTCCTCAATGTGGGACAACGACTCCCATCTTCCCTGACCACCTTAGGGATGATGGGACTTGTAGTCCAACATCTGGGGACCTAAAGTGGAGAAAGGCTGCTCTACACATTACACCACAGTGGCTCTCTTATGCATGGCGACCCACACCAGACAAGCCCCTTCTTTCTCTGGGGGAATGTGTAAGTGGGACTCCTGCTTCTCTCAGAGATTTCTCACCAAGGTCCTATGGCCTGCTGGGGACTCCTTTGTTGGGTTTAGCATCCTCTTGTACTGATGCTACCATGTTTTTTACGATGACAAGGACATGGGATCATAGGATCCCATGTCAGAGCTTTGCTTCAACTAGCTCCGATTTGTCTCCACGGACTGCAGCCATTCTCCAAGGTTTCAAAGATGAGACATTCCCAGCCCTACCTGGAGATGTTGGGGGTTGGAGGACCTTCTGTATACAAAGCAGGTGTCCTAGGATGGAGCTACAACTCTAGGATGGTCACTGGTTCATCAAAAGTTCCAGGCACCTTGCACAAAGTCTCCCACACGGTTGTCTTTTGATCCACCAGGGCCTCTTTGCTGTTTGGTGAACATTGCTGAAGTTGATGGTTCCTCAGGCCTAACAGGACCCAATTGACAGTCACACCAGAGAGTTCTTTGAAGCATGTTTTTTTCTGGCTCTTTCTTGGCGCCTGGAGCCAAGGCCAAGAGTCCAGGATGTTGCTTAGGAGGTGGACCTTCTTAATCTTTCCGTTATCAAATTTGTGGTGATTTATTTCTCCAGCCTTGGGATTTCTCCCAAGATAGCCTTGGAGACCAATAATAACATAAACATCAGAAGATCAGGCAGCATGAGACAACTTTTTGTAACAAGCCTGCCAGAACTCAGAGTTAAGTATTTCAAATGCCACAGAGAGCCTGGTCTGGGCACGTTGTAACAGTCAAGGGTCATGTCGGCACAAGGTTTTTTGTTGCAGTCTTTGCTTCTGCAAGAAGATTTAGGGATTTAAAGAAGCATCACACACGTCCCTTTGTGACCTGCAGTTGGGGCAGTTAATTATGAATACTCTCACTGTTTTGACACTGAGCTCAGTGAACATGAAGGCAGCATCTAGAACACAACGGGTCACAAAATCTTTAGCAGCTCAGTGTGACGATAACATATTATGAGGCAGTTTGTTTTTTCTAGTATAATTTTGTTCCAAGATACAAACACACTCTTGGCTTTTAAAACTGGTGATAATACACACCAAGGGTTTCCCTCGGTGGTCTAAACTCAAAAGCCTGGTGACTTGTTCTCTGTGTGGGGCTGCCCTTGAGCTTGTCCCAGAAGCTGCAGTGAGTGCACAGTGCAGTGGCACAACTGCCCACTGAGGCAGACCCCTGCCACTGTGTTACATCCCTGTAGAAATAACTGCACTTGGTAGCTGCTAATCTCACTTTAAAGCAATAAATCATACTCTGATAATGACTAATACTTTGTTTTTATGCATTCTCTAAAAGGAAACATGCACACCTATGCCACTTCCCCTTTCGGAAATGCTTAATTGCTAATTGAATTGACTTTTATTATTATTATTCATCCACCATTGGTCTACACCCTGCACCCTTTGTGGCTCCTAGAAGCTGTAGGTATGCAAATGTGGCCACATCTTGGGTAATGGCTTTGGTCTGCTAAACCAGGTGAGGGTAGCTGATGGGTCTGAAACCCTTGGTGACTTAGGGACTTCCCTATCTTCCGCATGTGAAGACAGGCTTGGCCGGATTGAGCAGTCAAGAGCAATAGCGGGTCCAGCAGTCAAGAAGGTGGTTTCTGCACATGCGGTACAAGGAAATGAGCAGGTGGGGCTTTTCAACCTGGGAAGGTAGTCCATCTAGAAGGAAAACTCTGATCCTAAACCTCGGCTACCTTGCAGCTGTACTCATTTGTGAGAAAAGCTTGGGGAGTGAATCCTGAGAAACAATCTGTAGCCTTGTGGGATACCTTTGGGAGAAGAAAAGGCTAAGGAGTAAGCGCTGTACAAATCTGGAGTCCCTACAGTGTCTTGTATGTCTCATTCCCGCAGTCAAGCAGGTGCCAAACATATTGTTCTGATTTGGACCACACCAGCGAGGCCGGGGGGGGGTCTTGTCATCTGGGCAGCCCAGGACCTCCAGACCCACTGCCCAGGCCTATGCCCTTGAGATACCGCCATTCATCAAGAGACCAAAGGGCAGTTTGCAACATAGAACACATCATTGAAGAGACAAATGATGCCCTGCCCAATATTTCTTTAATCAGGTGGCAGCACCAAATATGGGGAATCGCCATAGCTCAGCAGTAGAGCATCTGCTTAGCATGCACAATGTTCGACTCCAGGCTTATCCCTACAGAGATAACACAACAGCTTTCCAGGTTAGTTAGCGTAGTGGCATTGTGCTCTCCAAGATGTCAGCTGCCACAGCAATTACTTTCTTGAGCCACTTTAGCACTGTAATGCATACCTTTTATATTTAAAAGGAGGATTAAGTTTTAATTCATGGCAGTATGTGAACATCTACTTACACAATTGCACTTTTTATAGACGGCCAAGCTTGCAGGCACATGACTAAGTGCTGAAATTCTCCATGATGCTCACTAGATTCTAAACGTTTGGGGGAAAGGGTGTGCCTCTTCCTTTTCATTATCAGTTATTTCTACCTAAGAAATTAGGAGAAAGCAGCAGGGTTCAGATTAATGAGCCAACTATGGTGTAATTTTTCTGCAATAAATACGATATATGTAAGTGAAGCCACATTTGAAACACTACAGCAGCAGCCCAAGGGATTTTCCTAGGAAGCATTTTATTTAGTCTCATCTGCAATTACGTGTGCTGAACACACGACAAACACATAGATAATATGAAATTACTGAGAGTTATTGTCTCCAAACAACATTAAACCCATGCAAACAGATTCATAGAATAGTACAAATGATTCCCCCTCCCATGAATTCACTAGGCAAACAAATTTTATGATACTTTACCGTATATGAAATGGAACATTTCTACTGTAACATTAAATCTTAAGATACTCTGCTTTGACACCGAAGTATCTCTAGTCTATCCATCTATGTAGAAACCCCAAAAAGTCACAATGCACTAAAGGAACATGTTTTTTTTTCCCTAAAAAAACCCCCAACAATTCAAAATAAATTCAGGTGTGGGTTGTGTGTGCCGGGGGAAATGTGCTTTAAATGAAAGGTGTGTACAAAGTCTCAAGGTTTCGCAGCTTCAGATTTCTTGACCTAAGGAACAGGACAGCCAATAGTTAAGCAGGTTAAAGGGTGTGATATGATTTCTGTGACCAGTTGTTTAATTCCAGGTTAGAAGGTGGGTGCCCTAGTCCAGGAACACATGGACTGTGCCAGGTTCCTCTTTGGAAGCTGCAGAACCCGACATCATGGACACTGTCTTTGGGGCAAGGCGCCATCTTTTCAAGAACTTCTGAAAGACTTTATTTCGATTTCATTGTTTGGAAGACTGTATTCTCGTCTGGTTTTCATATGTGACGGTGGACAATGCAAAAAGTTACCCTTGCAACTAACTGTCCACTTTGCAGCAAAAGCCATCATTTCTATTTAGAAGAGAAGAAGAAGAGTTTGGATTTGATATCCCGCCTTTCACTCCCCTTCAGGAGTCTCAAAGCAGCTAACATTCTCCTTTCCCTTCCTCCCCCACAACAAACACTCTGTGAGGTGAGTGGGGCTGAGAGACTTCAGAGAAGTGTGACTGGCCCAAGGTCACCCAGCAGCTGCATGTGGAGGAGCGGAGATGCGAACCCAGTTCCCCAGATTACGAGCCCACTGCTCTTAACCACTACACCACACTGGCTCTCATTTATTCATTTATTTTAAAGATGATGGGTTTATAGGTCATATTAAGAGGACTGGGAGGTAAGAGAGTATTGCTCAGCTCCCAAGCTCAGGGCCAGCCAGTCACTGTCTCTCAGCCTAAACTCCCTTACAGGATTGTTCATTTAAGTATTTATAGACAGCTGTATCATCAAAATATACTACAGCAGTTTAGAGCAATATAAGAACATAAAACCAATTAATATCATAAAAATTAAAATTAAAAGCAAGTTAATTAAAAACAAGTTAGCAGGAAAAATAAAATTTAAAAACAAGCATCAATAGACCCCTGAAGGGGTGTACGTACTCTTAATGGAATAGAAGCAAAAATAGCAGGCAGTTAAAAGTTGGCACAGCGGGAACCTACTGAATCTCTAGTGGCAGGATGTTCCACAGGACTGGGCCCATGACAAGAAACGCTAAAATAAAGCCTTGAAATCAACATTGGTAAAAGGTGCACAGCTGTGAGCTGGGTCTTTCACCAAACAACTGCCCTTTCTCCTCTGCCACTCTTACCAGAACACTTCAGCCCTAATGTAGCGAAGGAGGAGGTGTGTGGTAGAATGCAACTGACTTTTGAAAGAAAAAAAAAAGGTTTAAATGAAAATTTGTGTACATAAACGAATGCTTTCAAATGTCCCCATTTCCATTTTTGTCACTTTATTACAACTGTAACAACAGGTATTATAATGCTGTTCCTCTATTCCTAATTTAACCAAGGCTGCTTCACAACAACAACAACCACTCTCACCCTCCACTCCACCCTCCAACCGTCTCTACTGATGAGGCCAGAGACCATCTTGGCCATCTCCAGAAGACTTGCTCTAAGCCTTACAGGCCTTTTTTCACCTGGCCTGGGAGGGCCCAGACTGATGGACTGACTCCAGCTGCAAAGGCTGAGCCTGCTGAACAGGCTCTGGGGCGTAGGGATTTCGGGGTGAGGAGGCTGTTGCTGTTACATTTTTTCCTCTTGTATACTTATTTAAGATCTTGTTGCAATTATTGTGGAAATTGTTCAGCTTGATTGTATATTTTTAATGTTTCATTCATTGTTTATGACTACTTTTTGGATACTGTATTTATTCAAACCTCCTTTGAAACTCGGCCAATCACCTCTCACCTCAGCATTCCAAACTCACTCTGCCCCACCTCCCTAGCTAACAGTACCTTAAATCTACTATTATACTATACTTATAATTATGAATTACTTTGATACAGGTGCATACAACTTTACATACAAATGGAGCCCGAGAGAGATACGACAGCCATCTTCTAAGATCAAAAGGGCTGTCCCATGAAAGATGGAGAAAACTTGTGTTCTCTTGCTCCAGGAGCAGGGCCTGAAGACATGGATTAAAGTAACAATAAAGGAGATTCCAACTAAACATCAGACAAGAACTTAGACAATACCATAATAGCTATTCAACAATGGAAGGGAATTCCCATAGAAGGATTGCGTGGCCATCTGTCTGAGATACTTTAGCTGAGATTCTAGCCTTGAGGGGATTGGGGTAAATGAACCTCAGGGTCGATCGATCGCTACAATTTTATGATTCTCTCCTCTGGAAGATCTTTCATGGGAAGTATGATGGATTCTCTGACTGAAGTTCTTAGCACATTAGAAGCATTGATATGGTTTCTCCCTGTATGAATTATTTTATTGGTCATGAGACTGATGTTCTGACTGAAGCTCTTTCAACGAGAAATGATATTGTTCCTCTCTTCTGTGAGTTCTATGATGGGAAGTGAGATGGGTGCTCTGGCTGAAGCTCTTTCCACATTCCAAGCATTGATATGGTTTCTCCCCACGGTGAATACTTTGATGTCGACGGAAGTTTGTGCTTGTATTAAACCTCTTTCCACATTCCAAGCACTGATAGGGTTTCTCCCCAGTGTGGATTCTCTGATGGGAAGTAAGATTGGCCCTCTTACAGAACCTCTTTCCACATTCCATGCACTGATAGGGTTTCTCCCTTGTATGAGTTATTTGATGGGCGGTGAGATGGGCACTCTCACTGAAACTCTTTCCACATTCCATACACTGAAATGGTTTCTCGCCTTTATGAATTATTTGATGGGAAATGAGACTTTCTTTCCAGGTAAAGCTCTTTCCACATTCCATGCAGTGATATGGTTTCTCCCCTGTATGAATTCTTTGATGAGCCGTGAGATTGGTGCTCCGACTGAAGGTCTTTCCACATTCCAAGCACTGATATGGCTTCTCCCCCGTATGAATTATTTGATGGGATGTGAGATAGGTGCTCTTATTGAAGCTCTTTCCACATTCCAAACACTGATAGGGTTTCTCCCCTGTATGGATCATTTCATGGGAAGTGAGACTTTCTTTCCAGGTGAAGCACTTTCCACATTCCAGGCACTGGTAGGGTTTCTCCCCTGTATGAATTCTTTGATGGGATGTGAGATAGGCACTCTTACTGAAACTCTTTCCACACTCTAAGCACTGATATGGTTTCTCCCCACTGTGAATTCTTTGATGGGACGTGAGATTGCCCCTCTCTCTGAAGTTTTTTCCACATTCCAAGCACTTGTAGGGTTTTTCCCCTGTATGAATTCTTTCATGGGTTGTGAGATTGGCACTCTGACTGAACCGCTTTCCACAGTCCAAGCACTGATATGGTTTCTCCCCTGTATGAATTCTTTGATGGGATGTGAGATTGGCACTTTTATTGAAGCTTTTTCCACATTCCAAGCACTGATATGCTTTTTCCCCATTGTGAATTCTTCGATGGGCCGTGAGCTTGCCCATCTCACTGAAGCTTTTTCCACATTCCAAGCACGGATAGGGCTTCTCCCCTGTATGAATACTTTGATGGGAAGTGAGACTTTTTTTCCAGGTGAAGCTTTTTCCACATTCCAAGCACTGATAGGGCTTCTCCCCAGTGTGGATTCTTTGATGGCAAGTGAGATGAGTGCTCTGACTGAAGCTCTTCCCACATTCCAAACACTGATATGGTCTCTCCCCTGTATGAATTCTTTGATGGGAAATGAGATTGGCCCTCTCACTAAAGCTTTTTCCACATTCCAAACACTGATATGGTTTCTCTGTTGTATGAATTCTTTGATGTGCCGTGAGCTTGCCCCTCTCACTGAAGGTCTTTCCACATTCCAAGCAGTAATATAGTTTCTCCCCTGTATGAATTCTTTGATGAGACGTGAGACTTTTCTTCCAAGTGAAATTCTTTCCACATTCCAAGCACTGATACAGTTTCTTCCAAATGGGATTTATTTGATGGGAATTTATTTGATGGGAAGTGGAATGGGAACTCTGACTGTAGCTTTGTCCAAACTCTGAATATTGATATGTCTTTTCCACTGTATGGATGATGTCGTGGTCTCCCTCGTTCTTAATTTCCAAATCATCATTACCTGTAACAAAGAGAGAAATGAATTAGAGCCTCGGCAAGAGATGGAGCCCCAAATTATTGAACATTGCTCATAAACACATGTGATAGATTAAGTACAGAAGGGAGTTATATGTGAGGTCTTACTACAGGGTTCACTGCCTTAGTTTACTGGCACTAACAGGGATATTTATGGGAACCTGAGATTCAAATACCCTGGTTCTTTTCTAGGATGGATTTTGTTTGGCTACATCATGGAATCTTTGATCAACCAGAAGCCGACACAAGCAAAAACAAAAAAAAACCTGCCAGGGAGCTACTTCGACTTCCCTAATAATTCTGAAGCCTATAAAAAGGGTCAGGCATTTAAGGCCAACCCGATTATTGTTTAAAAAGGCATAAGGAGAATAAGATTTGCAGACTAAACAGTAGATAGCTGTGCATTCAAGGTGAGCTGTCCCAGATGCTGTTGGTGCACTATTGAGCCCCATCAAAACATAGGAGGTTCATCACATAGAGGTATGTATTGATTTTCAAAACAGATATTGTGATGCAACAGGGAGCCTTACCAAGCGAGTCCATGATCTCACGATTCTCCCCCATGACTTCCTCATGCAGAGCTCTCTGGTCAGGATGCAGCAAGGCCCATTCATCGTCTGTGAAATGAACAGCTACATCTTCAAAGCACACTGGGCCCTAAAAGAAAAAGAAAGTTTATCTTCTAAGATAGCATAACAATTATCCACTACAAATGTCTTTCTTCTTTTCTGCCTGTTCATTGCTGTGTTGTTTTAATGGATTTTTAATTATTTTTGCTGCATGTTTTAGTTATGGATACTTCTTTTAATGTCTTAATGTAATTCTATTACTTTGTATTTTAATGATGGCTATTAATCTATTTTTAAATGGATGGAACGTCACACTGTGTTCTACAAAACATTTTGTCTCTGCAAGCATTTCTCTCTCTTCTCTCCCCATGTGCAGTTCTGTGGTGGGGACCCTCCTGATGCACTAAAGCTTCAAGGGGCGCATGGGGGCGCGGAGAGCAGGAGGGGGGGGGAAAGCCCCATTGTGCAACTGATGAGGCTGCTTAGGTGACTCCTGGCAACTGTTTTGTAAGGTTTCACATTCAACAATCAATATATAAATAAAATTGCAACCAGTGGTAAATGCTTCTACAAGCACTCAGAAGGCAAATTAAGGTGAGGCAGCTGTTCATTATTCTCAGCACATAAACCACCTTGAATGGCATGTTCAGCCTTTGTTAATGGCAACTCTGACAGAAGCCAAGTGGAGAGAGGTTTATCCTGGCCCAGAGGCACTCTGGCTGCCCCACCCCCAGCCTCTTTCCCCACAATGCTCCTTCTTCCTACCTGATCTGGTTCCACAGCGGCTGCTACTCCTTTGCTACCATGAAAAGATGGATAAGCAGATCTTGCCAGCATTCTTCTGTCACCTGAGAGAGATAAAGGTAAGTAGGAAGCCACGGGTGTGTGCTCTCAGAGGTGAAGCAGCACATCTCTAACTACAGATGGGCCTTCAAAAAATGCCACCAGCTGAGTGCATTTTGATGTTGGTACCTATTTCGTATTTTAGTTGTGCAAAAATACATATCCCCTCCTTTAGGCTCTTGACCCCAAGTATCCTCAAAAACATGAAAAGAATCCACAGATTGCAAAGAATGTGACCAAACAGAGAAAAAACTCCATCTTACCCAGGGGTGCCTCTCTGGTGTCCAATGCAGTCCTCTCTGCTTCAGAGGAATCAGGGTCAATTTCTACAAAGATCACCGTTCTCTGATATAGCAATACGGATTCAAAACACAGATTGAGGGGAAAGATTAGAAAAGGAGTGGCAGAGACAAAAAAAAAAAAAGGATCTCCCATATCATTCAGAGCCCCGTGAGGGTATCCTGAGGAAAGTTTCTCTCACCTGCTGCTCTGCCTGCTTCCTCTCCTCTGCCTGACTCAGGAGGAATCCTTCGGCCAGGGCCACTGCCTGGGAACTGGTCTCTGCTCCACATTCCCGCACCCACCTCTCCATCTCTGGCGGAAGGACAGCCAGGAATTGCTCCAAGATCACCAGGTCCAGCATCTGAGCTTTTGTGTGCCTTTCTGGCTTCAGCCACTGATGGAAAAGGCGGTAGAGTCGGCTGCAAATCTCTCGGGGTCCTTCGGCCTCCTGGTAGCAGAACTGCCTGAACCGCTGGCTCTGCACATCTGAGTGGAGGGTGTCCTCCTCACCCAGGATCTTTTGAACGGAGATTTCCCATAATCCCCCACTACTCTCAGTTTCGATGGCGTGGCCTCTTCCCACTTCAGGGCCAGCTGAGTCTAGCTCATCCATCTGGGCTCTCAGGAAGCCTCCAAGAGATCGGAAGATTGGTCTTCTTCCCAGTTCTGTTTGTCCTAATGAGTGGCACTAGCAAATCCTACAAAGCAAATACATTGTTTTGTTATAAGACTAATATACGGTCAGGAGAAGAAAAAGTTGTCCTGAGCAGGCATGGATGAGTCTGAAACCAGGGCTGGATTCCACCACAGCCCAGAGTCTGAGCTTTCTTTAACAAAGGAAGCCCTCCTTTGATAGATTCTAAAGATAGAGGTGGATTCTCCCTGCCGGATTTAAGATTATATTATGAAGCATCCTGTTTATGCTGGCTAGGGGAATGTATATTATTTAAAAACTCATTTGAGATCTTGAAGTTCATGACAATAGATAAGGTTGGCATGCATTTTTGTGGTACAAGAATGTTAAAGTACATACAGCTTTCCTAAATCATGTAGTAAGAAAATCGGTTTATGAAGTATAGAGAAAATATAAAAATCTGTTAGAGCAAAAAACACCATGGTGGCTTTCCCCACAGGAAGCGATATTTTTGAAAAAATTCAGTATGAGAAATAACTGGACAACTTACAAAGAACTGTTAATGGAAGTAGGACATCAACTAAGATTTAAGAGGTTTGAGAGTATAAGAGAAGAATTAACTGATCGGTTACAATACCATGAGCTAAATGATATATTTAAGATGGATTAAAAGAAGGTTTTCTTAATAAAACCTCTAAATTTGAAAAAGAGCTGTTAGAAAACAAGACTAAATTGCTTTCAAAAATGTATAAATTAATAGTAAAATATTAATATTAGAATAGCATACAAAAGATGAACAGGTTAAATCTGTTATGATACACTGGGCGAGGGACTCTGAAGCATGTTATACATTGACAGAAAATTTTATGAACGTGATATATCTTTGGTATTTAACTCCTAATAAACTAGCTAAAATGTACAAAATAAGGTCAAATACATGCAGGAAAAGAAAGGAAAAAGAAGGCACATGTAAGGTAGTAAAAGAATTCTGGGAGATGATATATAATGAACTGGGGGGGAAATGTTTAAAATAACCTTTTCTAGAAAACTCGAAGCTTTTCTTTTAGGAATTCTAGGTGCTGAAATTCCAACAGATCAGAAAAGACTATTTATGTATGTGACCACGGCTGCTCGGATGTTATTAGCCCAGAGATGGAAAGAAGACAGAGTCGTCTTCTTCTTCTTCATACCAGAGAAGAATGGAAGATTAAGTTGATGGACTATGCCCAATTGGCAAAAATGACTGGAAGAATCAGAAACCAGGAAGACCAAAAATTTATATGGAATGGGGAAAATATATAATTTACCTTAAACACCATTGTAAACAACTAAAATTATTAGTAGGGTTAGAATAACACTTCTGGTTTAATGTTGAATTTTGGGTGTAACAGATTTAAAAGATTTGGATTAATAGACAAGATGCAGGAGGAAAAGATTAATATAAGGACCCACCAAGGGGAGGAGGGAAGTTCAGGAGATCCTTCGAAATTCTCTTTTTATGTTGGTTGGTTGATAATTGTTTGTCATTTAAAAAAAAATCTGAATAAATAAATAAATAATCCTCCAACCCTCCTGGAAAGAAAGTGACCAAGCAAAATATGCCGGCAACTAAAGGGATTTCTGTGAGATGAAGCATCCTGGTTGTCCCTGCCTTTCTGTATTTTCAGTCAAAGAGCAAAGTCAGAAGGGTGATCGACATATGAGTCGATCAACTATGGAGTGTAATTTGGATACTAATCTAGAGTGGGGGTCCTAACCCTGGGATCCTCAAAAGTTGCTCTCCCTCCCACCCCCACTTTGGGGACAACTTCTTTCCTGCTTCTCTCTCATTTTCTAGCACTTGGAATCTGCAACACTCTAAAGACATGGTAATGGGGTGGGGTACCCCCAAAGGGACAGGTATAAATAATAAAATTATAGTTACAGATAGGTAGCCGTGTTGGTCTGCCATAGTCAAAATAAAAAAAATCCTTCCAGTAGCACCTTAAAGACCAACTAAGTTAGTTCTTGGTATGAGCTTTCGTGTGCATGCACACTTCTTCAGATACACTGAAACAGAAGTTGCCAGATCCTTCTATATAGTGAGAAGGTGGGGAGGGGTATTACTCAGAAGGGTGGTGGGAACGGGAGATTGGCAGATAGCTGAGATGAGCCTGTTGACGACTCCCAAGTTAAAACAGTACAACGCATCATCAGAGATCTACAACCTCTCCTGGACAATGACAGTTCTCTTTCTCAAGCTCTGGGAGGAAGACCTTTCATTGCCTACAGACAGCCACCCAATCTTAAACAACTCCTAACCCACAATAATACTACAACCAGACTTAACACGGACACTGGCACCAGAGCCTGCAATAAACCCAGATGCCAACTTTGCTGCCACATACACCCGGACAACACCATTACTGGCCCCAACAACATCACACATACCATCTCGGGACTATTTAATTGCTCATCGTCTAACATTGTGTATGCCATCAAATGCCAACAGTGTCCTTCAGCTCTCTATATTGGACAAACAGGCCAAACCTTACGCCAAAGAATAAACGGACATAAATCTGACATCAAGAATCACAAAACAGAGAAACCAGTAGGAGAACACTTCAATCTCCCAGGACATTCTATACAAGATCTCAAAGTAGCTGTTTTACTACATAGGAATTTCAGAAATAGACTGGAAAGAGAAGCTGCTGAATTGCAACTCATTACCAAACTTAAAACCATGGAGAGACCTGGTCTGAACAGAGACATTGGATTCTTATCTCATTATACATGACTAAGCCATTTCTCACCTTCTCACCCCTTGCCTTTTCCTGTAAGACCTATTGCAGTCATTAAGAGTCGTCAACAGGCTCATCTCAGCTATCTGCCAATCTCCCATTCCCACCACCCTTCTGAGTAATACCCCTCCCCACCTTCTCACTATATAGAAGGATCTGGCAACTTCTGTTTCAGTGTATCTGAAGAAGTGTGCAGGCACACGAAAGATCATACCAAGAACTAACTTAGTTGGTCTTTAAGGTGCTACTGGAAGGAATTTTTTTATTTTGAATAAAATTATAGTTGATGTTTTCCTGAGGGTCAAGTGGGTGGGGTCAAAGGACACCCCTTAAAAACGAAGTTAATTAGGAGTAATATTTCTGTGATTCCAAGTGGTTTTAAACTGCACTTAATATTGTGTATACTGTCCTGGGAACTTCGGGTCAAGCACAGGTAATCATTAACAAGATTAACAATAATAACGATACATAGCATATTCCCCACCCCAGCCATATATTCCTGGGTGTTCTCTTACATCCCACGTGGCCCCTGGAGGCTCAGGTGGCCTCAGTGAGGGAGCAGGGCCCATTTCTAGCTCCAGCTCCTTTGCCAGCCACCATCCCTTGGGGGCTGAGGGGACGAGGCCATGGGGTCCCCCCTCGGGATCAGGTGGGGCATCGCAAGACCCTCCATGGGGCGCAGCCGCCCTTGAAGGCAACTGTGAGGGACACTCGGGGGAGGCAGCGCCTCAGAGATTCTGCCAGAGGGCGGGAGCCTCTCTCTCTCTCTCTCTGATTGGCTGCCAGCCCTTTTGGAGGGAAAATCCGAGGAGCCCTTTCGGAGGGAAAGAGTTGGGCAGGGCCTGATCAGAGAGGGGAGAGGGGTATTATTATTATTATTATTATTATTATTATTATTATTATTATTCAAAGAGGTTCTGTCTGAGGGAAAACTGGCTTTGATCTAAGAGGGGAGGTGGGGATTTTATTTATTTATTTATTTATTATTATTATTATTATTATTACTATTATTATTATTCAAAGAGGTTCTGTCTGAGGGAAAACTGGCTTTGATCTAAGAGGGGAGGTAGGGATTTTATTTTTTATTTTTATTTATTATTATTATTATAATTATTATTATTATTCGAAGAGGTTCTGTCTGAGGGAAAACTGGCTTTGATCTAAGAGGGGAGGTAGGGATTTTATTTTTTATTTTTATTTATTATTATTATTATAATTATTATTATTATTCGAAGAGGTTCTGTCTGAGGGAAAACTGGCTTTGATCTAAGAGGGGAGGTAGGGATTTTATTTTTTATTTTTATTTATTATTATTATTATAATTATTATTATTATTCGAAGAGGTTCTGTCTGAGGGAAAACTGGCTTTGATCTAAGAGGGGAGGTGGGGATTTTATTTATTTATTTTTATTTATTATTATTATTATTATTATTATTATTATTATTATTATTATTCGAAGAGGTTCTGTCTGAGGGAAAACTGGCTTTGATCTAAGAGGGGAGGTGGGGATTTTATTTATTTATTTTTATTTTTTATTATTATTATTATTATTATTATTATTATTATTATTATTATTATTATTCGAAGAGGTTCTGTCTGAGGGAAAACTGGCTTTGATCTAAGAGGGGAGGTACGATTTTTTTAAATTATCATCATCATCATCATCATCTCTGTCTGAGGGAGAACTGGCTCTGATCCGAGAGGAAAAGGAGCCTCGCAGCAGCTTAGAGAGGAATATGACTCAGTGGAGGGTCTGGGGAGAATATGGAGACAGGATTTAACCTGGAGGTCTGAGTCTGAGGCAGGAGAGGGAGAAGCTGTGGGAAGACGGACTAAAGCAGGGTCTCCTTCCAGTCAGGAGGGGAGAGATCTGCTAGGAAAAGGAGCCCCCCCCCCAATGAATAACAAAGCCTGAGAAGATCCCCTGGGTCTGTGGGAAATCCCTCAGGAGTGGGATGGTTAAGAGAGAGGAGGGAAGACAAAAAATGCCCCTCGCTCAGGAACCAAAGTATGAGGCTGAGAAGGAAGCTGCGCTGTATTAAAAGTATTTAAGTGTAGCCCTAGAATCACAGAATCCTAGAGTTGGAAGAGACCCCAAGGGCCATCGAGTCCAACCCCCTGCCATCAGCAGGAAACACTCCTGACATATGGTGGTCAAGCCTCTGCTTAAAGACCTCCAAAGGAGGAGACTCCACCACACTCCTTGGCAGCAAATTCCACTGTCGAACAGCTCTTACTGTCAGGAAGTTCTTCCTAATGTTTAGGTGGAATCTTCTTTCTTGTAGTTTGGATCCATTGCTCCGTGTCCGCTTCTCTGGAGCAGCAGAAAACAACCTTTCTCCCTCCTCTAGGTGACATCCTTTTATATATTTGAACATGGCTATCATATCACCCCTTAACCTCCTCTTCTCCAGGCTAAACATGCCCAGCTCCCTTAGCCGTTCCTCATAAGGCATCGTTTCCAGGCCTTGGACCATTTTGGTTCATTTACTTAGTTATAACCCTGGTCATAACTAAGTAAATGAACAGAAACCGAGTTAATTCTTTTACCTCCTATGGTAGAAACCTGAACATTTAACTGAAGTGCAACAAGAGAGCTTTTAGCAATTGAAGTTTAAAAAAAGCTGTGCATGTACTACAGTGACATCTTTCTATTTAGTTTAAGTAATAAGCCAACTTTTATTTGAAAGAATGCACCTCCTGACCCCAAATTTGTTTCATGGACCTCTTCTTTTGTAAATAAAACTGTTCTTCGTTCGGCTCTTTCCTAAGACTCTAAATCACTAAGTTTTCCCTCACATAAGATCCTCACAAGGGAGCCTGTGGGAAATTGCAGAAATTCCTGTAATTGGCCTGCCAAGCGATGGGTCTGCTATATATAATGGGGAGCAGTCAGCGGGGTGTCTGCTGAGTTATCGGTGGCTAGCGGTGGGTTCTGCTACAACAACTCACAACCTGGTCCAAAATGGAGCAACCACATTATCAGCTGGGTTCCCTCTCTTTATTAACGACATTCCCCCCCCCCCCCAATCTTTTTCCTCCAGAGCTCAAGGTGGCCTCCATGGATCTGCCCCTCCTCACTGAATCTCATTCCTGTTTTTGGTGTTCCGTTCATTTCGGGGCCCAATTTGAGGTGCTCACACCAAGGCTTCACTTAGGTCCCCAAGAATCTGAAGAACTGCCTCCTTTTCTACCGCCATAACCCCACTTCCAGGTTTTGGCTACACACTAAGCTACACACACAGCATCATGAAAAGGAGAGGGGGAAACCATCCCAGGAATATCCCCACCCCTTCAGGATTGGGCTGCACCTGGTTGATCTAAATTTGAATTTAAACATAAACCACTATCTCCACTTTGAACCCGCGTTCGTCAATAGACCAATTATTTGATACTGTTTCATTGGTAACATAGGGATGTGTGCTAAGTCCCTACCTGTATTCATTGCATACATACGATTGTGTATCATCTGACCCGTCTGCTGCAATTATTAAGTTTGCAGATGTCACCACCATAATGGGTTTAGTAACAGGTGGTGATGAATCAGCGTCTAGAGGGGAGGTCCAAAAAATATCTCCATGGTGCCTAGGGAACAACTTGCACCTTAATATCAGCAAGACAAAGGAGATGGTGTTGGACTTTGGGAGGAAGAGAGGAGAATTTGCCCCGCTGTGTGGAGAGAGTCTCTTCCTTTAAATTCCTCACGAGTTTATATCAGTGAAGACCTTAGTTGGAAAATCAGTACAACCCAGGTAGTTAAGAAAGCCCAACAGAGACTCCATCTCCTCAGAGTCTTGCGGAAGAACGATGTCAATCAACATTTGATGATCTCCTTCTACCAGTCCACAATAGAAAGTGTCCTTTCCTACTGCATCACAGTGTGGGACGCTGGTTTGACATCAACTGATAGGAAGTGCCTACAGAGGGTGGGGAATACAGCACAAGATATTATGGGCTGTCCCTTGAATCCGCTGGATGAAATAGCGGAAGAACGTTGCCTCAGGAGAGTGAGGAAAATTCTCAGGGATGATTCACACCCTGGCCGGCACTTTCTTGATCTCCTGCCCTCAGGCAGAAGATATAGAAGCAGGATTAGTCGCGCCAACAGGGTAAAGAACAGCTTCTATCCGTGGGCTGTTAGGCTGCTGAATGAAGAGAACAACAGGGCAACGGACTTTCAGTAAACTAAGAGAGCTGAGTGGGGGGTGCTAGTGTAATCTCACTGTATACAAGTTGTACAAGTGACAATAAAGTATTTCAATTTCAATAGGAGGAAAAATGACTATTTTTCACACTTGACCTCAATGCAACCCCAAGGGCTCCTGGCCAGGCCTTTGGCTATAAGATGCTCAGTGTTATCTGTTAACTCCGTCCTGTTTCCCCCTTTTCTGCTTTAGGTTGAACCAATTCATGAACTGAGAACTCAGACACCCCAATAATAATGAACCGTGTGTTGCAGATATTCCTGCCAATTTATTATGCTATTTTTGTGATGCAGAGAAGACTTGGTCTTTTGTTTTTCCTTATCCTTTATTCTTCCGATGATCCCTGTTCATAAAACCTAATAAAGTTATCCAAACACAAACACACACACAAAAGGACAACACACACTGCCAGCCCCCCCCTCTGCGCTGCATCTGCAAAGCAGGATGAGACCCCTTTAAGGAGTCCAAAGAATCCTGGGAACCATAGTTTGTAAAGGGTGTTGGGAGTTCCTAGGAGATATGCCCCTTAAGAGTGTCTGAGCAATTCAATCTTTTTGCCAGGAAACTCTGGGAATTATAGAGAACCAGGCAGAAGGCCTTCTCGGTGGTGGCCCCCGCCCTGTGGAACGCCCTCCCACCAGATGTCCAAGAGAACACCAACTACCAGACTTTTAGAAGACATCTGAAGGCAGCCCTGTTTAGAGAAGCTTTTAATGTTTGACAGATTACTGTATTTTAATATTTTGTTGGAAGCTGCCCAGAGTGGCTGGGGAAGCCCAGCCAGATGGGTGGGGTAATAATAATAATAATAATAATAATAATAATAATAATAATAATAATAATATAGCCCAGTCAGAGGGAGCCGGTGGGAGAGGGTCTCCCAGTTAAGGATGCTGAGGGTTGCTAAGAACCGCCCCTCCAAAAAAAAAAAAAAGGGATCTAAGAATTTGTGCTTCATTCCAGGGAAATCTGGGAACTATAGCTCGGGCAGAGGCGGCCCTCCACCTCTCCGCCTGCCTTATTGATGGATTGCACAGCTCAGGTTTTCCTTTGATCTTTTGCGTATATTTCACGCCCCGTCCGGCTGCAGCCTCTGCTCGTCCCTGTGGCGGATCCTGATCAGTCTTCCCTGCATGCAGAGACACCCCCCCCCGCGCGCGCGCGCAAAGTTGCAAGCAGCAGCCTAGGGATCCTAAGGAAGACTAGAGCGCCAGGCTTGCTGCAAACACATCCCCTCCCTGCCTTTTCATGGAGGGCTAGGGCAGGACCCTCTGCTCCCAGACTTGGGGGGCCCCACATGCATTAGCTGAGCAGCCCCCCCCCAGCACACCCACCCTGCAGTCCCTTCTCCCCCAGACTCACCAGATCCCAGAATGCGCCACGGAGGCAGCGCTTGCTCCTCAGACAAAAACCACCAGCCTCCCTTTGGAGGAAGCGATGGGGGGGGGAGGGGGTGTTGCAATGGAGGACCTGCCCCTCCTGTCTTGCCTGTCCTCTCTAGGAATGCAGATCAGTATCTTTTAACCCTTGCAAAGCCGAGCTCATCCCTCCCTCCCTCCCTCTGCCAAGGAGGTTTTATTTGGGGGGGGCTCTGGTCTGGGATCTGAACTGCTCCCTGCCTTGGCCAGCAAAAAGAAGCGCAGGGGGAAATGCTCCCAGCCAAGAAGGCCCCCCCAAAATGAATGCTCTCCGGGTGTTCGCAATGCACGGGGCTCCTGCTTTCAAGAGAGAAAGTGCAGAAGGGGGGGGGGAAGCTTGGTGTCTCGGCTTTGCAAGGGTTAAAAGGAGCCGCGCTAGATTCCTAGAGAGGAGAGGAGGGGGAAAATAAAGGCGGGGGAGAGGCAGGTCCTCCAGAGCCCAATTCATTGCCTTTTGTCTCTCTCTCTGCAAGCCGAGCGCTGCCTAGGAGGCGCCTCCTGGGATCCGGGGAGTCTCTTCCCCCTGAGGGGTGCAATGGGGAGAAGGGGAGTCCCAGAGAGGATTCGTGGGAGTCTTGTTCAGATCATGCATGGGGATGAGCAAGGAGCAGAGTGTGGCCTGATTCTGCAGGGCATCTGTTCTGATGCTGAGTTCCTCCTGTTACGGAAATTACAGGGGAGGGGCACAACTTGTTAAACGCTACAGATATTATGCATAAATGTATCCTTTCGACTTGGCAGCTCAGGGAAGTTACCTAGCTTTAACAATAATATAAAATCAACTCCTTTGCCAGCTTCCTCCATTGCAACACTATGACTCTTTTCCCTGCCACCTCCCCAAGCCTGAGGACATGTAGACACACCCCCTACCCCAGGAAGTGCCCAGAGGTGGCAATTGCTGAGCTGACTGTCGGCCAAGGAAAGCCTAATCCCATCACCAAACTTGCCAAGGGGTCCAGACATGTAAAGGAAATTCTATTGTACTTGTCTGGACATGTTTGCCAAGGTTGAACGAGGGTAACCCCTGTTCCCATTATTCCTCTTTTTTTTTTTTTTGTTAAAGCCAGGGTAAGTGCTGTGGTGCAGTCCAGCCCTGGTTCCTAGCAAGACTCAATATTAGAACAAAGTACCGTATTTTTCCGTCTATAAGACGCCCCATGTATAAGATGCCCCCTATTTTTTGGGACTCAGATTTAAGAAAATGGAGGGAAGATGCATCTGTGTATAAGACACCCCCTAATTTTTGACATTATTTTTTAGGGGAAAAACCTAATCTTATACACGGAAAAATATGGTATTTCCTTTTATAGGATTTGCCAGCAACTTGAATAAGGACAGACAGAACTTGGCAGAAGACCAAGTTCCTTCCGATCTCTTGGAGGAGTGGCACCTTGAGATGTTGGAATATGTGGAATTTGCAGGAATGACCAGTAGAATAAGAAATCAAGATGAAATAAAGGTTTAAGGAGGACCTGACCAACCACTGCCTAACCAACACGTACTTCATCCACAATGGACAAAGATACAAACAGATAGAAGGAGCACCTATGGGATCACCCCTCTCACCGGTCATCGCAAATCTGTACATGGAACACTTTGAAACCAATGCTTTAGACAAGTCAGAACACAAACCCAAACTCTGGCTCAGATATGTTGACGACACCTTTGTAATTTGGCCACACGGGAAAGAAAAACTAGATAGCTTCCTCACACATCTCAACAGCCTACACCCCAAAATACAATTCACTATGGAAATAGAAGCCAACAACCAACTTCCCTTCCTTGACGTCCTAATCTACAAAAAACCTGATGGCTCCCTAGGACACACCATCTACCGGAAAAAAACACACACCAACCGCTACTTACATGCACAATCACACCACCACCCTGCACAAATAAACTCCGTAGCCAAGACTCTCATCTCCAGAACCAAACGCCTGGCTGACAAAGACCACTTGACAACTGAGTTACAGAATCTCTCAAATGTGTTAATCGCCAATGGATACCAGCAAAACAGGGTTACGAAGCTAATCCAAAAAGAAACACCCCCCAAAAACCAAGACACAGAAGAAAACAATGGCATGGCCCTCCTTCCTTATATCAAGGGCACTACAGATAAAATTAGCAAAATCCTCCATAAACACAATATCAAAACAGCCTTTTGCACCAACCAAAAAATAGCCAATATCCTCAGAAACCCCAAAGATAAAATCCAGTTGGAAAACCAAGGGGTCTATGAAATACCCTGCAAAGTCTGCCCAGCCACGTACATTGGACAAACAAACAGACGAATAAATGCACGTATCGCAGAACACAAGAATGCCGTCAAAAAAGAAGAAAAAACTTCCTCTCTTTTCCAACACATGAAAGAAACAGGACACGAAATTAATTTTGCAGATTCCAAATTGCTCTTTAACATGGAACATCACCACAAGAGAATAATCATGGAAGCCATCGAGATAGAGAAACACCCTCACAACATGAACAAGCGTGACGACACGTCCCGCCTGCCAGACATCTGGAAATTAGCCCTCCCCACAAAAACCGACACCAGAACCAGAGGCACACAGAACACCATCACCAATCAACCACACCAGACCCAAACCCAGACCCTCTCCACAGATAAATTACAGACACCATCCAGTAGCCAAACCATAGTGGCACCTCCGGATGCTACACCCCCCTGCAATCCCTACACAGATCTGACTGGCACAGGGCACAAAACCACAGCTCGCCCCTATACACGAAGCCAAGCCAGAGCACAATTAAGTGCAGTACAGCCATCTTCTCAGAAAAACTCTTCACAAGTTCAAGAGGTCAAGACACGAAAGCTTTAGCAACTAATCCACTCTTAATGACCCTCCTAAGTGGTACTCAGAATATCACTCAAGAAATCACTCAAGATATCCCTCAAGTAATTAAGGAACAAAAGAAGAAAAGTCACACTATCCTGGGAACTTCCTCTCTGCCCAGAATACACCACACCCCCTCAACAGTATTTATAGGAACTCAAACACTGAGATCCTGCTCTGTTCCAGTAACAAGAAGCCGTAAGCACCAGCCTGAAGATGACGAGTGAGACCTCGTCGAAACGTCGCCTAGACACCCCAACTCTTACACGGGAAGACACCCGAAGACACCAAAACCTGCATATATATATATATATATATACACACATGAAAAACTATAATAAACAATTAATTATAACAATTAACTTAGCAGGTTGCTAGTAACTTCAGCAGTGTAAGTAAGAACAGGAGATAAAGAGTAAAAGAGAAAGGATTGGAAAACTAAGATGTGGGCAGGAGTGGATTATAAAATGAGCCATTGAAGGAGAAGAAGGGAAGTCCAATAATGTTTGTATCTTTGAAAGTAATAGAAGAAGTTACAGTTTTGAAATGCAAATAAATAAAATAGGGGGGGGGTGTTGGTTATTTTGCAGATTAGTTGGGCTGCAGAAGGCGTGATGGGGAGACCACACATTCAAGAAACGCAAAAGTATCTTTCGCTTGGTTTAATAACAAAAACAAAAACTCCTTTTACACTAAATCACATTATATCAATAAGTGTGACCCATCCACCAGGGTGCCGAGAGAGCCACATGCTGCTCTTTATATACTATACCCAACAACTTAATTAACACAACTTAACAACACCTGCTGTTCTGCTTCGCAGCTGTAAAACTAGGTCGTGTTATTTGCTCTGGCCTTTAAAGAAATACTGTACACATCTTGTGAAACAATAATGAACCTAATATTTAAAGTAGTAGATAGGTAGCCGTGTTGGTCTGCCATAGTCAAAATAAAAAAATTCCTTCCAGTAGCACCTTAAAGACCAACTAAGTTAGTTCTTGGTATGAGCTTTCGTGTGCATGCACACGAAAGCTCATACCAAGAACTAACTTAGTTGGTCTTTAAGGTGCTACTGGAAGGAATTTTTTTATTTTGACTAATATTTAAAGAAACCATTCAACAGGGAGAAGCGGGGACGGGCGGGCGAGCGGGCTTTAGCATCTTTGTGCTTTGCAGGGTTTTTGGAAATGAGGCCCCTGTACTTATGTGCCTGCCCCCTCATGTTTTTATAACATTTCTGACTAGCAACTGTTGGAAAGCTGTTGTTTGGTTGCTCGGATCCTGCCTGGCCACTGTGAGAACACGATGCCGAGCTGGAGGAGCCATTCAGAACAGAACATGAGCCAAGGGCCTGATCCCGTAGGTGGTTCTTATGTTCTTGCAATTCACGGTGGCAGCAATGCTTCTGGATCCCATGTGCTGGGAAGCGCAGGTGAAGAGCTCGGATCCTGCTCCGGGTTTTCGCATAAGAGGCAACAGGTGGGGCCCCTTCTGCCTCCAGGTCTCTCCCCTAGTTTTCATAGCTGCTTTCCCGGAGCAAGTCCGAGCTTCGCCCCAGAAATTCCTCCGTTGCGCAACCTTGCGCGCTTCCGGGGAGGCGACAAAGTCCGTTTTCTCCTCCCGCTGCTGCGCTCAGTGCGCAAAGGCTGCCATCCCGAAAGCAGCACCAGCCCCGACTGCGCGCATCCAGCTGGAAAGGCCGTCGGACAAAGAGGTGCGGGGGGACTGGACAGGGCGGGGCGTTTTGCTGGACGTTGGCCCCTTTGTTTGATATGGGGGGCATTTATTTTTATTTATTTTAAAGTTGCGTAGGGGCCTCACTCCCGTTATTTGGGGAGCGCGGCTTATTTATCCCCCCCCCCCAAGATGTGGAACGGGTGTAATCTCTCTTCAAGGCGCCGGGCGGAGAAGGCGGCTCCCCTCCATCTCCCTAGCTCTGTGCCTGACCAAGGGGGGGGGGTTGGGGGGGGGGTTCCGGGGCTGCTGCAAACGGCGTCGAAGCCACCTCGCTGCAGGAAGTAAAAACTTCCTTGAGTCAAAGGGGTTTTCCAGAATCTGGACTCTGCCCTTCCGTCGCTAGGGCTCTCTGGACAGGGGCCAGGTCTCCGCCCGGGGAGCCAAGAGGAATCGAAGCCGGGGAGCCCCCATTTAAGCCCCAAGGGAGCAGTCTGCGGGAGGGGGGGTCTGCCCATGGGTGTAGCCGGGGGGGCAGCTGCCCCCCATCAAGTAAATCCATAAAAATACTGTACTGTACTTGGCTAACTTAGGTTCTGCACTCCTACCATAAAGCCTGCCCTCCAGCATAAATCGTGGCTGCGTTCATGGGTCTGCCCCCCAACATTTTAAGCTGAGCGCCACTTCCTCCGCACCTCCAGATTGGGGCCACCCAGTGGCGTAGCGTGGGGGGTGCAGGGGGGCCGGCCGCACCGGGCGCAACATCTGGGGGTTAGGGTTAGGGGGCACAAATCCACGGGTTAGGGGGCGCAAATTACTTGCCTTGCCCCGGGTGCTGACAACCCACGCTACGCCACTGGGGCCACCCAGCACCTAAAGACGCTCCCCTCCCTCAGATGGGCGGAAGGGGGAGCTCCCCCTGGCCTGGCTCCACGAATCTCCCCCCTCCACGGAGCAGGCTGACCTGACAGTGCTCTGTGCAATAGAGAAGCCTGGAGCTGGAAGGGATCCCCAAGGGACATCTAGTCCAGCCCCTTGCAGTGCAGAAATCGCCGAACCTACAGGAGCTGATTTGTCTCCACCTTTCTCTCTGGTGCAACGCGCCCCCTTCCCGCCATCACCTTTGTGCTGCAAAATTTTCTTTGCTTATCGCCCCCACCCCAACTACTTATTCCCCCCTCCTCCTTCATGAATTTGCCCAGTCCTCTTTCAAGCCATCCAGGTTGGTGGCCATCTCTGCCTCCTGTGGCAGGGAGTTCCGCAGTTTCATTGCACAGGAGGACTCTATTTGATTTGCCCTGAATCTTCCCATATTTGGCTTCCTGGGATGTCCTCACAGTGTTAGGAGAGAGGGAGGGAGACCCCCCTCTCTCCTCTTTCAGGCTCCCTCCAGGCAGACCCTGCCCTCTTCTCCTCCCTGAGCCCCCCCCCAATTGTCTCTCTTCTCCCCCCCCCCCCAGGTGCATCTTGTGGTTCCCAAGGAGGCGTCATGGCCAGCAGCAGCAGCATCGTGAATGTGTCCGGGGCGGAGGGCGCAGAGAAGACGGTGATCCATGTCAACATCACCCAGGAGTCCTCCCTCGGCTCCCTCCTCAAGGCCCTGGCAGCCTGGAGGAAGACCCCCAAGCCTCGCCCCAAGGACCCCCAGGGCCCCTCCGCCCCTCCGAAAAAGGCTGGGTGCAATGCGGAGCAGAAAGTGCTGGGGGTAAGGGCCAGCTGTGGGGTGGGGGGGGGAGGAGGGGAGGGGCCCCAGGCTGTGAGGATGAGCAGGAAAGAGAGAAGGGTCTCTCAAGGGCCATCTAGTCCACCCACCCCGTGATGCAGGAAGGGGGCAGCTGAGCCTGAAGTGAAGGTGGGAAGTCTGCAAGTGGAGATCAGCAAAATCCTTCTCTTGCAGGAAGTTGCTGCCCCGATGCCAGAAGGGAGGCAGCTCTGGGGCTTGGGGAGCACTTTCAGAGCTGGAGGGAGTGGGACACATGCACACTGCTGGAAATAATAATAATAATAAAATAAATTTTATTTATACCTCGCCCTCCCTGGCCAGAGCCGGGCTCAAGGTGGCTAACGCCAATAAAATAGTGGCTAACGCCAATAAAATAGAATCACAGTAAAACATAATAGGGGGAAAAGAGAGGGAGAAAAAACCCCCAACCAATTTAAAAATACAGGTTAAAATGCGATTTAAAATGCAGCCTCGTTTTAAAAGTAGCCCATAGATCACAACCGTAAGGGGAGGGAAACATAAGGGTCAGACTGAGTCCACACCAAAGGCCAGGCGGAACAGCTCTGTCTTGCAGGCCCTGCGGAAAGAGGTCAAGTCCTGCAGGGCCCTGGTCCCTTGAGTGCCTGAGTGCTGGCTGCATGGAACTCTGTGCATGCCCAGAGACAGCCCCTCCTGGCCTGGCAGCTCTGAGAGGGACTTGAGTTGCTTTGTGGGGGTTGACTTGTGGGGCGGAGCATGTGCTGGACCCTGTCCCTCATTTGTCAGCCAGCCTCGTCTCTCTTGCTTTGCAGGGGACACAGATCCTGCTTGGACTGCTCACCATCGCCATTGGGTGTGTCCTGAGCCTTGGACAAGGGGTTGACGATTATGGCTATTGGATATTCCGACCACTCTGGAATGGAGCTCCTTTCTGGTCGGGGGGCGTGGTGAGTCCTGTGGGGCTGAGAGGAGGCGCCGCTCCTCTGGAAGGGTGGGGCGGAGGTCCCCTTGGAGGCATCTGTTGGCCCTAAAAGAGCCTGCCTGGAGAGAAGGCGAGAGAGAGAGACGGGACTTTGTCAAATGATGCACAGCCTGGAGAAAGGGAACAGAGGAAGCTTTTCTCCCTCCTAATGCGAGAAGTGGGCACCCAGGGAGGCTGAATGTCGGAAGATTCAGGACAGATCGAAGAAAGTCCTTCTCCACACAGCAAGTGAAGTTAAACTATGGAACTCACTTCCTCAGTAGGCAGCGATGGTCCCCATCTTGGACGGCTTTCAGTGGAGATGGACACATCCATTGAGGAGGAGAGGACTATGGATGACGATGAGCTGAGATGGCTCTGCTCTGCCTCCACCGTTCTGAAGACCAGTCCTCTTTTGTGGCCATCCCAGTTGGCGGCCGTCGCTGCCTCCAGTGGCAGGGAGTTCCATCATTGAACTCTGCCTGAAGGATTTTCTTTGATCTGTCCTGAATCTTCCAAGCTTCCTTGGAGGACCAGGAGTTCTGGTGCCACAAGAGAGGGGACGAGTCCTTTTCTCCGTCCTCTTCCTCCATGCCATCATAAATGTTCATAAACGTCTACCAAGTCACTTCAAACTCGCCTTTTCTCTAAACTTAAAAGCCCCCAATGCTGCCGCCTTTCCTCACTGGGGAGTCACTCCACCTGCCTGGAAGTTTGGGCTGCCTTTACCTGAGCAGCCCAGGCAGCAGGTCCAGCCCACTTCCCCCAGGCTCAGGTGAGAGGCCAGGTGTTGTGTTTGTGGCTGTGGGGGGGGTGTCATTCTGGACTGCGGAGCCATTGCAGGTGAAGGAGCACACCTGGCGTTGGACGGAGAGCAACCTCAAGGCCTCCGAATGGCGGTCGCTGGGGAAGGTGGGCAGGAGAGGAGGGGATGCCTGATTCTTCCCAGTTCCTCATTGGCAAGAAAGGGCAGGAAGCAGATGGTTCGGGCCGGTGGAGATATCGCAGAATCCTAGAGATATTATTATTATTATTATTATTATTATTATTATTATTATTATTACTATTATATTTTGATTTATATCCCCACCTGGCGGGACTCAAGGCAGCTCACAGCTAAAAATGAGAATGGCTAAAAACAGAGAAAAAACAATGACTAGAAAACAATCAAACGTTGATAGAATAAAACTGTATACATATATGAAATCTATTTAAGCCTTGGTGTTTCTCCCCAGCTCTTCGTGGCCGGTGTCCTCTCCGTTGTGGGCGACAGACGTGGTGGCTGCTGGGTAAGTGAGCGGGGTGGGGGCTGCTCTTCCATCGCAGGCAGGGGAGGGGGCTGCTGGGCCTGGGGCTGCTGCCCCCTTCCTCACGGCTGGGCCTCACTCTCCCTTCCCAGGTCCACCTGGCCACCTTTTCCCACCTGGCCAGCGTTGTCGCCTGCTCCGTGGCCCTGGCAGTCGGTGAGGCAGACTTGCCCCCCCTCAAGTACGATTCCTACTACTCTGAGGAATTGTGCAGGAACACCCAGTACAGGAACCCCTATGACCAGCCATGGGAGCCAACCGCCCGCATCCCTGCGGACAATGGCAGGGTCCAGCGGTGTGAGGAGATGATCCAGAATCTCTGGGTGAGTTGTCTGGCTCATGGTGAGGGGTAGATAGTGTGGCTTAGTGGTCAGAGTGCCACACTGGGACCTGCGAGAGTCTTCCCTCTCGCTGCCGTGACCTTCCCTCTGCCTCTCCTCCCTTCCTCGCAGGGCTGTTGGGGGGACTGAATGGGGAGGGGGAGAAGAAGAGGAGGTGGGATAAAAAGGCAGTGAGTCTGTGCATCCAAGTAGCCGTGAGGAGCATGGACACTGAAGTGAGGAGGGGAGAATCTACCGGATTCCTGGCATGATGGATCTCCTGTTTCCAGACCTTGGTTGCAATCCATGCAATGGGTGGGGGCTTCCTGTATGTCTTGAGCTGCTCCTTGAGGGTGGGGGTGGTGTCACCCCTCTAGACCCCAAGGGAGCAGTTGCTGTTGTGGGGAGGGGGGAATGTTGCCATGCTTCATCCTCACTTGTCTCTCTGCTTCCCCACACCCATCCAGAAAATTGCTGCTGGACTCAGGATCCTGCTGTTAGTCCTTTGCATCGGGGCTCTGGTGATCGCCGTCTTCTGCCTGGGCAACGGCCTCCGCCGGCTCTGTTGCTCCTTCCTGGTACTTGCACTGGGGGGGGGGCAGTGGGTGGGAGAGAGGAGTGCTGGGCCCAAACAGACAGGACCTGACCCATGACGCTCTTGGTGCTCAATTGTGGGGAGCGGTCCAAAGTAGAAGTATTGGTAGACTCTCCTTCCTGGGAGGTCAATAATAATAATAATAATTAATAATAATAAATTTATTTATACCCCGCCCATCTGGCTGGGTCTCCCCAGCCACCCTGGGTGACGTCCAACAAAGTATTAAAATACAGTGGTCTGTTAGACATTAAAAGTTTTCCTAAACAGGGCTGCCTTCAGGTGTCTTCTAAAAGTTTGGTAGTTGTTCTTCTCTTTGACATCTGGTGGGAGGGTGTTCCACAGGGAGGGCGCCACCACTGAGAAGGCCGTCTGCCTGGTTCCCTGTAACTTGGCTTCTCGCAATGAGGGAACTGCCAGAAGGCCCTTGGAGCTGGACCTCAGTGTCAGGGCAGAACGATGGGGGTGGAGACGCTCCTTCAGCAGAGGGTGGGGGCCCCCTGCCAGGGATCCTTCAGCTGTGATCCCTGCATTGCAGGGGGGGATGACTGGATGGCCCACAGGGCCCCTTCCAACTCAGCCCTGTCCCCCAAATTGTTTAGGGCTCTCAAAACCTGTGCCTGGCTGTGGGCAGGTGGGGGCACTCCCTGCCCTCCATCCCAGCTCCCAGCCGCTGTGCTCTGCTTGGCACCAGCTGCAGCTTCTGGGCAGTTTTGGGGTATCAGGAACTGCAGGAGCCCGACTGGGATGTGTCCAGTGCATGGCCTGGCCCTTCTGCCAGGCTGACCTACAGCTGACCAGGGTCTTAAAAGGTCCCCTCTCATCACACTTTCTCTGCACATAGATACTTGTGTGAAGGCACCTCGGCAAACGCTTTCAACTTGTTTAGCAGAGCTGCTGGGAAGCAGCAAAACAGCAACTTGAGTTAGTTTAGAGATGAAAACACTCGGTGTCAGTCTTTTCCTCAAACTGCCCTTTCTCCCACCTTCCAGGGTCGCTGTGAGAACTACAGCCCCCTTGAGGACCCTGAAGTGCCCCCTCCGTATGAGGAGCCGGCCAAGGAGGAGAATGTCGCCTGAGCCATGGGGCAGAAGGAGCCGATGCCTGCCTCTTGCCCCTTCCTCTTGCCCCCTTGCTTCCCTGGGTGGAGGGACCTTGTCCTGGCGAGCGAGCGGGGTGCTCTTCTCAGCTGGAGCCCCCACCTGGTCCCAGGACTCAGCTGCTGAAACTTTGGCTGTCTCGCAGCTGCCCTTTCTTGCCCTTTCTTTCTCTCTGCATATCTGCTCATTCCAGCCTCTTCCGCAGTTGGGGCTAGAAGTCACCTGCTAGAAAAACACAAAGCAGGGGGAAGGCCCCCCCAGTCAAGGGGAGGGGCAGGCAAGCAGAGTCCTCTTCTGCCGTTTCCAGCAGAAATCCAGAGCCACACATGCCTTCCCTCCATCCTGGCTGCAGTTGGGCTCTGAGCTGCCACTTCTGACCTTCCCCGGAAAGGGCTTCCCCGCCTGGTCCTTTGCCACTTCTTGATATTACTTGTTCAAACTTCTTCTTCTTCTTCCACAAGCCCCTGGTTTCCAGGGGGTGACAGATGCTGCCTCTCTGCCTGCCGCTTGATTTGTAACCAATATATATTCTCTAATAAAAAGATTTTTATCACTTCTCCTGGGAGTTTTGCTCATTTGCTTCCAGTCCCTTTTCCAGGAATGCCAGAGGTGGCTCTTTTCGCAGCTGCTGGCTCTGCCGTAAGAACCTGAGAAGAGCCTCCTGAATCGGGCCAAAAGGGGCCCACCTAGTCCAGCAGGGGCCACACAGGGGCCCATTGTGGGAAAGGTGCAAGCAGGACATGAGCACAACAGCAGTACACCATCTGTGGCGCTTGCTGCCACTGCAATGGCTTTCAAAGAGGATTGGACAAATTCCTGACAGAGGTGAAGGCAGTCTAGGGCTGGATGCCTTGGGGTGCCGCCTCTGTGTCCATTCTTACATGCAACGTGGCGCCAGTGCCAGGGGGCACATCCTTTGGCCTTCCTCCTGGGTGGGGCAGGTGTGTGTCTTTCTGTTGCTTTGCCTGCCTGGATGGGGCTCCGGTTTCTCTTTCCTCCTCTGGCCCAGAAGGAGGAGGAGAAAGAGGAGGCTCCTGGCCGGCCGGTGTTCTCTGTGTGTGCTCAGAGGCACACACTTTGTGGAGAACTGAGGGAGGCTCTTGCCTTGCATGGGGAGGATCGGCTGAGGAGCCCCCCCAGACAGGGGCAGTCCACAACAGGGACTGCCTGGCAGGACTTGGAGTGGGGAGGATGAAGCCCCCCAACAACCCCCTGGCTGCTGCTGCCTCCTTGCCAGGGCTTTCTGGACTCCTAAATTATGTTGTTACAAAAGCAGTGTGCCTGCCCCTCTCTCTGCCGAGTGGTGGCAAGAGCCCAAGGGGTCCCAGGCACACACGCAGGGTCTGTGTCCCTTTGGAGAATGGAAGACATGGCGGAGACTGCCTTGCTTTAAGAAATATGGTTTATTCACCTAATTACACCTTCAGCCCAAGAAGGATCTCAGCTCTCTCACCTCCTCCTCCGCCTTCCGGTGCGCCCGGTGCGGCCGGCCCCCCCCCTGCACCCCCCACACTACGCCACTGCTCATCCTGGAGCAAAGTTCTTAACCTGAAGCACTATTTCTGGGTTAGTGGAGTCTGTAACCTGAAGCCTCTGTAACCCGAGGTACCACTGTTAATGGCCAGCTATTCTTCTCTCCATAGCCACAGTTCTGCCAGGTTGGTTTGCGTAAGCCAGCCCAGGAATTCCCTGTCTGGCACAGCTCTGCACGTTATGTTTTATCCATATCCCCATAATAAACATCCTAGCATTTATTCACCCTTACCGGATCTATAACAATATTACCGTAAAGGCATCTCTTCAAGCTCCAAGAATCTCAAAATGGCAAACACGGATTCTCAAAGTGACCTCTTTCATTGGAGGTTTTTAAGCTTCTGTTGGCTGTCCGTCTTCCAGGGATGCTTTAGCTGAGATTTCTGCATTTGCCGGGGATTGTACTGGATGGCTTTTCTGGACAAGGGAAGGAATAGCTCAGAACCAGCCAAGAAATAAAAACAAAACCTGCTCTGAAGGGAGAAAACACTAAACAACCACCACAAGCAACACATCGGCTAATATGACATACTGTATATTGTTTCAAAATTCATAAACAGAGAACAAAATATGTGCATGGAGTCACAAATTAATGTGAATCGTATAAATGTTCCATAAACAGAAATGGTAGAAGTGGTAAGTACTGTAACTTAAATGAGCGCTATAATGAAGGCCGAATGCCTTCCCACCGTCCCTATCCTCCCCAAGTGAGATGACGGGCGCTCTGAAGGTCGCTAGGCTCTTCCACGCACAGCAGCAGGCAGGACAGGACAGTTCTTCGCGGATACTTCGGGAAGAAACATGTATGTTTTCTGTTTATGAATTTTAAAACAATACATGTTATTTTATTAGCCGACGTGCTTGTTGTTTAGCGTGTTCTGTTTTGCAGGGATTTTCTGAAGGGAGGGGGGGCGGAGAGGGGGGCGATCTTGGTGCGCCCGGCTTTGCACGGGTTAAAAGGAACGGAGCGGGATTCCTAGAGAGGGCAGGAGAGAAAGGTGGGGGTGGGGCCAGGTCCCTCCCTCCCAAGTCACTTCCTGCAAGCGGTGGGCGGGGGGGGCCTCTTCTGTGATCTGGTGAGTCTCCTTCTCCCCCCCCCCCGGGTGCATTGGGGGAGGGGGTCCCAGGGCTGCGGGGGAGGGGGCATGGGGGGCTGCTCGGCTCATGCATGCTGGGGACCCCCCAAGTTTGGGAGCAGGGGGGCCTCCCCCTTCCTCTCTGCAAAGCCAGGGCGGGGGCACTTTGCAGGAGGTCTGCAACTATGTTCCTCCTTTGTATCAATGCGCTGCTCGCGGGCACGAAGGTAAACCCGAACCCGCTTCAGATGTATAAACCAGTCACGTTTGGCAATGGAGGTTGCAGCCAGACGGAAACATTCAGGTGTCAAATGCACCCAAACAATAAACACAACCTGACCTGTGCAGAAAATGAATAAAGAATGCATGGATGGGGCATAGCTGTCAACTTTTCCCTTTTCTTGCGAGGAATCCTATTCGGAATAAGGGAATTTCCCTTTAAAAAAGGGAAACGTTGACAGCTATGGGTGCGGGGCTCCTAGCCAGGATGGCCAGTCGGAGACAGGGATGCTTCTGAATCCCAGTTGCTGGAAAAGCCACAGGCAGGGAGAGAGATGCTCTTGGGCTCGGATCCGCCTGGTGGGCTTCCCAGAAGAGGCCCCTGGTTGGTCCCTGTGAGAACAGATGAGGGGACTCAGTGGAGCCCCCTTGGCCTGATCCTGCAGGTCTCACCTTCTGTTCTGATGTTCCTCCAGATGCAAGCGAAATCTCCGTTGCTTCTGCGCCCCCAACCCCTTCATCAGACAGGAGTGTCATCCAGACTCTTGGGTGACACACGTGTGCCTGTTCAGACATGCAACCTCTCAGGTGTCCAGACACCTCACTCTGAGGGGGTGGCTCCTAGCAACTCCCAGCATCCTTAACAAACTACAGTTCCCGGGATTCTTTGGAGGAAGCCGGGACTCTTCAAAGTGGTCTGATCCTGCTTTGCAGATGCAGTGCAGATGAGGGGTGTGTGTGTGTTGCCTTTTTCTTTTTTCTTTTTGGAAGAACCTTTAATTGAGTTTTATAAACAAGGTTTGTAGAAGGAATAAAGGACACAAATAAATAGGCCAAGTCTTATCATGTCATTTGTGTATCACAAAAATAGCAAAATAGATTTGCAGGGATATCTGCAACATTATTAGTGGTCAATGTTTGAGTTGTAGGTTTGTGAATTGGTTTAAATGGAAACAAAGGGGAAACGGAGTTAACAGATAACAGTCAACGGCCAAACACCTAGTCAAGAGCCCTTGGGCTTGGGCTTTGGTTAAATGTGAGTAATAGTCATTTTTCTTCTTATGTTACCAAAGAAACAATATAAAGAGGCGGTATGGTAGACATTGTCAAATATCTGAAGGGCTGTCACATGGAGCAAGCTTGTTTTCTCCTGCTCCAGAGGGCAGGACTCAAATGAATGGCTTCCAGTTAAAAGAAAGGAGATTCCAAACTAAACATCAGGAATTATCTTCTGGTGGAAAGAGCTGTTTGTCAGTGGAGTGGTCTCCCTTGGGAGGTGGTGGACTCTCCTTCTTGGAGGTTGCCTGGCCATCGGTCATGGATGCTTGAGCTGAGATTCCTGCACTGCAGGGGGTTGGACTGGATGACCCTCAGGGTCCCTTCCAACTCTACAAATCTATGATAAAGTGTTAGTCTATTGATGAACGTGGGAGGGAGGTTCAAAGCAAAGGTAATACTTTATGTTTCAATTTAAATTCAGATCAACCAGATTGAGCCAAATTCTCAAAAGTCTGCAAATTCGAACAAGCTCCAAGCCTGTTTCTTGATTCTCTCCACGTACTTTGAGGCTATTTTCCCACATGCTTGAAGCTCTAGGCTTTGTACTGGATGTTGTTTTGCCTATTCTTCCTCCTGCTGCTGCATTTCTATGATTCTAGTAGACTTTATCTTTTTCCCATGCTGGAGGCTTCATTAGTGTAGTTGTTTGTTATTATTATTGCTGTTGTTACCACTGTTCCATTTGTTACCCAGAGCAGCTTACAACCAATTTAAAATGTTTTTAAAAGTCAAAACAAATAACAATCAGAGGAATAGGCTGGGTCCTGAAAACACACGTCTCCGTTGTCAGAGGCCTTGGGAAAGAGGGGGAGGTGCCTGGGGTGCCTCTGTGGGGAGGGAATCCCCCAATGGGCGTCCTGCCCCCAGGATACCCTCTCTTGGGCCACCCCACCCAAGACTCTCAAAGGGGTGAAGCTACCAAGAGGGCCCCGTCTGCCAAATTTCACAGCCAAGAGGGTCTGTAGCCAAGAAGGTGGTTCTACACATATCTGGGGGCCAAAGTGAAGTCCTCCTGTGAGAACTTTGAATTGGACCTGGAAATGAAGGGACCACCAATGCAGCTGTTTTAAAACAGGAATTAAATGTGTTCTCAAGGGTTGTAATGGGGGTGGGATTCAATGAGGAGGGGGAGACCCATGGATGCTCCTTGGAGAAAAAGGGGGGAAAGAAATGCCCTTCATAAAGAAAGGGAACCCAGCCAACAATCTGGCTTCTGCAATTTGGAGCGTATTCAGAACTGTGCTGGGCCCGGGGGTAGCCCAAGTAATGCAGTCCAGGTCCATTCCTGAATCCAAGGGTTCCATGAGGAGTCAGTCCGACAGGGCCAAGGCAGGACACGAGGCTGGAAACCAGGCAAGGTCAGGCACAGGATCACAGGCAGGATCTGGCATATCGCAATATTGCTCCCGCAACCTGGAGCAGGGTCTGACAGCCTTTTATCTTTGTCGGGTTAATGGTCGGTCCTGATCCCCCGGCGACTCACCTCCCTGTCTCGCCCAAAGGCGAGCACTCCTCCTGCGAGTCCTCAGGTCTCTCCTTCTCTCAGACCTCAGTCTCTGCATCTCGGGAGACGTCGGTGGGTTACTAGATCCAGGAGCCACCTCAGCCTCCCCTGACCTAACCGGTAGTGGAGCAGCTGTAAGTGATGGCCCAGCTGGAGGCAATGAGGTCATCCCTGCATCTGGAGTCAGGGCAGGCTCAAGCCCCTGACTCGGCCCAGGTGGAGTTTATTGCAGGGGAACCTGTGCAGACTGGGACTCTTCAGAATCAGGCCCCAGACTAGGTTCAGATGCTGCCTGAGGCAAAGGATCTGGTGTGGACTGAGACTCCTCTGGCTCCGAGTCTGAGCCCGAGTCCCAGGCCATCACATGAGGGAGCTGGGCATGTTTAGCCTGGAGAAGAGGAGGTTAAGGGGTGATATGATAGCCATGTTCAAATATATAAACGGATGTCATATAGAGGAGGGAGAAAGGTTGTTTTCTGCTGCTCCAGAGAAGCGGACACGGAGCAATGGATCCAAACTACAAGAAAGAAGATTCCACCTAAACATTAGGAAGAACTTCCTGACAGTAAGAGCTGTTTGACAGTGGAATTTGCTGCCAAGGAGTGTGGTGGAGTCTCCTCCTTTGGAGGTCTTTAAGCAGAGGCTTGACAACCATATGTCAGGAGTGCTCTGATGGTGTTTCCTGCTTGGCAGGGGGTTGGACTCGATGGCCCTTGTGGTCTCTTCCAACTCTAGGATTCTATGATTCTATGATTCTATGAACCATCTTCAAGAGCAGTTCCACACAGAGGGCATTGCGATGATCTTATCTGATCCACAGCAGAAAGTACCCTGGCCATGTCATCTCTGTTCCAAGGGGACAGTGGTTGGCAAACTAGCCAGACCTGGAAAGGGACACTCAGTGACCATTCTGGATCCAGGAATACCCCCAAACATATATGGCTGTGTGTGGGTTAAGCTATGCAACATTATTATTAGTAGTAGTATTAACCTGCTGTTTATCCTAAGTACCCTGGGCAGACAACCACGTTAAAGCGCAATACTAAAAACAGTTTAAAACTTACAACCACAGAAAAGAGAGCCCTTCTTTACATTCCTTTCCAGCACTGCCCTTTGGCCTCACCTACTTGGCCCTCATGGGGTGGGTGGGATAAGGAAAAAGAAAAAGAGACGCCACCGAAGTCGTCTGTCTTGAGAACTCTGCAGGTTCCATGTGCTAGAAAATCAGGCAGCAGCAGGAAGGAAATGGGCCCTGAATTGGGGGAGGGAGCAACCCTGGAGAACCCCAGGGTTAGGAAACCCACATTTTAGGAGGGCTAGAGTCTTTTCTTCTTTTTTGTGTTGAAGAAATCTCAGGATCTGTGATGTGGTGGAGTCCAGGCCTGGTTCCTAGCGGGACGCAGCCACGCTTGTTCAGAGAACATTTCCCTCTCCTGACAGTGTATTTGCTTTGTAGGATTTGCAGAGCCAGCAGTTCAGGCAGTTCTGCTACCAGGAGGCCAAAGGACCCCAAGAGATTTGCAGCAGGACTCTACCACCTTGACCATCAGTGGCTGAAGCCAGAAAGGCACACGAAAGCCCAGACGCTGCACCTGGTGGTCTTGGAGCAGTTCCTGGCTGTCCTTCCGCCGGAGATGGAGAGCTGGGTGAGGGACTGTGGAGCGGAGACCAGTTCCCAGGCGGTGGCCCTGGCCGAAGGTTTCCTCCTGAGTCAGGCAGAGGAGAGGAAGCAGGCAGAGCAGCAGGTGAGAGAGACTTCCCTCTGGAGACTTCCAAGGGGCTCTGAATGGTCTGAGAGAAGCATCATTTTTGTGTGTCTGCCACCCTTTTTCTAATCCTGCTCCCTGTTCTCTTTTTGGAATCTTGGTTGCTCTTTCAGGGAAAGGATCCATTTGCAGAAATGGGCCCTGATTCCTCTGAGGCAGAGAGGGCTGCATTGGACACCAGAGAGAGGACACTGGGTAAGGAGGAAGGAGTTTCTTCTCTACTTAGCCCACATTCTTTGGGTTTTGAAACGAATCTCTAAGTCCTTTTAATCTTTTTGGAGAACACACTTGATGGCCTGTGAGGGACAATGGAGCCAGAGCCGAGTGTGGGGCTGCAGTGCCTCCGAGGCTCCAGCAGAGGGCGGGAGCCTCTCTCTGTCTCTGATTGGCTGCCAGCCCTTTTGGAGGGAAAATCCGAGGAGCCCTTTCTGAGGGAAAGAGTTGGGCAGGGCCTGGTCAGAGAGGGGAGAGGGGGATTATTATTATTATTATTATTATTATTATTATTCGGAGAGGCTCTTTTCTGAGAGAGAACTGGCTCTGATCTGAGGGGAGAATCTCTCTAGCCAGAAGAAGGAGTCTCACAGCTTAGGTATTGTGATATTTTACTGTATTTTTGGTTTTTATGGAAGCCGCCCAGAGTGGCTGGGGACACCCAGCCAGATGGGCGGGGTATAAATAATAAATTATTATTATTATTATTATTATTATTATTATTATTATTAGGTAGGAAGACGACCCAGTGGAGGGTCTGGGGAGAATATGGAGGCAGGATTTAATCTGGAGGTCTGAGTCTGAGGAGGCAGGAGAGGGAGGAGCTGTGGGAAGACGGACTAAACCAGGGTCTCCTTCCAGTCAGTTGGGGAGGGATCTGCTAGGAAGAGAAGACCCCCCCCCAAACCAAGAACAAGGGCTGAGGGGATCCCCTGGGTCTGTGGGAAATCCCTCAGGGTGGCTGAGAGAGAGGAGGGCGGACAAAAAATGCCCCTCGCTCAGGAACCAAAGTATGAGGCTGAGAAGGAAGCTGCGCTGCATTAAAAGTCATAAATAAGTAAAGAAACGAGAGAGAAGAAACAGAAACCGAGTATAGCCTTTTACCTATGGTAGAAACCTGAACATTTAACTGAAGTGCAAGTGAGCTTTTAGCAACTGAAGTTTAAGAAAAGCTGTGCATATACTTTAGTGACATCTTTATATTTAGTTTAAGTAATAACTTTTATTTGAAAGGACATATCTCCTGACCCGATTTCCCCCCCCCCACAAACCTCTTCTTTTTGTTCAGCTCCTTCCTAAGACTCTAAATCACTTAAGTTTCCCCTCATACAAGATCCTCACAAGGGAGCCTGTGGGAAATTGCAGAAATTTGTGTAATTTGCATACCATGAGGTGGGTCTGGTATATTTAATGGGGGGCAGTTAGCGGGGTGAATCCACTCCTTTATTAGTTGATGGTCACTGGTGGGATCCAAGAGCCCAAAGCAGGGTGCACCAATTTTCACATAACTAAAATATGAAATGGCTGCCAATGTCCAAATGCCCTCGGCACGTGAGGCTTTTTCTGTGGCCCATCTCTCCTTCGCCATGCACAGCTCCACCTCTGACTTCTCATTCACCTTTCTGTCTCACAGATGGCGGCGGAGGGATTCTGGCAAGACCGCCTCATCCATCTTTTCTTGGTGGCGGAGGAGAAGTCGCAGCTGTGGAACCAGACGAGGTGGGGAGAAGGAGCATGGGGGGGGGGAGAGGCTGAGAGACGGGGCAGCCAGATTGCCTCTGGGCCTGAATGAATCTCCTTCTCTTGGCTTCTGCCCTTAACAAAGGCTTAAAATGCCATTCCAGATGGCTTATGTGCTGAGAATAAGGAACAGCCACCACATCTTAACTAGCCTTCTGAATGTCACTAGTATTATTTGTCACTAGCTACAATTTTATTTCTATATTTGTTGAATGCTAAAATAGGCTTCTGAGCAGCTGACAACACGGAAAAAACAGTGGCTAGGATTCATCTAACCATCTCCCTTAGTTTCACATCAGAGATTTCCCTTCCCCATGCCCCTGTGCACCCCTTGACTTTGGGGCATCAGGACACTTTGCTCACCCCCATCCCCACCCTTGCACAGGGAGAGAATACTTGATTTGAATAACACAATGTGGAGTTCCCATTTACAACAACATTAACACACTTCATTCAAATACACAGTAAAAGAACTCCATTAAGATGTTAAAATAAGCATCCATGCTTAAAATGTGCAGCAAAACAACCTCATTAAGGCAATGCAACAGTTACCAGGCAGAAAACAACAGAGCAATGTGTAGTAGATGATGTTTATGCTGTTTAAGAGGGCGACGTTTCCCTTTTTCTTGTAGGGTTCTGTTTGCTTTGAAGATGTAGCTGTTCGTTTCACAGACGAGGAGTGGGCATTGCTAAATCCTGACCAGAGAGCTCTGCATAAGGAAGTCATGGAAGAGAATTGTGGGATCTTGGCCTCTCTAAGTAAGGCTCTGTGTTGGATCATGATATCTGTTTTGAAATTCAATACGTATCTCCTTGTGAGAAAGCTCCAAGATTTTGATGTAGCTCAGCAGCACCACCTACAGCATCTGGGATTCTGATAGCCCCACAACTCACCTGGAATGGAGGACTATCAACTGTTTGACTGTGTATAGTCTTCCTCCATTTATGTCTTTTAAAGCAATGATCAGGCTGGTCTGAACTAACCTGGCCTTTTAAAATGTAGGATTCAGAGTAGTGAGGGAGGTTAACGTAGCTTCAGTCAGGTTTTACTTGTTTGGTTACCCAAAAATGATAGAACAAATAAACAAAGAGAAGACTGACAGTGGAGATGTAGCAGATTCCATGAATGTGCCAAACAAAATCCATCTAGGAGAAGATCTCAGATTCCCGTTATCTAGGGCTCCATTTCTTCCTGAGGTTCTAATCCATTTTTCCCCCTTGCAGGTGACGATAAATGGGAAATTGAGAACCAGGCAGAATATGACAAAATACACACGGTGGATAAACCATATAACTATTTGGAGCGTGAAGAAATCTTCAATCACAGCTCCCATTATACTTCTCATCAAAGAAATCCCATTGAGAAGAAACTCTATCCATGTTTGGAATGTGGAAAGAGCTTCAGTAAAAGGGCCCACCTCACAGCCCATCAAAGAACTCACACTGGAGAGAAACCTTATCAGTGCTTGAAATGTGGAAGGAGCTTCAGTCGGAACTACCACCTCACAGCCCATCAAAGAACCCACAGTGGGGAGAAACCATATCAGTGTTTGGAATGTGGAAAGAGCTTCGCTCAGAAGTTAAGTCTTACAACCCATCAAAGAACTCATACCGGGGAAAAGCCATATAAGTGCTTGGAATGTGGAAAGAGCTACATTCAGAAGTTCAGTCTCACTTCCCATCAAAGAACTCATACTGGGGAGAATCCATATCAATGTCTTGAATGTGGGAAGAGCTTTCATACAAGCACAAATTTCCGTCGACATCAGAGTATTCACCGTGGGGAGAAACCATATCAATGCCTGGAATGTGGCAAAAGCTTTATTCGGAAATCTCATCTCACTATCCATCAAAGAATTCACAGTGGTGAGGAACCATATCAGTGTTTGGAATGTGGAAAGAGCTTCACCTGGAAGGAAAGTCTCACTTCGCATCAAAGAATTCATACAGGGGAGAATCCATATCAGTGCTTGGAATGCGGAAAGAGCTTCTGTAAGAGGGCCAATCTTACAGTCCATCAAAGAATTCATACAGGTGAGAAACCCTATCAGTGCTTGGAATGTGGAAAGGGCTTCACCCAGAAGGAAAGTTTTAATTTCCATCAAAGAATTCATACAGGGGAAAAACCCTATCAGTGCTTGGAATGTGGAAAGAGCTTTGGTACAAGCGCTTACTTTGTTCAACATCAAAGTATTCACTGTGGTGATAAACGGTATCAGTGCTTGGAATGTGGAAAGAGATTCACTTGGAAGGAAAGTCTCACTTCCCATCAAAGAATTCATACAGGGGAGAAACCATATCAGTGTTTGGTATGTGGAAAGAGCTTCAGTAAGAAGGCCAATCTTACTTCCCATCAAAGAATTCATACAGGGGACAAACCTTATCAGTGCTTAGCATGTGGAAAGAGCTTCAATCAGAGAACCCATCTGACGGCCCATCAAAGAATTCATACAGGGGAGAAACCCTATGAGTGCTCAGAATGTGGAAAAAGCTTCAGTCGGAAGGAAAGTCTCACTTCGCATGAAAGATTTCACAGAGGGGAGGAACCATTTAAATGTTTGCAATGTGGAAAGAGCTTCAGCCGGAACGCTCATCTCACTTCACATGAAAGAATTCACAGCGGAGAAAAACCTTTTCAGTGCTTAGAATGTGGAAAGAGCTTCAGTCGGAAAGAAGGTCTCACTTCCCATCAAAGAATTCATACAGGGGAGAAACCATATCAGTGCTTGGAATGTGGAAAGAGCTTTAGTCAGAGGTCTCATCTCACAGCCCATCAAAGAACTCACAACGGAGAGACTCATGGAATCATATTATTGTAGAATTGAAAGGCACCTTGGGCGTCATGCAGTCTAACCCTCTGCAATAAAGGAAACTCAACTAAAGCATCCATTGCAGGTGGCTATCTGCTTAAAACCTCCAAGGAAGGAGAGCCCCCATCTTCTGAGGGAGTCCATTCCAATGTTGAACAGCTCTTATGATCAGAAAGTTCTTATTTATGTGTCAAGGTAATCTCCTTTCTTGTAACTTGAATCCACCAATATGGATCCTATCCTCCAGAACTGGAGAAATCAAGCTTGGTTCATCTTCCAAGAGACAGTACTTTAGATATTTGAAGATGTTTATCAAAGCTCCTCCTAGTTTCCTCTTTTCCAGGTTTAACGTACCCGGCTCCTTCAACCGTTCTTCATAAGGCTTGGCTTCCAGACCTGTTATTACCTTGGTCAACCTCCTCTGCACACATTGCAGCTTGTCGTATCTTTAAATTGTGGCTTCCAGAACTGGACACAGGACTCTAGGCATAGTCTGACTAAACCAGAATACAGTGGTACTACGACTTCCCTCGATTGGGACACTACACTTTTGTTGGTAACAGCCTAGAATAGCATGAGGGTTTTTTTACCGCTGCATCACACTGTGGACTCATGTTAAGCTTGTGGTCTACTATGGATCACCTAGAGCCTTTCACATGTAATATTAGCAATCCAGGTGTCTCACATTTTATATTTGTGCAGCCTAAGTGGAGAACCTTATGTTTGACCTTATTGAAATTTCGTTTTGTTGGTTTCGGTCCGGTTCCCCAACCTGTTAAGGTCATCTTGAATCCTGATTCTGTCTTCTTCAGCATTAGCTACCCCATTCCACCCCACTGGTTTGGTGTCCTTTGTAAATTTAACAAGCATCCTCTCAATTCCTTTGTCCGAGTCATTTATAAAGACGTTGAACAAAAACAGGCACAGGATAGAACCCTGTAGCACCCCAGTTATTTCTTTTCTCCAGGAAGACGAGGAACCATTAGTGGGCACTCTTTGGTTTTGGTCAATCAACCAGCTACAAATCCCGCATTTTACCAGCTTATATACAAGAGGGTGATGAGCAATTTGGCAGTGCTGGTGAGTTAGCCATCAACGCTGAGCTCTTCCTTGGAGAAGCTGACAAACAATTCACATGCTTCCAAGAGCGTCCAACTCTCAAATTCGTGGTGCTCCTGGCTGCAACCGTCTTCCTTGGCATGTCCAGGATGGTGGTGGTGCCACCTTGAGCTGTTCTTGGTTTCTGCTGAACACACACAGGACATCTTCCAGAAAAGCCAGGAGTATGTCAAAGATTCCCTTGCTGCTGTCCTCCTTGATTCTTCAGAGTACATTCCGAGAGGATGTAAGGAGCAAATAATTGTATCCATGAGGAAGAATGAGTTTTGTGTTCATTGTACTCAAAGGTGGTTGGGAGCAACAGCAAGCACAGTTTATTTGCTTCAGCCAACTCCAGTTCTCATCTGCACATGTCTGACCCATGGAAGATGGCTTAGATTGAACCAAGATTCTGAATGATAGTGCAAAACCTGACATTTGTCCTTATTGAAATTCATTTACTGCATTTATATGCCGCCTTTTTCTCCAGGGAGCTCAAGGTGGTGTCACACGGTTCTCCCCCAAGCTCCTTTAATCCTGACAATAACCTTGTGAAGTAGTATCTGAAGACGTGTGAATGCACACGAAAGCTCATACCAAGAACTAACTTAGTTGGTCTTTAAGGTGCTACTGGAAGGAATTTTTTTATTTTGACTTGTGAAGTAGGTTAGGCTGTGAAGCGGTGACTGGCCCCCAAGGTCGCCCAGTGAGCTTCATTGCCAAGTGGGGATTTGAACCCACTTCTCCTAGGTCATAGTCTTGACACACTAACCACTAAACCACACTTCCTCTCTAAAGAGCCTCTCTGAAAGTGTGCATGTGTGTGCATTTCCTTAAAGTTTGCCTGTGATGTTGTGGTGTTTGTATTCAAAGTTGTATACACATGTAATTAATATAATAATGGTAAGTACAGTATAATAGTAGATTTAAGGTAGTGTTAGGTAGGGAGATGGGGAGAATGAATTTGGAATGCTGGGGGTGAGAGGTGATTGGCCGAAAGTTTTAAGGGGGGTTTGAATAACTAAAACATAACAAAAGTAGTGATATACAATAAAGATACAAGATCTAAAATAAAGATACAAAAAATCAACAGCAAGAACCCCCCTCAAATACTCCCAAGCCCAAGAGTTTGTTCAGCAGCCTCAGCTTTTGTAGCTGGAGTCAGTCCAGGCCAGGTGGAAAAGGCCTGCAAGGCAGAGAGTAGATCTTCCAGGACTCAGCCAATATGGTTTCTGGCCTCTTCAGCAGAGACAGTTGGAGGCTGGGGTGTGAGAGGGGTGGTAGTTGTGAAGCAGCGTTGGGGTAGATAAGGAATAGAGGAACAGCATTGTTATCCCACACAATCCGCTCTGATTTCTGCTACTGTTGACATCTGTTTTAATCCCCCAGGCATTTGCTGCCCCAGTTTAGGTGCTATTTTTTAGTGTTTCATACTTGTTGCTTTTTTAAATTGTGATTTTAAGGTGGGGGTATTTTGGAGGGGGGGGGGACGTTGATTTATGTAGGCTCCTTTGAGCTGGAAAGGTGACCGTGACATTGCCCTAATACTGAGGCAGAGGGAAGCGAGTTGCTGTGAAGAATGGGCAGGAGACGTCTCCCAGCGGAGAGCCAGAGCTGAATACTGTAGCCATGAATATCCTGGTTGCGTCCCAGATTCTTCTTTTCTTTGATATTGAGGGAGGGCTTTTCATGAGTCTGTTCCTGGCCACACACACACCAATTCAAAATCAGGGACAGGCAGGCTGGAGATGAATTTTTAAATTTGCTATCATTATTTAGCTGCATTACGGCTCTATCTATTCCACTTTCCCTACAAGTTGGTCAAGGAAGTATCCTTTTACCAGTGTTAATTTCAAGCCTTTACTTTAGTCTTCTGTGTCCTGTGGAAAGTCCTGCCACTAGAGATTCAATGGGTGCCTGCTGTGCCAGCCTTTTAATGCTTGCTGAAAAATTCCCTATTCTGCCCTGCATGTACAGGTAATTAAGAGTACAGTGGACGCCCGGGTTGCAAACAAACCTGATCCATGCGGGATGCACGTTCGCAACCTGCAGCGTTTGCAACCCGCAGTGACGCGTCTGCGCACGCACGGGTTGTGATTTGGCGCTTCTGCACATGCACAAAGCGCGATTTAGCACTTCTGCGCATGTGTGACTGCTGAAACCCAGAAGTAACCCGTCCTGGTACTTCCGGATTTCGGCGGTCCGTAACCCGAAAAAACGCAACCTGAAGCGTCTGTAACCCAAGGTATGACTGTACATCCCCCACAAGGGGCTATCAATGCTGGGGTTTTTTATATTTTTTTTTACCTTATTTTAGACTTTTTATTATATTTTTTTTTGGGTTTATATTGCTGTAAACCACTGTGGTATATTTTATGATACATCTGTGTATAAATATTTAAACAAACAAGCAATTCTTTAAGGTAGTTTGTGTCAGGAAATCTTGCCTCGATCAGGAGAAACTGGCCACTCTCCAGGCACCCGGCTTGATCTCCTGTTGACCTCCCTGTCTGCATTCCCGAGCAGGATACAGGCTAGGTCACGACTGGCGATCCTCCTCAAATGTGAGAAGAACACACCACTCTTCCCTGCCCCCCCAGGCAGGGGAAAGAGATAGACAGAAACGTATTTACATGCCTTTATTTCTGTCTTTGCAGCGTTACAGAGAAACACGTCTGCTCTCTTCAAACTCCAACAGCAGAGAGACAAACTCCACCTGTACTTCCTGTACAGCTCATATTACACTCTGAGCTAATTCCGGTGCCCTCTGCACTGTGAATAGACTGTCCCTCTGTTTCCCACGGACAGTCCCAACATTCCCATTATGTTTTGCTTTCAAGCTACCAGCTCGCGGCCGCATTGCTTCTATATCGTAACAGTTTGGGCTGAGAGACAGGTCTCAGCTACTTTAGTAAAGAAGCAACGAATTGAATGCGTTTTAAACATGCAACACCAGATGGCACCAGAGAGCAGGAATGGTTTAAAACATTTCCCATGGCAAGTTTCTTCTTTTGTTTTCTTTCTGGCTTATTTATAGCGTTCTTTTCCTGTGTTTGGATCTACCCACAGGGACTGACTGTCCCAAGGTCACCCACTGAGCTTCGCAGCTGAGCAGAGACATTCTCTCTTTCCTCCCAGGTCTTCTCCTTCATATGACCTGTAATCTCTTCATCTTTAAACTAAATGAATAAAAATAAATGGTGGTTTCTGCCGCAAAGTGAACAGTTGCCAGGGTAACTTTGCAGTGTCCATGGTCACATCTGAAAGCAAGACCAGAATAGAAGACATTCCTCAAAACAACCACATGCAATCGAAATAAAGTATTTCAGAAGTTCATGAAAAGATGGAGCCTTGCCCCAAAGACATCTGGCACAGTCCATCTGCTCCTGGACTAGGACACCCACCTTCTAACCTGGAATTAAGCAACTGGTCACAGAAATCATATCACACCTGATATAAGTAAAAAAACAGCTCCTTTTCCCTTATGGGGTACCCAAGAGCCCATATAGAGTCCTTTTGTAGGTTCTCCATTGGTCGGAGAAAATAACAGAGGCCAACCAGAGAATATTGAGAAGCAAAGCAGCTAGTAAGCCTAATCTTTACTAACTGTTGCAACAGGGTGCTCGGGGGGGAGGGACCACACACAAGGGGGGGGAGGGACCCCAAGCCGTGCAAGCCCTAATATAGACATTTTAAATTGCCCACCCTGGTGTCCAAGACCACCCCCAGAAACATAAATACATCGCAGAAAAGGTGGTCTGCAACAGAAATCTGAGTGCATTGTTTTTACCCTGTCTGCCACGTTACCTGTTAATGGTCACTTGACTAGAGTACGTGTGGAGCCTGGCCATTCTTTTGTAATGATAATACTTAATTCCTGAGCCAGGTCACAGGCTCACCCTATTCACACCTTAAATGTGTCCTTAAAGCAGGATTTGTGAGGACAGAGACAATGGGGAGGTTTCTGCCTTTCCTTCGACTTTGTAGAGAAATATTTGAGGTGACTGAAAGAGTCAAAATGGCTTTAGGACGTTTCCTGTGGGTTTTGCACATGTGGCTTATATATTTATATATGTGTTTGCTTGGTACATTTATGAACATTTATTACATATATACAAGACCAAAAAATTCTTATAGCACACCCCTTAGCCTAGGCTGTCCTGTTCCCCAGGTCAAGAAATCTGAAGCTGGGGAACCTGGAGTGCCATTGAGATTTTGTACACACCTTTCATTTAAAGCACATTTCCCCCGGCACACACAACCCACACCTGAATTTATTTTGAATTGTTGGTTGTTGTTGTTTTTTTTTTAAAAAAATGTTCCTTTGGTACAAGGTGCCTCCTGAATCCGAAGCTCAGCAAACCCTGCACTCAACGTGAGTAGCTGCTGCCTTTCCCAATTTTTTAGGTTGAAATGACTGACACGGAACAGGAAGAAAAGAGGGACACCTTTTCCCTCAATCTTGGGAATCTAGAAAACACCATGCAGGATTCCAGCACTTAGTCATGGTCCTGCAAGCTTGACCGCCTATGAAAATTACGAATGTGTAAGTATTTGTTCACACAATGCCAGGAGCTAAAACAACAACAAACCTCTTTTTTCAAAGCTACGCATTACAGGGCGAAAGTGTCTCAAGAAAGTAGGAGTTGGCACCTTGGAGATGGCAGTGTCCCCATGCCCACTGCCTTGTGCCCTCCTCTGCACACAGAAAAGGAGGCTGCATGAGTCACGCTGCAGGCATTTGGCCGTGAACTCTTTCTAAACCAGGCAGGGCAGCTGGGCGTTTTTCTGAACAAAATCCAGACGTGGGGGATGGGCCGCTCACAAGATGGACTGAGCACTTAAGCGCAACTTGACCCATTTTTTCTTCTAAATTACACTAACAGGGCAGGATCAGAATCCAGGACACTGCAAGCAGAGGGCATTTGGGGAAGGGGCTGGAGGGGCTTCCAGAAGTCTGGGAACTTGTGTCTATACAGTGGTGCCTCGCAAGACGAAATTAATTCGTTCCGCAAGTCTCTTCGTCTTGCGGTTTTTTCGTCTTGCGATGCACGGTTTCCCATAGGAATGCATTGAAAATCAATTAATGCGTTCCTAGGGAAACCGCCTTCAGACCAGGTCCGGGGACAGTCTGTCCCCCGACCTCTTCTGAAGGCTGGGGGGGGGGACAAGGGCTTTTCTTCCCACCCCCAGCATTTTAAAAAACCCCGGGACAGCGGAGGGCTTCTCCGCTGTCCGGGCGATCTTAAAATGCTGGCGGGCGGCATTTTAAAATCGCCCCGGGACAGCGGAGGACTTCTCCGCTGTCCGGGGCGATTTAAAAGCCCCTGGGAAGGCAGGCAGGGGGGACAAAGACTTTCGCCCCCCGCCCGCCTTCAGAAGGTGTTCCCGCCCCCCCGCCCGGCTTCGCAGCAGCGCTACGAAGCCCGGCGGCTGGGGCAGGTGTTCCCGCCCCCCCACCCCGCTTCGGAGCAGCGTTCCGAAGCGGGGTGGCTGGGGCAGGTGTTCCCGCCCCCCCGCCCGGCTTCGCAGGAGCGCTACGAAGCCCGGCGGCTGGGGCAGGTGTTCCCGCCCCCCCGCCCGGCTTCGCAGCAGCGCTACGAAGCCCGGCGGCTGGGGCAGGTGTTCCCGCCCCCCCACCCCGCTTTGGAGCACCGGGAGAAGCGATCTCCCCGCAGCCCCTTGCTTCAAAAGAGGTCCGGGGGCAGCGGGAAGCGCTTCCCGCTGCCCCCGGACCTCTTTTGAAGCAAGGGGCGGTGGGGAGAAGCGATCTCCCCGCCGCCCCTTGCTTCAAAAGAGAAGACCCGCTGTCTCCGGGGCAAGCTTTGTTTTGCGAAGCAAGCCCATAGGGAAATTTGTCTTGCGAGGCAACTCGAAAACGAAAAAACCTTTCGTTTTGCGAGTTTTTCGTCTCGCGAGGCGTTCGTCTTGCGGGGTACCACTGTATGTGGAACCATTTCCCTGGAGTGAAGGGATGCAAATCTTTCCTGCCCCTGGATGTTTCAGCTGCTCGCCTGACCTTAGAGGGAGGTGGGCATTGCATTCTCAGGAAGGAAAGGATCCAGACTCCTGCTCAAAGCCTCAAGGAGGAATTAATTATCCAAGGGTGAATCCTTCCTTCTCTCCCCCCCCCCACTTCTATCTCTCTCTTTTTAATAATTTATTTTTTCCATTCTTTATAATACCCTTTCATCCAGTGATGTCGAATAACTTACAAAAAAACATTCAGTCGAAAATCTAACAATAACATGCATCAAAATCCTCCTCCTAGTTATTGATAACCGTATATACTTTTGTCCCTGCTCATTTATCCTATTTCCCCCCCTCCTCCCTCCCCTTTAACCCCTCCCCAAAAACTTGTTCTCGCTTCAGATCTTTAACCATGTGCACAGATTATTTATTCTAATTTGGATCCTTGGGTTGGCTTCTCCCGGTGCTATCCAATTCCTATAACTTGTCCATTTATTCAAAATCTTTTGACATTTGTTTCCCCATGTATCTTCCATCATTACCTGTTCAAATATATCAGATTGTATTGTTGCAGGAATTTATGTATAGGTTGGGGGTTTTTTTGACCCTCCAGCAGATATCATGCACATGCAGCCCACTACCAAAATCAGCACAATCACTACTGTGACTTTTGTGACTTGTCCCCACAAAACACTTCATCAGTTTCTTCCTATCTGTTCAAAGGGCCTCTTGCTGCACAATACCAAATGTAAGAATTCACTGGTCAATGTATCTATGTACTGGCTCACTGGGAAAACTTCAGAAATTCATCTAGACTAGCTACTCAGCAGCCCCTCTGCCTGAGGGATAATCCCTGGCCTCCTGATACCTGAGTGCCAGACAGGTAGCCATTCCAGAAATAACAAACCCAGGTGAAGACAAAAGGGTGGGATGAACTTGGCTGGGAAACAAGGAAATGTAAATATCTCTTTTGTTTCACTTGATGGGTGTTTGGTGGAGGGCAAGGGGAACCATGGGGCAGGGTCCATGATGCTCAGATTCCTGCCACCAGACCTCCCCTGTCATGATGTAACCATGATGTATGAGTGATGTAGTCTTAGGGGTGTAGCATGGGGGATTAGCATCTAATAAAAGTTTGGGTTCTCTTTTGTTGGGGGCTTCCATCTTTTTCCACCTGGTGGCAGGTGGGAGTCCTGTCGCAACTGTCTTCAATAAAGACCAAGCCTACTGGCTGCTGTTTTGCTCTGGTCTTCCTGGCTGGTGTCCTTGTTTTTCTGTCCAAGGGAGCCCTCAGATTTCTCCGTTAACAGTTTATATTCAAAAACCTTCCTGACACAGGCGGGACGTGTGTGCAGAGTCTCCACGTGGGGCCCCCAAAACCTTGGCCCTGAAAGGGAGGGAGGGTCAAACCTAAGAAGGCTCTGGCCAGCGGACAAAGATGGGATCCCGTGTCCCACGCAAACAACCACAGTGACACCCGAGGAGGAGGCTGTTTCTAAGCGGAGGCTGGGGGGGGGGGGCATCTGCCAGGGATGTTTTAGCTGAGATTCCTTCCTGATTTTTTTTGGGGGGGGAGGACTAGGCGGTTCCCCTTCCAATTCTAGGATGGGGTTCCCTGCTCCTTGCAGAGCCATTTTCACAGCAAGCTGTTCCTCCTGTTTCTGGCCAAGGGGGGGTGAACAAGAGGGCCCCCCAAAATAAAGCGTGGTAACCCACTTTTGGGGGTGTGATGAAACGGGGGGGTTCAGTGCAAAAAGCTTGCAGAACGATAGCAAAACTTTGGCATTGACTTGGATGTATTTCTTAATGCGCTTCCTATAAGACCATTGATTCTATGATTCATTGCCAAACTTTGGGGTGATATCTATGACCCTCAGAGCATCACTTACGGGGGGGAGAGATGCAAAATACACGGGTGTTTCGCTGCAAAACGACCGCACAACTTTGGCGCAGGTTTGGAGAGGATCCCAAATGTTGGGGTTAATCAAATTAAGCTTTTCTGGCGAGAGAGAAAGCGCGCAGAGGGGAAAGAGGGGGGAGCTTGCTGCACTGGCTTGCCAAGGGTTAAAAGGAGCTGAGCTGGATTCCTAGAGAGAACAGGAAATGAGGGCGGGGGGGGAGGTCTTCCAGAGCAAAAGCCCCTCCCTCCCTCCCTCCCTCCCCCGTCTCTTTCTGCCCGGGGTCGCGGGGGCTTGCATTTGGCTCTCTGCAAGCGCTGCTTCTGCGCGCCTCCTGGGACCCGGTGAGCTTCCTCTCTCTTCCCCCTTGGGGTGCACTGGGGAGAAGGGGTCCCAGGGGTGGGGGTGCATGGGGGGGGTGCGTGCTCAGCTCATGCATGGGGGGTGGGGAGGACCCCCAAGCCAGGGAGAAGACGTCCCTTCCCCCTCCCTCTCTGCAAAGCCAGGAGGAGTTTGCCGGAGGTCTGCAACTCTGCTCTTCCTTGCCGTTTTGGGGAGGGGTCTTTGGGTCACGGGGAAAGTGGCAGGCAGATAAACCCCGTTCAGGGGGATGGGAAAAGGCACCTTTATTATTAACCAGGGTTGTAGCTGGGCGGAAACATTCGGACATAAAACATATGCAGGAAATAATAAAAAAAAGAAAACCTGACCTATGCAGTACAGAAAGAAACCCTGTTGGAAGACGGAGGGCAGAGGAAATAAAAAAGCTTATTCGTTGGTTATTTCGCAGATTAGTTGGGCTGCAGAAGGCGTGTTGGGGAGACCACACATTCAAGAAACACAAAAGTATCTTTTGCTTGGTTTAATAACAAAAACAGAAACTCCTTTTACACTAAATTACAATATATCAATAAGCATGACCCATTCGCCAGGGTACTGAGAGAGCTACATGCTGCTCTTTATATACAGTGGTACCCCGCAAGACGGAAAACCCGCAAGACGAAAGGGTTTTCTGTTTTGGAGGCGCTTCGCAAGACGAATTTCCCTATGGGCTTGCATCGCAAGACGAAAGCCCATAGGGAAATGCTGGCGGTCGGGAGCAAAGACTTTCGCCCACAGCCGGCCTTCAGAAGAGGACCTCTTCTGAAGGCCGGCAGGGGGCAAAAGTCTTTGCTCCCCCCCGCCTGCCTGCCTTCCCCCCCGCCTGCCCCGGGCGATCTTAAAATGCTGGCGGGCGGGAGCGAAGCGTTCGCTCCCGACCCCCAGCATTTTAAAATCTCCCCGGGACACGGGGAGATTTTAAAATGCTGGGGATCGGCAGCGAACGCTTCGCTCCCGACCCCCAGCATTTTAAAATCTCCCCGGGACAGCGGAGGCTTCGCTCCCGCCAGCCAGCATTTTAAAATCGCCCCGGGACAGCAGGGGCTTTTAAAATGCTGGCGCTCGGCAGCAAAGCCCTCCTGTCCCCGGTGCTTGCGGGGCGGGAGGTGGGAAGAAGGGCTTTTCTTCCCAGCGCCAGCCTTCAGAACAGCCTTCTGAAGGCTGGGGGTGGGAAGAAAAGCCCTTGTTCCCCCCCCCCCCCAGCCTTCAGAAGAGGTCGGGGGACAGACTGTCCCCGGACCTGGTCTGAAGGCGGTTTCCCTAGGAACGCATTAATTGATTTTCAATGCATTCCTATGGGAAACCGTGCATCGCAAGACGAAAAACTCGCAAGAAGAAAAAACTTGCGGAACGAATTAATTTCGTCTTGCGAGGCACCACTGTACTATACCCAACAGCTTAATTAACAGGTAACTTAACAGCACCTGCTATACTGCTTCACAGCTGTAATAATAATAGTAATAGTAATAATTTATTATTTATACCCTCTCGCAGGAGGCAGGGATGGCCACCAAAGTAGATGGCTTCCAAAGGAGTTGGGGGCCAATGCATGGAGGAGGAGAGGGCGATGGGGGCTTCTGGTCAGGAGGGCCATGTCTGCCTTCTTGTAGTCAGGGGCAGCCACAATTCTGAATCCCAGTTGCTGGAAAAACACAGGCAGGGGAAGAGTTGCTGTTGGGCTCAGATCCTGCTCGTGGCTTCCCAGAAGAGGCCCCTGCTCGGCCCCTGTGGGAACAGGAGGGGGGACTCAATGGGGGACCCCTATGGCCTGATCCTGCAGGACTTGTCTTCCGTTCAGATGCTGAGTTCCTCTGGATGCAAGCGAACCCTCCCTTGTCCTTCAGTTAGAAGGAAAGCTTTCCCTACCACCCATTCATCAGACAGGGGTCTTATCCAGACTCCTGGCTGAGCAACGTGTGCCTGTTCAGACATGCAGCCTCTCAGGTGTTCAAATGATCTTCTGAGACTGAACCTGATGAGAAGCCCCCCAAGGAATTGAAGGCAGGGGAGGCCCTGCTGGGAAGGAAGCAAACTTGGGGTGGGGGTGAAAGTGGCAGCCTCTCCCCCCCCCATTGCTGAGAGTTACTCGGAGACCCTCTCCCACCAGCTCTAGGGGGGTGTCTTCTATCAGCTCTCAGCATCCTTTGCAAAGTACAGTCCCCAGGATTTTTGGAAGAGGCTTTGGCTCTCTAAAAGTGGGGTGGTCCTGCTTTGCAGATACCTGGCAGGTGGGCCCCAGGTGTCTGTGTCTGTTTCTTTCTTTCTGGAATAACTTTTTATTGGGTTTTATTTAAACAAAAGGATCATAAGAAAAAGGGGGAACAGGATAGAGCAGGACCACTCTAATTTCCTAGAGCAGATCACGGCATTGAAACCCAATCTTAAAACCAGTTCAGAACCACGTACAACCACAGAAATGAGGTAACTCCTACTTGCTTTTGAGCGCTGTCCTTTGGCCCCCACCCACATGCCCTTTGGCCTCGCCCATTTGGCTCTCAGGGGGTTGGCCAGATAAATATCTGGCCCTCAGAATAAAAAACAAAAAGGCACTTCACTCCAGTAGTATGCTTGCAGATTTCAAGGGCTAGAAATGAGGCTGAAGCAGGAAAGAAATTTGCACTGAAGTGGGGGTGGGAGGGAGAGCAACCCTAGAGCAGTGTTTCCCAACCGGTGTTCCGCGGCACACTACTGTGCCGTGAGACATTGGCTGGTGTGCCGTGGGAGGGAGGCGGGCGAGTCGGGCGGTGAGAGGTGGCGGCGGCGAGGATCCGCGTCGAGCCGGGGGCGGCTCCGCGGTGGTGGTGCCGAGCGGCGGGGCAGCGCGTGCAAAAGGGAGGAGCGCGAGACAGCGGAGGAGGAGGAGGCCGGCATGTCCGGGCAGCAACAACAGCAGCAGCAACTCCCGGCGACGGCTCCTCAAGCCCCGCCGCCGCCCCCTCCTCCGCCCGCTATCGCCGCCACCACCACAACAGCCGCCGCCGCCTCAGTTGCCGCCGTCCCTCAGTCCCTCGCTCTGCTGCCTCCTCCCACCCCCAAAGCTTGGAGGTTCCCCGGCAAGGGGGAGGGAAAAAAACTTTCACTTTCGTGCGTCCCTCCCGGCGTGACGCTGCACGCTGACGTCACGGGGCGGGGCTTTAATGGTGGTGTGCCGCGAGATTTTTTTCAGTAAACAGGTGTGCCGTTGCCCAAAAAAGTTTGGGAAACACTGCCCTAGAGGACCCCAGGGTTAGGAAACCCCACTCTAGCCTGGTGTCCACATTACACTCGGTACAAATGACTCACTTGCCAATCACACCTCTGACTTCATTTGCTGATGGGAGACACTGAAATGGAGGAGCAACCAGTCGGATTCATCTCACAGAAATCCCTTCAGTTGCCTGCACCTTTTGCATAGTAACTTTCCTTTTAGGAGGGTTAGAGGATTCCTTTTTATTTCTTATTGTTTGTTCCTTAAAGAAAGCTCAGAGTCTGGGCTGTCCAGCCCTGGTTCCTAGCAAGACTCATCCATGCTTGCTCAGGGAACCTTTTTCTGCTCTTGACCGTGTATGAATATTATAACAGAACAAAGTATTTGCTTTGGTAGCACCTCTCATTAGGACAGACAACTTGGCAGAAGAAAAAAAGGATTCCTTCTGATTTCTTGGAGGCTTCCTGAGAGTCCAGATGGATGAGCCAGACTCAGCTGGCCCAGAAGCAGGAAGAGGCCACGCCATCAAAACCGAGAGCAGTGGGAGATTCTGGGAAAGCTCAGTGCAGAAGATCCTGGGTGAGGAGGACACCTTCAGCTCAGATGCGCAGAGACAAAAGTTCAGGCAGTTCTGCTTCCAGGAGGCCAAAGGACCCTCAGAGGCTTGCAGCCAACTCTACCACCTTTGCTATCAGTGGCTGAAGCCAGAAAGTCACACAAAAGCTCAGATGCTGGACCTGGTGGTCTTGGAGCAGTTCCTGGCTGTCCTTCCACTGGAGATGGAGAGCTGGGTGAGGGAATGTGGAGCAGAGACCAGTTCCCAGGCGGTGGCCCTGGCCGAAGGATTCCTCCTGCGTCAGGGAATGGAAAGGAAGCAGGCAGAGCAGCAGGTGAGAGAGACTTTCCTCTGGATGCTCCCAAGGGGCTGAGAACATGAGGGAGAGAACCCCCAAATTCCCTCATTGGACCATCAGTTTTTGGAAAGCATCCAAGGAATGAAACCGGATACCGCTAAAGTTTTTTCATCGGCCATTCCTTGTCTAATCTTTCTCCCCATTCTCAGTTTTGAATCCTTGTTGCTCTTTCAGGGAAAGATTATCTTTGCAGAAATGGGCCCTGATTCCCCTGAAGCAGAGAAGACTCCCTTGGACACCAGAGAGAGGCCACCAGGTAAGAAGGAATGAGGTTTTTTTCTGTTTGGTTGCAGTCTGTGGATTTAGAAACTGATTTGTGGGTTCTTTCCATCTTTTGGTGGAGGACACTTGGGGGCAAGAGCCCAAAGTGGGGGAGGTGTATTTTTACATAGCTAAAATACAAATGTCAAAATGCACACAGGAGATAAGGCTTTTTCTAAGGCCCACCTGTAGCTGGAGGTGCACTATTTCACTTCTAGAAGCACACACTCATGGCTTCCTTCTTACCTTTTTCTCTTGCAGGGGACAGAACGTTGCCGACCAAAGCTTCTCCTCCATCTTTCCAGGGTGGTGAAGGGGAAGAAGAGGCTGTGGAACCAGATCAGGCAGGTGGAAGGAGCCTTGCGGGGAAGGAAGCCAAGGGGTGGGGGAAGCAGAGGTGGCTCTGAGCCCAAACACATTTCTCTCTTCCCCTTGGCTTCTGTCAACATGCCAGTCAAGGTTTATGAGCTGAGAACAATGAACAGCTCCCTCACCTTCACTAGGCTTCTGAATGTTGCTAGTACTATACTGGTTGTTGAATGCTAAAATAAGCTCTTAAGCACAGTTCACAAACTGTACAAAACAGTGGCCAGGATTCACCTAAGGAACCCCAGCAGTACAATACAAAATACAGTGGTACCTTGGTTCTCAAACGTAATCCATTCTGGGAGTCCGTTCGACTCCTGGAACTGTTTGAAAACCAAGACTCGGCTTCCGATTGGCTGCAGGAGCTTCCTGCACTCAATCGGAAGCCGCGTCAGACGTTCGGCTTCCGAAAAATGTTCGCAAACCGGAACACTCGCTTCCGGGTTTGCAGTGTTTCGGAGCCTATTTGTTTGGGAGCCAAGCCGTTCAAGTACCAAGGTACCATTCCATTAAGGCATTAAAATAAGCATCCATACTTAAAATGTAGCAAACCAATCTTATTAAAACAAGATGCCAAGGAACAAGCGGAAAACAACAGAGCAATGTGTAATAGATAATCTGTATGTTTTCTAAGAAGTGGACCTTTCCCTTTTTATTTTAGGGTCCGGGGTGCTTTGAAGATGTAGCTGTTTGTTTCATAGACGAGGAGGGGGTGTTGCTGGATCCTGACCAGAGAGCTCTGCATAAGGAAGTCATGGAGGATAACTGTGGGAGAATGGACTCTCTTGGTAAGGCTCCCTGTTTGAGCATGATATCTGTTTTGAAATGTAATACGTATCTCTATATCAGCCTTTCTCAACCTGTGGGTCCCCAGATGATGTTGGACTACAACTCCCATCACCCCTAGCTAGCAAGGCCAGAGCTCAGGGATGATGGGAGTTGTAGTCCAGCAACATCTGGGGACCTACAGGTTGAGAACCACTGCTCTATATGACAAACCTCTAGTATTTTGAAGGAGCTCAAGAGTACTACCAAAACATCTGTGATTCTGACGCTCCCACAGCTCACCTTGAATGATTTGTGTGCAAATATTCTTCCTCCAGCTGTGCCTTTTAAAACCAGGAACAGGCTGGTCTGAACTGCCCACACCTTTCAAAACAGGGGTAGGCAACCTAAGGCCCGTGGGCCAGATGTGGCCCAATCACCTTCTCAATCTGGCCCACGGACGGTCCAGGAATCAGCGTGTTTTTACATGAGTAGAATGTGTTTAACAGACTACTGTATTTTAATACTTTGTTGGAAGCTGCCCAGAGTGGCTGGGGAAACCCAGCCAGATGGGTATAAAGGGTATAAAGTTATTACAGGGTATAATAAGTTATTATTATTATTATTAATTTAAAATGCATCTCTGGGTTTTTTGTGGGGCCTGCCTGGTGTTCTTACATGAGTAGAATGTGTGCTTTTATTTAAAATGCATCTCTGGGTTATTTGTGGGTCATAGGAATTCATTCATTCCCCCCCCCCCCAAAAAAAATATAGTCTGGCCCACCACATGGTCTGAGGGACGGTGGACCGGCCCATGGCTTAAAAATGTTGCTGATCACTGTTTTAAAAGATAGGCTTCAGAGTTAGGGAACGTGCAGTAACTTTTTGGGGGGGATTATTTTTGCTTCTGTCCATTTTCGGTTAACCTTGGAGATGGTCAGTCATCTCTTTAGTTAACCGAAAATAGACAGAAGCAAAAACAAACAAAAAAACAGAAGTCCGACTAGCAGATAAACATCTATACAGTCGTACCTTGGAAGTTGAATGGAATCCATTCCGGAAATCCATTTGACTTCCAAAACGTTTGGAAACCAAAGCACCACTTCAGATTGACTGCAGGAAGCTCCTGCAGCCAATCAGAAGTGGCGGAAGCCCCAGTGGATGTTCGGGTTCCAAAGAATGTTCGCAAACCGGAACGCTCACTTTCCAGGTATCTGGCATTTGGGAGTCAAAATGTCTGAGTACCAAGGTGTTCGGGATCCAAGGTACTACTGTATACCTGTACACCAAGTAGCCAAATTTGCACTGGCAGCCAAGAATCTCCGTTCCAGCTGTATGAATGCACTCCCAATTTTAAAACCTAATATTGTAAATTTATTTTTATATTGTAAACTGCTAACTGATTTCAGATCACAAGCATTCATGAGAATTGTTCAGTTATTTGGGACTCCATTTCTTCCCAAGGCTCTAATCTAACCTAGTGGTCCGAGGCTCTAAGGAAGTTAGATTGGCTTCATCCAGAGCCAGGGCCTTTTCAACACTGGCTCTGGCCTGGTGGAACGCTCTGTCTCATGAGACCAGGGCCCTGCAGAATCTGATTTCTTTCCGCAGGGCCTGTAAGACAGAGTTGTTCCGCCTGGCCTTTGGCTTGGAGCCAATTTAATTCCCTCCCTCTCTTTCTTTTTTCTTTTCCTTCTCCTCCTGCGATGAGGCATTTTAATGAGGCATTTTAATATTTTAATGTTGTATTTTAATTTTGTTTTAAGTTGTAATCATTCAACTTGCTTTTATTATTGCTTGTTAGCCACCCTAAGCCCGGCCTTGGCTGGGGAGGGTGGGGTACTAAAAAAATATTATTATTATTATAATCCATTTCTCTTTTTGTTGCAGGTGGTGACAATTTGGAAATTAAGAACGAGGGAGATCACAACAAAATCCCCACGGTGGAGAAGTCATATGAAAATTCAGAGTGTGGAGAGAACTTCAGTCAGAGCTCCCATGCCACTTCCGATCAAAGAAATATCACTGGGAAGAAACCTTATCAGTGCCTGGAATGTGGAAAGATCCTCAGTCGGAAGGAAATTCTCACATCCCATCAAAGAATCCATACAGGGGAGAAGCCATATAAGTGTTTGGAATGTGGAAAGAGCTTCAGCCACAGAGCCAACCTCACAGCCCATCGAAGAATTCATATAGGGGAGAAACTATATTTGTGCTTGGAATGTGGAATGAGCTTTAAACGGAAGGAGAGTCTCACTTCCCATCAAAGAATTCACACAGGGGAGAAACCCTATCAGTGCTTGGAATGCGGAAAGAGCTTTACTCGGAGGGATAGTCTCACTTCACATCAAAGAGTTCATACAGGAGCAAAACCATATCCGTGCTTGGAATGTGGAAAGAGCTTCAGTCGGAAGGATAGCTTGACTTCCCATCAAAGAATTCATACGGGTGAGAAACCATATCAGTGTTTGGAATGTGGAAAGAGCTTCGCTCAGAGTACCCACCTCATTTCCCATCATAGAACTCACAGCGGGATGAAACCGTATCAGTGCTCAGAATGTGGAAAGAGCTTCAGTCAGAGCGCCCATCTCACTTCCCATCAGATAACTCACAGTGGAAAGAAACCCTATCAGTGCATGGAATGTGGAAAGAGCTTCGGTTGGAAAGAAAGCCTCACTTCCCATCAAAAAATTCATGCACGGAAGAAGCCGTTTCGGTGCTCGGAATGTGGAAAGAGCTTCACCCAGAAGCAAAATCTCACAGCCCATCAAAAAACTCATACAGGGGAGAGACCCTATCAGTGCTTGGAGTGCGGAAAGAGCTTCAGTCAGAGCGCCCATCTCACTTTGCATCAGAGAATTCATGCAGGGACAAAACTATATGTTTGCTCTGAATGTGGAAAGAGCTTCAGTGAGAGCGCCCATCTCACTTCCCATCAAAAAACTCACCGGCCAAAATTACAGAATCGTAGGATGGTAAAGTTGGAAGTCACCACCATGGTCATCTAGTCCAACTCCCTGCAATGCCGGAATCTCCACTACAGCATTCCATGACAGATGGACACCCAGTATCTCCTGAAAAATCTTCAGTGAAGGAGAGTCCACTACTTTCTACGGTTGTCTGTTTTTCCAATGGCTCTCTTGTAACTGTATCAGGAAAATGATGAGATCCATCTAGCATGACTAGTTTTTGAGAATCTCAGTGCTGTGTCTTAATAATCACAGCATTCTTTTTAATTTCTCACAAGCCAACCATTTAATTACAGTGGTGCCCCGCAAGACGAATGCCTCGCAAGACGGAAAACTCGCTAGACGAAAGAGTTTTCTGTTTTGGAGGTGCTTCGCAAAACGAATTTCCTATGGGCTTGCTTCGCAAGACGACAATGTCTTGTGAGTTCCTGCTGGTTTTTTCTCTTCCCCCCCTTTTTCTAAGCCGCTAAGCCGCTTATCAGCTGATCCGATCAGCAGATAAGCCGCTAATAGCGCTAATCCGCTAATCCGTCAATGGGCTTGCTTCGCAAGACGAAAAAACCGCTAGACGAAGAGAATCACAGAACGGATTCTTTTCGTCTTGCGAGGCACCACTGTATCTGTTCTGGAACCTTTCCTGGTATCCATGCCAAGCTTGAGCGTTCAGTAGTTACCTGGGTCTTCTCCCCACACCCTTTTGTAAAATGAGGACAATATTTGGCCTTCTCTAGCCTGCAGGGACCTCATCTGTTCTCCAGGAATTCTCAAAGATTATAGACATAGTGTCTGAGATTCCATAAGCAAGTTCCTGTAGTACCCTTGGGTGCAGCAAGTTCCTGTAGTATCCTTGGGTGCAGCACATCAGGCCCTGGAGATTTGAATTTTTTTAAAGTAGCTAGATGTTCCTTTACCACCTCTTCCTATCCTGGGCTGCAGTTATTCTGTTAACACCGGGTTCAACACGGCTTTCCTTTTGGGTGAAGACAGAGGCAGAGTGGCTATTCCGCCTTCTATCACTTAATAGCATTTCTGCGTCTTCTCTATGAAGAGGACCTGCTCCTTGCTTGTTCTTCCTCTTGCTTCGAAGATAGCCGAAGAAACCCTTTGAGATTAGTTTTAACCTCTCTTCCAAGCCTGAACTCATTTTGAGATTCGGCTTGCCTGACCTTCTCCCTGCAACTTTTGGCTCCTGGAGAATACTCTTCCTTCTTCATGAGTTGCCCTTTCTTCCATTTGTTATCCATCCCATATCAGAGGAACCATATCAGTGTGTGTGTGGAAAGGGTTTCAGACAGAGGGCCTGTCTCGTGGCCCATGAAAGAATTCATACAGGGGATGGGACCAGATCAATGGCTGTGCACAAATTTAAACTTAAGAAATTTGAATGACTCTGTGGGTGAGCACTGCAACAGTGTCATGTGGCAACCTAGCAAAGAAGCTGACTTTTCTCTCAAAGCTATAGAGTACACAACCAGTGTCCAGTCTTTCTTCAGACTACATACTCAGGTCTCGGAGGTGCAAGTCATGGGTTCATGGTACTGAATACCTTCTCCACATCCATCACATCTGGAAAGAGGGTGAAGAGCAATATGGCAACACTGCTGAGACAGCCCTCAGTGCTGAGCTCTTAAAAGAAGTTGGCAAGCGATTCGTGTACTTCAGGAACCTCCAAGTTGCAAATTTGTGGTGCTCCTGACTGCCACTGTTTTCCTTGGCATGCCCAGGATGGTGGCGGTGCCCCCTTTGAAGCTGTTTCTGGTATCTGCTGAGCACTCCCAGGTCATCTGCCAGAAAAGCCAGAAGTTTCAGGCTTTCCTATGTGAGAAGCTTAAGACAAGGATTCCCTTGCTGCTGTCTTCCTTCGATTATTCAAAGTACATTCTGAGCGGATGCCAGGATTGTACCCCTGAGGAAGAAAGAGTTACTTGTTCATTGTACTCAAAGGTGCTTGGGAGCAACGCCAAACACATTTTGTTTTCTTCAGCCAACCCCAGTCCTCATCTGTACACATCCGATACATGGATGAAGCCTTAGATTGAACCCAAATTCCAAACATCTCATCCCAGTGGCAGCATCTGAGACCTTTTCCCAGGCCATGTGCACAGAGTAACAGATCTCAACCGGTGGGACATTTTTGCCTGTGTCTCGCATCTATTTCTTGAGCAGGGGACCCTGTTCTGCTTTCCCCCCAGTGTGAACTGAGACTCCGTCGCAACGGACCAGGTATTTCTGGAATCATGCCGGGTGTGTGTGTCTCCAAGGCCTTGTAACCCTCTTCCCATGAACCCCTGAACTCCAGAGATTGTCGGTTCTCACACTCCCAAAAAGTCTTGCTCCTTTTCTCAAGGTTTGGAAACTGCTCTGCCCAATGTATAACTTTTCTTTATGTGTATCCAGTCTGCCAATCTTATCTTACCTGTGGTTCTTTCCCATCAGCTATTATTGAGTGCTAATGTCTTTATTGCAACATTAAAATATATTGCAAAATACATGGATGGTTCTGGTTGCATGTCCTGTTGCAGTGTATCAGAGTGCGAAGCCCCCAAGGACCCTCTGAAGAGCATGAACTCTCCGGAGACTCCTGGGGAAGCCAGCTTTCTGGGTGAGTAGGAGTAGGAGTCAGGATAGGATCACTTCTTCACTGCAGAGCCTGGCTGTGAGATCCAGCCCACCTCTTCCAGCACCCTCTTCTCATAGTGGCCAAATACCCCTAAGAGCCCAACTTCATGTGCCACCTCCAGGGGAAGTCAGGAAGAGGGTGGGATCAATCCCCAAGAGCTACGTGTTCCTGCATTTCAGGGGGTGGGACTAGACCATCTCAGGGTCCCTTCCCACTGGACAAGTCTATGATTCTGTGATATCTTAGGTGTTGTGTGAAAACATTCCTCTTCTCCCAGGCCTTCAGCTATTTTTTGTTTGTTTGTTATGCAAAACAAAACTTTTGAATGTTTTTGAAATAATTTTTATTTGGTTTTACAAGTATGAAATTATAACAATACAGCCAAACACATCCATATTTAAAGATTCCTCCCAATTTCAGGACTTCCCACCTTCCCAGTACATTTTTGAGCACAATTCAAAGTGCTGGTGCTGACCTTGAAAGCCCTAAATGGCCTCAGTCCTGTATACCTGAAGGAGCGTCTCCACCCCCATCGTTCTGCCCGGACGCTGAGGTCCAGCTCCGAGGGCCTTCTGGCGGTTCCCTCCCTGCAAGAAGCCAAGTTACAGGGAACCAGGCAGAGGGCCTTCTCAGTGGTGGCACCCGCCCTGTGGAAAGCCCTCCCACCAGATGTCAAAGAGAACAGCTACCAGACTTTTAGAATACATCTGAAGGCAGCCCTGTTTAGAGAAGCTTTTAATGTTTAACAGACCACCTTATTTTAATGCTTTGTTGGAAGCCTCCCAGAGTGGCTGGGAAAACCCAGCCAGATGTGTGGGGTATAAATAATAATAATAATAATAATAATAATAATAATAATAATAATTAATAATAATAATAATAATTTTATTATTTCCCTCTATGGGTCCTACGGTGAACCTTATCAACTGCATATTATTCAGTAGTCCATGTTTAATATCACTCCATTTTCTCTATAGTATATATGGTATTTTACACTGGGGAAGGCATTGTTTTGTTTGTTACCATGATATGCATTTTTGGGTTTTCATTTTGTAAACTGTGCTGTGATCCTTGGATGAAGGGTGGTATAGAAACTCAATAAATAATAATACAATAGGAGTCGAGATAGACTGCCTCTGCTGCTGAAGGTTTCGCTCAGAAGAACACAAGAAGAGCCCGCTGGATCAGGCCCGTGGCCCGTCGAGTGCAGCACCCTGTTCTCACAGGGGCCGACCAGAGACCCTATTATGGGAAACCCTCAAACAGAACCCAAGAACTGCCTGCAGTTTCCACCAAATTCAGAAGCACACCAATTTGGAACCAGTTCAGAGTCAATGGGACAAGGTTGGGTTTTGGGCCATTTACTTGTCATCCTGGTTTTGGTGTCGATTACTCAGTTTGGGGGAAGGCACAAAATGGGTTCACAGCACAAGACCGGCACCAGTTTGGAGTCAATAGGTGGATTATTCTGGCATTTACCTGTATCATCTGCTCAGTTTAGGGGACAGCAGGAAACATGGAGTTCGCATTACAAACGACCATTAAACTTTGGCATCAGGTTGGGGGAATCTGAAATTTCGGACCAATGGAGCTGTATTCTTTTGGGAATTATGGGGTCAGAACTACCTAAATCGTATAGAAATTTATTTTTGTCTGCTACTACAGCGGCAAGAATGTTGCTCGCCCCAAAATGGAAAGAAGCAGAAATCCCAGCAAAGGAAGAATGGATACCAAAAACTTAAGAAATATGTAGAAATGGTGAAACTTACTGGAAGAATAAGAAATTGAGATAAAATTTTTATAAAAGAATGGAAATGGTTTATTGGATATTTACAGATAAATTGCAAACAGATAAAAACATTAGCATGATTATTGTATTAACCTGCAGTTATATTTAAAGTAGATAAACAAGTGAGCAAATTAAATGAATTTGGATATGCAGAAGAGAGATACATTTCCTCAATTTTACTATTTTTTTCCTTAATTTATACATTTCCTTAATTTTCCTAACATTTCAAAACTTCATTCCCCCCCCCCCTTTCTGCGGTTCCTTAAAGTTATTATATATAATATATACATTTCCTTAATTTTCCTAACATTTCAGAACTTGACTTCCTCCTATTTCTGCGGTTCCTTAGTTACATTATATATAATAACTTTAAGGAACCGCAGAAAGGGGGAAGGAAGTTAAGTTTTGAAACGTTACAATGACACTAAAATTAAGGAAATGTATCAACCTGAAAAGTGTTTGGTTTTAAATAAAAAATGTGGCTGTATTGTAGCTACATCCCGGCCTCTGATCCCCGCGGGGAGCCCTCTCCACGGATTTGCCTAATCCTTTGGAAGCCCCCTCCCCTCCCCGGCCCCCCATTGTTCTGTCGGGGGTCCCGCGCCATCCTCTCTCCTGTCCCCCGGGCTTTGTTCTCGATTTGGAGAGGCGGCGAGGCTCGGCTCCGGCTCCGGGAGAGGGAGGCTGCATTCCGGCCCGCCGTGCGCCCCGGGAGCCTGGACGGCGGGGACGGGAAGGAAGGCGCTTTGGGGGGCGCGGGGCGCCGTCCCGCCGCCGCCTCTCCCAGCAGCCCGGCAGGTAGGGGAGGGCGCGGAGGGGCGCCCGGCGCGGAGCTCGGAGTCTCCGCCAGGCCCCGGCTCGACGGGGCGGGATAAAAAGGCGGCGCCGGCTCGCAGCGCCTCCCCGAGCGCCCTTTGCACTCCGACCGGCGGAAGCGGAGGCTACGCGGCTGCGGCCGCCCAGCCTGGCCGGGGATGGCGGCGCCGGCGGGGCGCCAGGTACCGGCAGCCCTCGAGGGGAGGCGCCCGCGGCGTCCAGGGACCGCGCCCGCCCGGCCCGGGAGGCGTTGCAGCGCCAGCCCTTGCCGCTGCTGGAGAGCCTCCGAGCCCCGGGAGGCTGCGCGCCGCGGCGGCGGCGTCCAGGCGCCCTCGGGGATGCGGGAGCCGAGGGGGCGCCCGCGGGGGGAAGGGAAGGGGGACCCCCTCCTCTGCAGCGGGGCCCGAGGGCCTTGATCCAGATGGGCCGTGGCGCTCCAGCGTCTCCTCCGGTGGAGAGCGGGCGAGCTTCTGTTGGGGGGCAGCAGGGGTGCCAAATGGATTAAAATATTGGGGGGTGACCAGGTAAGCCCCACTCCAGGACAGATGGATTTCTCTAGCCAAGAGAGTTACTGAGATTGAGGCCTGTCTGAGCTCTGGGCTCCTGATCTATGGGGAAAGCCCCTCTGCCCATGCTCAGGAGACCATTTCATTTCTCACTGGCCCCTCTTGTTCACTGTTGCTTCCCTTGCTCTGGGGCCGAAGCCCAGCACGGAAAACGAGGCAGGGTCCAGAATCCAGTTACAAGGGAGGAGATTCTGACTAAGCCTTTTGAAGGCCAGACCAGAAGGGGCTCCCTTGGAGGTGGCGGACTCCCCTTCCTTGGGGCTTTTAAGCAGAGGTTGGGGGGGCCATCCCTGCCTGCTTGTTGAGATTCCTGCCTTGCAGCGGGTTGGTCTGGATGACCCTCAGGGTCCCTTCCAACTGTACAGTTCTTTGATCTACAGGGGTTGTGTCAAGAGGCCCTGGGTGTTCCAGGGGGTCCGTGAACCCCCCTCGTGTCACGCGATGGAAAGAGATTTCTCTAAGGAGTCAGGTCCCCTTTTCTTTCTTTCTTTCTCTCAGCTTCCAGTGACCTTTGAGGACGTGGCCGTCTATTTCTCCCCAGAGGAGTGGCCCCTGCTGACGGACTGGCAGAGGGACCTCTACTATGATGTCATGCAGGGCAACTTTGAGCTGGTGGCTTCACTGGGTGAGCATCTTGGGGGCAAAGCATCTTCAGGGCCCCACGGCCAGCCAGTGGTGTAGCGTGGGTTGTCAGCACCCGGGGCAAGGCAAGTAATTTGCGCCCCCTAACCTGTGGATTTGCGCCCCCTAACCCTAACCCCCAGATGTTGTGCCTGGTGCGGCCGGCCCCCCCTGCACCCCCCACGCTACGCCACTGCGGCCAGCGTTAGAAACTCAGATACAGGTGAAACTCGGAAAATTAGGATATCATGGAAAAGTTCATTTATTTCCGTAATTCAACTTAAAAGATGAAGCTAATATATGAGATAGACTCATGACATGTAAAGCGAGATTTGTCAAGCCTTTATTTGTTATAATTGTGATGATCATGGTGTACTGCTGATGAAAACCCCAAATTAACAATCTCAGAAAATTAGAATATTAAATTAAATCAGCAAAACAAGGATTGCAAATAGAGCAATATTGGACCTCTGAGAAGTAGAAGCATGCATATGTACTCAGTACTTGGTTTGGGCCCCTTTTGCATCAATTACTGTCTCAATGCAGTGTGGCATGGATGCTATCAGCCTGTGGCACTTCTGAGGTGTTATGGAAGACCAGGATGCTTCAACAGCAGCCTTCAGCTCTTCTGCATTGCTTGGTCTCATGTCTCTCATCTTTCTCTTGGCAATGCCCCATAGATTCTCTATGGGGTTCAGGTCAGGCGAGTTTGCTGGCCAATCAAGCACAGTAATCCCATGGGCATTGAACCAGGTTTTGGTACTTTTGGCAGTGTGGGCAGCTGCCAGAGTCCTGCTGGAAAATGAAGTCAGCATCCCCATAAAACTCATCTGCGGAAGGAAGCATGAAGTGCTCCAAAATCTCCCAGTAGACGGCTGTGTTGCCCTGGACTTAATGAAGCACAGTGGACCAACACCAGCTGATGATATGGCTCCCCAAATCAACACAGACTGTGGAAACTTCACATTGGACTTCAAGCATCAGGCATTGTGTGCCTCCCCATTCTTCCTCCAGACTCTGGGTCCTTGGTTTCCAAATGAGATGCAAAAGCTGCTCTCATCAGAAAAGATATTTGGAGAAATCTATTATTATTATTATTATTATTATTATTATTATTATTATTATTATTCATTTAATTTTTATACCGCTTTATATTTGAAAGAAAAACAACCTCAAAGCGGTTTTACAACCCATTAAAACACTGAGCGTAAAACAAATTCACGCTTCGAGGAAATTATTTCCGATCCTTCTCTAAGAGACATTTTGCTTTCCCCATACAGTTGTACCTTGGAAGCCAAACGGAATCCGTTCCAAAAGTCTGTTTGACTTCCAAAATGTTTGGAAACCAAAGCGCCGCCTCCGATTGGCTGCAGGAGGAAGCTGCGTCGGATGTTCGGGTTCCAAAGAGCCTTTGCAAACCTGAACACTCACTTCTGGGTTTGTGATGTTTGGGAGCCAAAACGTTCGAGTCGCAAGGCGTTCGGGATCCAAGGTACAACTGTATTTATTTACCTAAATTTATGAAGCTGCCCCATAGCAGGCGCTCTAGGAAGCCAGCGTGGAGCAGTGCTTAGAGTGTCGGACGAGGGCCTGGATTCGAATCCCCACCGGGCCGTGAAGCTCTCCCTGGTGATGTTGGAGCCAGACACAGCCTCTTAACCCAGGGATTAACAGTGGGGGTGGGGGTGGGGTGGACCATGGGATATGAATGCAGACATGGAAAATGTTAATGCTCAGAGTAATGGAGGTAGCTCAATCGTCATCAAGGCCAGACCCATTGATGCGTAAGACCCACTGCTGAGGCCTGCCTGAGAAGAGACAATGGAAGCTTTGCTCAAAAGCCTCTGGCAAGGGAGACTCCGCCCCTTTCCCCAGGGATGGAAATGTGGAGATGTGTGTTTAAAAAGCAGCAGTCATGGATTTTGCAATTTACTGCATCCCAGTTGGGGCCTCTCCTCTTCTGGAATATTTCCCTGGTTGGGGTGATTTGTGATCTCGGCCTATTACCAGCATGACAAATCTACTTATTTCATTATTTTTTTTTTTATAAAATTTTTATTGATTTTACAACATTTTTAAGAAAAACAAACAAACACTAAAAATGACAAACATACACGTATAATTTCACACGTATTTTCATAAACTTCTTTTCTTGGACTTCCCCATACCCCCCCTCTCTGCATCCAAATGTCCATAATTCACCTAGCAACTCCCAATTGTTACTTTCCAATCTCTATCATCTTAGTCCTCTTTTATAGTCTAGCCTTGTGTCCCTGTACCCTTTTGCTTCTGGAAACCACAACATTTTAGCATTCATTAAGTTTATAGTAGTCCTTAAGATAGCTTTTAAATTTTTTCCATTCTTCTTCCACCGTCTCTTTTCGTTGGTCACGGATTCTGCCTGTCATCTCGGCCAGTGTCATATAGTCCATCACTTTCATCTGCCATTCTTCCACAGTGGGTAAATCTTGTGTCTTCCAATACTTTGCGATGAGTATTCTTGCTGCTGTTGTGGCATACATAAAAAAAATTCTATCTTTCTTTGTCACCAATTGGCCGACAATGCCCAAGAGAAAGGCCTCTGGTTTTTTAGGAAAGGTACATTTAAGTACCTTTTTCATTTCATTGTAGATCATTTCCCAGAAGGCCTTAATCTTCGGGCATGTCCACCAAAGGTGATAAAAGGTACCTTCAGTCTCTTTACACTTCCAACATTTATTATCGGGCAAATGATAGATTGAAAATGAAAATGGTATGAAAATGGTATACAGGTGGTACATGACCCCAGTCAAGCTGGCAAAAATCTATAATCTGACAAATCTACTTATTTCAAGCTGTTGCATTCGTACCCCAACTTTTTCTTCAAGGAGCTCCAGGTGCTGTACGTTTAAAAAAACAAACAAACAAAAAAAAACAAAAACAAAAAAAAACCAAAAAAAAAAAACCAAAGGGGCCATACTCTGTTTTTATTTGCTAATTACATACATTTTATTGTTATTTTTAACAACACTTAAACAACACAGAATAAAAATAAACATGAGAACATAAAAAGGAGACAGGGATACTACATCACTATAAGATTCACAGTTAACAATTCCATAGAGTTTAATCTAATATATAGATATTATTATCCAAATAGATATATATTTATTTTTAACCTTGCTATATTTTGTATAAATGTGCTCCAGTGTGAGGTTGAGAGAGAGTAACTGGCCCAAGGTCACATTGAGCTTCATGGCTGAGTGGGAATTTGAAGCCTGGTCTCTGTCTCCAGGGCCCCAGTCTGATGCTCTAACCACTGCTCCACACTGGCTGCCTTATGAACAAGGAATATGGGAGGAAGTCCCTTACGGGGCAAAGTGCAAACCCCACATCCTCACTTGCCCATCTGCAAAATGGGAATAGCAGTGGCTTACTTCGGAGGAGCTGGGCGTTGAAGGAAATAACATCTGAAAAGAGTGAGATAAGTCAACGGCCTTATAGCTATTGGAGCTGAGATTCCCGCAAGAGGTTTGGGGGCCTGATGTTCAAAACAGATGTAAAGTGGTACCTCAGAAGTCGGACGGAATCTGTTCCGGTAGTTTGTTCAAATTCCGAAAACATTCAGAAACCAAGGTGCAGCTTCCGATTGGCTGCAGGAAGCTCCAATTAGAAGCTGCGTCGGATGTTCGGGTTCCAAAGAGCCTGCACAAACCGGAACACTCACTTCTGGGTTTGCGGCGTTTGGGAGCCAAAACGTTCGAGTTGTAAGGTGTTCGGGATCCAAGGTACGACTATATTTAAGGAGAAACCGGAGTGTGCACAGGTGCAGTTTTCTGGATACTGTCTGTGCAGGGAAAGTATGCGCAGGAGAGAATTCCACTGCCAATCCCAAGGAGGACTCTTCTGCTCAGGTCTTCCTGGCGGTGGCTACTGGGAGGTGTAGTCCACAGTGCCTGGACAGCACCAGGCTGACAAAGGCTGTCTTTAAGTGCATGCACTTAAGGTGGAAAACCTGCCCTGCCTCAGAGGCGAACGGAGGGCAGAGCGACTGGTTCTGTCCCTCTGGGGCACTGCAGGGCATCACAGCTATGATGTGATGAGTGCAGCAGAATGGAAGGCGAGAGGAAGGGGGCTCTGAATTCTGGCTTTGCACAGGGTGGCCCTGGAATTTGAAAGACCCAAGCCTGCCCACGCCAGGAGCTCCTGCACCCCTGGAAAGGCAGGGTTTCCTTTTGTCCATTCTCCTGCTGCTATCAAAGGCTGACCTTTCTTTGCTGTCTGTCTGCACACAGGAGCTGTTCCTCCCAGACCGGAGCTTCTGTCCCGGATTGAGCGAGGGGAAGAGCCCGGCATTGTGGGTCGCCCTGGGCAAGGGTGCAGAGAAACCCAGGGGAGTGCCAGTTCTGGTGAGTATAGAATCCTAGAATTGTGCTGCTAGAAGGGACCCCCGGGGTACCTGCAAAGAAGGAATCTCAGCTGAAGAATCCCTGAGACAGATGTCCAACCAAGAGGGCCAGATTCAGACTTTAGAGGCCATAATAATAATAATTTATTTATACCCATCTGACTGGGTTGCTCCCACTACTCTGGGCAGCTCCCAACAAAATACTAAAAACACAATAAAACATCAAACATTAAAGACTTCCCTAAACAGGGCTACCTTCAGTATCTTCTAAAAGTCAAATAGTTGCTTATTTCCTTGACATCTGATGCGAGGGCGTTCCACATGGTGGGCGCCACCACCGAGAAAGCCTGACTGGTTCCCTGTAAGCTCACTTCTCACAGGGAGGGAACCACCAGGTGGAGCTCAGTGTCTCGGCAGAACGATGGGCATGGAGACGCTCCTTCAGGTATACTGGGCCGAAGCCGTTTAGGCCTTTCAAGGACAGCACCAACACTTTGAATTATGCTTGGAAATGTACTGGGAGCCACTGTAGGTCTTTCAATACCGGTGTTATATGGTCTTGGTGGCCGCTCCCAGTCACCAGTCTAGCTGCTGCATTCTGGATTAGTTGCAGTTTCTGGGTCACCTTCAAAGGTAGCCCCACATAGAGCACATTGCAGTAGTTCAAGCGGGAGATAACCAGAGCATGCACCACTCTGGTGAGACAGTCCCTGGGCAGGGAGGGTGTCAGCCGGCGTACCAGATAAGGCTGGCAGACAGCTGCCCTGGACACAGAATGGACCTGCGCCTCCATGGACAGCTGTGAGTCAAAATGCGCACCTGGGAGCCCCCATACAGATCTCATTCAACTTACAAATGATAATAAACTGTAAAATAAAACACTATTTTTCAAAATGAAACAAAACCTACAATAGGATGAAAAACAATGTTTGTTTTGCTATACTTCCACCATGGGTAAACAACCTAAGACCCAAGGGCTGATGTGGCCCAATCGCCTTCTCAATCTGGCCTGTGGATGGTCTGGGAATCATCGTGTTTTTACATGAGTAGAATGTGTGCTTTTATTTAAAATGCATCTCTGTGGTGCATAGGAATTCCTTCATTATTTTTTCCCCAAAATATAGTCTGGCCCCCCAGAAGGTCTGAGGGACGGTGGACCGGCCCATGGCTGAAAAAGGTTGCTGACCCCTGATTCCGCTTTATTTATATTTGGAAAAAAATCTCTTCCTTTTTCTAATTGCTCAGATCCCGAAAACTAATCTTCGGTCACATACCTGCTTCTATACTTAGTAGAGATCTAGGCCCCCGGCCTGCCCTGTGGCAGAGTTGCTTCTGTTGGGATTTTTAATAGGCTTCAAGTGAGAACGCTAACGCTCCACTGAGCAATTTGTGACCATTGATGTTAGAAATCTGGCAGGGGAAATTTTCCATGGTGCCTCCCTTTCCCTTGATGTCCTACGCAGGTGCTCATTTTGCTTCATTTTGGCAACCAACCTCTCTTGTAAAACCCTTCAATGAATCAAATCGTTGCGTTGGAAAAGCAGCCAGAGTGCTGGGCTGGATAGGCCAATGTTCCACCCTCCAACCTTTCTCCAGGGAAATAGGGACATTCCGTTCTGCGGCAGGAAGCCTTCTCCTGCGTTTGATCTGGTGACGCACCCAGGCGTCGTCCTTGACTCAGAGGCATCGGTCACCTTGAACCAAGGACAACCTCACCTCCCTCGCAGGAGTGTTGTAAAAAATACATGTGCAAGGGAAGGGATCATTTACAACACCTTCCACAGATCAATGGACTAAAGAAAAGCCCGTCAGGAAAATCATCATCATTGAAACACTGGGAATATTCAGGAACATACCAGAGAGTAAATCTTACTGAACTCAATGGGATTGCAGTGTAGGGATGCCCAGTCTTGACCCCATTACCTGGGAGTCAGCTCCATTAAAAACAGTGGGATTACTTCTGAGTAAACAGAGCAGTTCCGAAGGAATAAACACTCCCTGCGTTTCCTCAGAAATGTCTGGCTGCGGAAGCAACGCAGTGAAAGAATTTAAATTAGTTTGGTGGCCTTTTCCTTCAAAATTGTAGGGAGGGTTTCTTATGCCAACTTCACCCTTCATTCAGTGCAGGGCTTTTAGTATTGGTATAAACAGAATTCTATTTTTGCACCTACACACACCACTTTTTGAGCGGGTGGAAAAAGGAAAAACAGGACATTCTAGGATCAAATCAGAATCTGGGACAGCTTCTGTAACTCTGGGACTGTTCCTGGAGAACCAGGACACTTGGAGGGTATGTGGCGGCCTGATCCAGCAGGTTCTCCTTATGTAGGTTTATGTATTCGACTCCATTCCCAGACTTGGGTTTTGCACCTTCTCCTTCTTCTTCCCGCAGGAGAGTCGAGGATGAGCTGGCCGGAGTCGGCGATGAAGGAGGAGCCGAGGGGGGACTGGAACCCGCCTGCCTCCCCTCCCTGGTCCCTTTCGGGACCCCAGTTCCTTGCCCTCCAAGAGCTGTGTCCCACGTGGTGCCAGGTGGAGCTGACGAACATCCGGAGCCTCGCCCAAGAGGGGCCTCTGGAGACGGGCACGCTGCAGGAGCCCCAGCTGCTGATCTGTGGCGAGTGCGGGAGGAGCTTTGAGGACGGGGCCTCCCTGGCGGACCACCAGGCCACCCACCAGGAGCAGAAGGGTCCCTTCACCTGCTCTTCCTGCGGGAAGCTCTTCCTCTACCGCCTCAACCTCCTGACCCACAAGAAGCACCGGGCGAAGGCTCAGCTTGCCTGCGCCCCCTGCGGCCTCCGCTTCTGCCTCAAGGGGGACCTCCTGCGCCACCGGGCCAGCCACGCGGCCAAGGAACTCTACCCTTGCGGCACTTGTGGCGAGGTCTTCCAGCGCAAGGCCCACCTGCTGGCCCACGAGGCAGTGGAGCATGCTGGGAGGGCGGGCCGTGACTGCCCTGAGTGCGGGGAGGCTGTGGGCGGGGAGGCGGAGCTCACGCAGCACCTGGCAGCGCACCACGAAGAGCGCCGACCCTTCGCCTGCGCCTTGTGCCCGGAGACCTTCAGCTGGAAGGAGGGCCTGCGGCTGCACCAGCGGGCGCACGCCCAGGAGGAAGGCCACCGCTGCCCAGACTGCGGGAAGAGCTTCAGCCGCCGCGGGAACCTCCTGACCCACCAGCGCCTGCACACCGGGGACCTGCCCTTCGCCTGCTCCGAGTGCGGGCGCGCTTTCCCCACCAACGTCGCCCTTGTGGCTCACAGCAAGATGCACCTCCGGGGCAAGACTTTCGCCTGCCAGCAGTGCGGCGGCTGCTTCCGCTCGCGGGAGAAGCTCCTCCAGCACCAGAGCCACCACAACGGGCAGCCGGAGGAGGACGGGGTCAAGGAGGAGGGTGAGGCGTAATGCCCCCGTTCTGCCTGTAGGTGGAGCAAGCCAGACTCGGGGAATCTCTTCTCTCTCTCTCTCTCTCCATTATCTCGGACTTGTCATAAATCTGTTTTTCAAAAACGCACCTTGACTGGTTTGTTTTGTTTGTTGTCTCTGCCTCCCACCTTCTTCTTTAAAAAAAATATAACAAATATTCATTTTTCTTTTTCATTCATTACATACATCTCCAATTCTTAACATTTTCTATATAATCCTCCCTCCCTTCCAGGGCTTCCCCCAACCCCCGCTTCTGGTTTGTTTCTCTTTTCACCCCCTTTGCTGTCTCCTAAGAGAAAAAAATATTAATAACATAACATCCAGCCTAAAAACACAAAATAGAAGTAAATACACCATAATATTTCACCATCTTCTAAACATTTTCTAATACTAATAATGTAAATGTTTATTTAGATCCTGCCAGCAAGTCTATTGACTTTCTTTGTTTCTGCAAATATGGTTCCCATTCTTTTTCACTGTTGTCTCTTTCTCTTAATCTGTCTGTCATTTTTGCCAGTTCTGCACAGTTCATCAACTTCTCTTGCCATTGTTCTTTAGCTGGTACTTCTCCAGCCTTCCAATTTTGTGCAATCAACATTTTTGCTGATGTGGTGGCATTCGGCTTCCCGCCTTCGTTCCAAGCTCAGGGTTCTCCTCTGTGAAGTGGCTCAGGATGACAGAAGGCAGGGACTGGCTGTCAACGTCACGCCCAGGGAGCTCCATGGCCAAGTGGCCGGATTTGAACCCTGCTCTCTCCCAGGTCCCAGGCCGACACTCTGGAGCACAATATCACACCGCCTTGCATGTTCACCTGAGGTCCTTGGGGGGCTGGGTGAGGCCTGGTGGGGGGAAGGTGGGGTCCAGAGATGCAGGCAGCCTTGTGCCCACCAAACACCTCCAGGGGTGATCACATTTCCTCTTTATGCACCCCAAGGTGTATTGCAACGTCATCCTTCCAAGGCGAGTGTTCTGGGCAGCTGTGGAGGGTTATTGCACATCTTCCAAGGGGCCTCTCTGTGCCTTTTTGCTCCTTTGGGGAAAACGTGTGATATCACAGAGGAAATCTGCAATAAAAGAACCCACTGCTGCCTTTGCCAGCGCTTCTAATATTGGATGGCTTTAGCCTACTCGGGAATCAAAGGTTTTTGCAGGAAATACATACTGTTTCTCGTGCATTTTGCGATCGCTCGGGAGCCAAGTGCCAAAGGGAAGACTTGGGCCAATTTTGTAGAAACCTAAGAGTTGGGACACCCAGGGTCATCTAGTCCAACCCCCTGCAAAGCAGGTCTCTCAAGCAAAGCATCCCTGACAGAAGGCCACCCAACCTCTGTCTAAAAAGCTCCAGTGGAGGAGAGTCCGCCATTTTCAGAGGGAGACCGTTCCACCGGCAGAAAGATCTTCCTGCTGTTTAGTCTGAATCTCCTTTCTTGTGATTTTAATCCAGCGGTTCTCAACCTGTGGGTCCCAGATGTTGTTGGACTACAACTCCCATCATCCATGAGCTCTGGCCTTGCTAGCTAGGGGTGAAGGGAGTTGTAGTCCAACAACTGGGGACCCACAGGTGGAGAACCGCTGATCCATTGGTTAAGTGTCCTGCTCTCTGGAGCGGCAGAAAGCAGGCTTGCTCCATCTTCCAGGCGACAGCCCTTCAGACGGGGGTGCAAACTTGAATATTTTATTGGGGGGCCAAAGGGACCCTGGCCCCTAGGACTTGGCTCCTATGCCTTCAGATATTTGAAGAGGGCTATCGAAAGAATTGCAGCTCTTCCAGGAGATCAGTGGAGAAGAGAACCTGTTCTTGGACTTCCGTCCCGGCAGCACCAGCCGTGTCCGGGGGTTGTAGTCCAGCCCCATTTGGAGGGTGACCCCTGGAACAGACCCTGCCCCTCCCATCAAATACCCAGGTGTGTTGGAAAACCTGTCCCCCTACCCTGGCCCAGTGCCATAAAAATAGAGAGACAGGCAAGCCCATCTTACTGGATGAAGGGAGTTGAGATCTGGACCACGTGCAGCTAAATTCTTTTTCAGGTGTTAGGAGAGACAGCCCTATCCCAGGGGGTTTTCTGACTCAAATCAGGAGAGAATGCTACCGAGAGCAGCTCAGCTACTGTCTGAAGAAGTGGGGATTATTGTTATTATTTTCAAAGCCCCCCACCCATGTCTTGAAAGGTAAGCCCACCCTGTTAAGTTGTGGGCGAACATAGCAGACGACACAGCGATTTCTCCAGAGTAGCTCTTTATTTGTAAGCTGGACAGAACTGAACAGCAAACAGCTCAACATTGTAGTAACAACAACCCAGGGTTTCCCGCCTAAAATAACTGAGGTGGACCTGAGTGAAAACTACATAAACAATACTCCTTTTGGCCAGGGTGAGAACTTCAATACATAACACCCCCCCCCCCAACATTCTGAGATACTTTCTAACCCAAGGAAAATTGATTAAGTCTTTAGGGCGGCATCGTTGTCTGACCTCCCCAAATGCTGAAACGAGCCTGGTTTGAACATTTCGGCCCTGCACCGCTTTTCATATGAGTAGACCGCACAGTGTTTTTTTCTTCTCTTCTGCAACACAAAACTGAAAACTGAGAAGGCTTTCACCCTGCAAGGAGCCACTGATGTTTTTGATTGCCTTTTTTGAAACCTTTTCCAACTCTAGTGTATCCCTTTAGGAATAAGGCAACCAGAACTGTCATTCCAAACTGGGCATTAAGGGTATTGGGGTTTTTGATTTTTGGGGGGGTGGGGTGGGGAGATCCATGATCATCATCCAGCTACAGTTAGGTTTGTGCATAAGTGGCGGTCCTCAGCCCCCAAGGGAGTCTTTAGGGAAGGAGGTGCTTTTCAGGGATGTGGGGCATAAACCACTCGCCGCTGTTTCAAAGGGTAATTTGAGCACCTTGAACTGGGACCCCGAAACAAACTGGCTGCTGCGTGATTTACACCACCAACCCCACCGAATAATCTGTGCTTTGGAGCAGCAGAAATTTCCGCTTCCAGGGCAGCCCCACACAGAGCTCATGGCAGTGGTCCAGCCGGCAACTGAGCAGGGCAGGGACTTAGTGGGGCCAATCGCCTCTGTCCAAAAGCAGCTGAGGCTGGAAAGGGGCCCCTCCCGGCCCCCCAGAGTTCATCCATTAGGTGCATCTCCATCATCCCTCCCCACTGCGCCATGGGGAGCCCCCTCCCCGTCTGGATGGGGGCCATTCCCTGCCAGGAGGAGGGGGGGGGAGCCAGGAGGGCGGCGTTGCTTGGGAGGGGGGCTCCCATCCCCACCCAGGAAATCGGGGGTGGGGGCTGCATCAGCCCCCTTGGAAGGAGCCTCTCCCGGGCGCCCCCAGCCAGGCAGGCCAGGGCACCTGGGGGTGGAGAGTTGGGTGCTGCTCTCGCCGCTCCCCCCGCCCTCTCCAGACCCCTCCCCCCGCCCTCGCCGGCGCGGGGGCTGCCGGGAGTTGTAGTCTTCTCCCCGCCCACAACAAAGGCAGGCAGAGCCCGAGGGGCGCCAGCCGGAGTGCCGGGCGCGCGCGGAGGGGCCCGGGCAGAGCCAGCTGCTCCCCGTCCTCCTCTCGCCGGCCGGGCTCCCCCCGCGCCCCCCACGCCTTCTCCTCTGCAGGCCAGGTAAGCCCCCCCCCCGCCGCCAGCGATGCTTCTGCCCCCCTTTTGCAATAAAAGCCCCTTGCGAAACTCAGCAGGGGGGCATGCAAGCCGCGCGCCCCTCTCCGGGCCAAGGGGGCGCAGGAGCGCGGCTGCCCTTCGAGGGGGCGGCCCGGCTGCCCTGCTCTGCAAGAGGGGCGCCCTAGGGATTGCGCCCCCCTCCGATCCTGCAGGATCGGGCCCAAGGGGGCGCAGCCTCTTCTGTCTCCGCCGCCCGCCCCGTCGGGCGATGCCCGCCTTGCCCGCTCCAGGAGGTCCCCCCCCAAAAACCCCTTCTGGGTTCAGGGCTGGTCTGACTCAGCTCGGCCCCGATTCCGAGGACCAGATTTCCTGCCCATATAGCACATTGGAGGGGGGGGGGTGATTTGGCACCTGAGGACGAGAGGGCTGCTGGGCATGTGCAGAGTGCCACTCGCGCACTCCTGGCAAGCCTCCGCCAGCTTCGACTGGACTTAGCCGTCCAGGGGGTCCTTTCCCTTTCCCCTTTTATGTGTGGGGTGCAGCAGGAGTGACTTGGAGGGTGAAATTGCCAAGGCCCCAGCCTTGCTTGGGGAATTCAATTTGCAGATATGGAAAGGGATGGACCTAAACGGAGTAAGACTAGCAGAGGGCAGGAGGTCAAAATGCCAGTGGGCAGCCAGCTGCCTATTATGGGAAGCCCAGAAACAGGTCCCAAGGAAAACAATATTTTCCTATTGTACCCTGTTAGCTGGTTATTCAGGGGTAGACTGCCCCTGGGCATGGAGGTTCTGCCACCACAGGAGAACTTGCATACGGAGAGCCTTGAAGCTGGATCAGGCCAAAGGGGGACCCGTAGAGCCCAGCCTCCTCTTCTCACAGCGCCCAGCCGGATGCAGGATCCGAATACAAATTCAAATCTCCGCTCCTGTGGTTATCCAGCATTCATAACCGCTGCCAGCTGAAGTTTGGTGAGGTCAGGCCCGCTTGCCAGGACGCTCCTGGGCGCCCCACACCTCTCCAGAGTTCCCCCGTTGGTTGTGGGGCCGCAGCACGCTGCCTTGGGAGGTCAGAGGCCTGGATGGGCAGCGTCTGGGGCAAAGGGTCTCTGCCTTGGTTTCCCTGCATAACAGCAGGCGGGTTGGGAAAGGGAGGCGAGGGCCGGGCTGTTCTCGAAAGTGCGGAGGCTGCCTGGAGGCAGGGAATAAATGGAGGCGGAGGTGGAGCGAGAGAGATTTTGTGGGGAGATGGCTCTCACTTGTGGCTTGAAGGACTGACATGGAGGAGTCTCTTGCTAGCGCATGGCTCTGCAAGGCAGCAGGGCTTCAGAATGCCAAGAATATTCTTGTGCTCAGATCCTGCTAGCAGGTTTCCCATTGGGAGGACTCCCTGGTCTTGAATGGGGTAACTGTGCCCCTGAAGGACCAGGTGTGCAGCCTGGGAGTCATTTTGGTCTCTCAGCTGTCCATGGAAGCGCAGGTCAATTCTGTGTCCATGGCAGCTGTCTGCCAGCTCCGTCTGGTACACAGGATGAGACCCTATCTGCCTGCGGACTGTCTCACCAGAGTGGCGCATGCTCTGGTTATCTCTCGCTTGGACTACTGCAATGCGCTCTACATGGGGCTACTTTGGAAGGTGACCAAGAAACTACAACTAATCCAGAATGTGGCAGCCAGACTGGTGACTGGGAGCAGCCGCCAAGACCATATAACACCGGTTCTGAGAGATCTGCATTGGCTCCCAGTACATTTCTGAGCACAATTCAAAGTGTTGGTGCTGACCTTTAAAGCCCTAAATGGCCTCGGTCCTGTATACCTGAAGGAGCATCTCCACCTCCATCGTTCAGCCTGGACACTGAGGTCCAGCTCCAATGGCCTTCTGGCGGTTCCCTCCCTGTGAGAAGCGAAGCTACAGGGAACCAGGCAGAGGGCCTTCTCAGTGGTGGCACCCGCCCTGTGGAACGCCCTCCCATCAGATGTCAAGGAAATAAAGAACTATCTGACTTTAGAAGACATCTAAAGGCAGCCCTGTTCAGGGAAGTTTTTAATGTGTGACATTTTAATGTATTTTTAATCTTTGTTGGAAGCCGCTCAGAGTGGCTGGGGAAACTCAGCCAGATGGGCGGGGTACAAATAATATATTATTGTTGTTGTTGTTGTTGTTGTTGTTTGGGCATCTGGTCAGCCACTGAGAGAACAGGATGCTGGGTTCACTGGGCCTGATTCAGCAAACGCTTGTCTTATGATTTCGAAAACTTAGCACAAAGGATTGCGATCATTTCGCAAATGAAGCAGTTACAGTAACAATAATAAAAAAGCTACTTTTCTCTAATTCTCTAACTATCCTCTTCCTTATAATGTGGCTGGCCAAACTTAGTCCTAAAGAGTTGGGAGGGGCCCAAGCCTCACCTAGTCCAATGTTTTTATTTTGTATTTTTATGACGTGAACTGCCCTCAGTTCTTCAGATGAAGGGTAGTGTACAAATCAAACAAATAAATTTGCTTCCCCATTTCCCAAATTGCAGGCAATAGCAGGCCTGATGTACAATTCCTTCCTCCTCCTGTTTCTCCTCATTGCAGGGATGAAGCTCTGCGCATGTTCACTGAAGCCACAGCAGGCAACGTGGTGGTGGGAGCAACAAGGGCCCCAGTGATGTGGTCCAGAGAGCGCTGGGCGGGCACCCCCACATCGTGTGGGGCTTAGCGTTGTGGTGTGTTGACGCTGTGCGCAAGGCAAGTTGGCTCTTTGAGGCTGCAAGTTCCATGTCTCTCGTTCCCCTTCGGTGAGTCCTGGGCGCTGTGGAATCACAGAATTGTACGGCTGGAAGCGACCCCAGGGGTCCTCTATGGAGGGATGTGGATAGGGAGGCTAAGAGAGGGTATATTTGTTAGATATTATTCTTCCTTGCTCTTGTTTGTGAGTTCATCAGAGTGTACCCCCGTGCAGCTTAAAAAGGGAAGCTTAGCTAGATTAGTTTTAGCTTTTTCGCTTAAGAAATCCAGGATGCTTTAAGGCAGACAATCACAGTCGGTCCATCATTTGAAAAATAAGACTTCAGAGCTGTCTGGCCCCCAAATATTAACCAGGCATTCCGTTTTGGTGACTCCAACCTTGGTTTAAGGAGCCATTTGGCACCTAGTTTCTAATACAGTGGTGCCTCGCAAGACGAAAAGAATCCGTTCTGTGATTCTCATCATCTAGCGGTTTTTTTCGTCTTGCGAAGCAAGCCCATTGAAGGATTAGCGGATTAGCGCTATTAGCGGCTTTTAGCGGCTTATAGGCTTATCGGATCAGCTGATAAGCGGCTTAGCGGCTTAGAAAAAGGGGGGAAAGGGGAAAAAAACCAGCAGGAACTCGCAAGACATTTTCGTCTTGCAAAGCAAGCCCATAGGAGATTCGTTTTGCGAAGCACCTCCAAAACGGAAAACTCTTTCGTCTAGCAAGTTTTCCGTCTTGCGAGTCATTCGTCTTGCGGGGCACCACTGTACTGATTCACTCACTCGGAATACAGAACCATATACAGCAGCTGTGTTCATGCAGGCTTAAAATGGTAATTCAGTTACAAAGACTTACTTTAGTCTAACTTAAAATTGTTTTTGAGCGTTGGAACTCAGACTTGCAGACGTCCTTCATATTTCCGGCAGAGTTTTCTCTAGCAAACTTGCAGGAAAATTCTGTGACCTTCAGCTCCTATCATATGCCTGTCTGGGGAACATAGAAATATCATTTCCCAAAAGCATTTCACTTCTTTACACGTCCACCACATATGGAAGAATGGCCCCTCTACCTGCTTACATTTCCAGCATTTTCTACATCTTGGCTAGTTCATTTGGTGTTAAATGCCACCTGTACATCATTTTGAAATAATTTCCTCTAAGTGTATAAAAAGCAGTAAACTTCATATCCTTTCCCCATAACTTCTCCCCGGAAGCCCTATCCAAATTATGACCTGAGTCTTTAGGCCATTGTATCGTGGTTGATTTAACCATTTCATCTTTAGCACCCCATTCTAGTAACATGTACATTGTAGAAATCAGTTTTTCACTACTCTGAAGCAGCCCATCTTATGAAATGTTCTGTCATGTTGTTATTTATTGTTTGGAATTTGGGGTTTATTGGAATGACATGCAAGCATAGAAATATAATAAATCAAATCAAATTCCCTCCCTTCCTCTTGGGCAGGTGGTGTTGATGCGAAGCCCCCATTAGCCGTTGGAGCAGACCGAGAGGGGAGGCCACCCCCCCAGGAGAGGAGATGGAGAAGAGTCTGGAGCCCCCCAGCCCAGGTCAGTAACGGGGAGACTTCCCTCCTGAGCCCTCCGTGAGTCGCAGGAACCCAGCTTGCCAGTGGCAGAGATGCAGAACGCAGCCTAAACACAATCCCTGTTCAGTCTGATTTGTTTAGCTGGATGTTGGTACCCTCCGGGGGCGGGGCGGGTTTCCAAGATTATTTGATTGACTTGTAGGTCGCTTTTCCACCATGAGCTTTTGCCCAAGGCGGCTTATGGCAAACAGCCCCAACCTCCAAATGCAGAGCATTGGAAATACAAATACAGTGGTACCTCTGGTTGTGAACTGGATCTGTTCCGGAGGCCCCTTTGCAACATGAAAAGAGCGCAACCTGCAGTAGTTCGTCTGCGCATTTATCGCTTGTGTGCATGCGCGAGCAGCGAAACTCAGAAGTAACCCTTTCCGGTACTTCCGGGTCGCCGCGGGACGTAACCTGAAAGAACGTAACATGAAGCAAACGTAACATGAAGTATGACTGTATGCAAAATGCGGAACGTTTTGGCAAATCCAAAAATGATCAAAAAAACAACAACAAACAACCCCAGCAATTTGGCCAATGCAGAATAAATTCAATATTGCACAAAATAAATAAATATAGGCTTGGAAGTCATAGAAGGAACCTCTGAGGGTCATCTAGTCCAACCCCCTGCAATGCAGGAATCTCAGCTAAAGCACCCAAGACAGAGGGCCATTCAAACTCTCTTGAAAAACCTCCAAGGAGGGAGAGTCCACCACTACGCAAGGGAGACCGTTCCACTGCCGAACATCTCTTAACTGTTGGAAAGTTCTTTCTGTTGTTTTGTTGGAATCTCCTTTCTTGTAACTTGAAGCTACGGGTTCGAGTCCTACCCTCCAGAGCAGGAGAAAACAAACTTCCCTGTGACAGACCTTGAGATATTTGAAGATAGCAACACGTCTCCTCTCAGTCTCCTCTTTTCCAGGTTAAACATTCCGAGCTCCTTCAGTACATGAATACAGTGGTACCTCGGGTTACATACGCTTCAGGTTACAGACTCCACTAACCCAGAAATAGTACCTCGGGTTAAGAACTTTGCTTCAGGATGAGAACAGAAATCGTGCGGCAGTGGTGTGGCAGCAGTGGGAGGCCCCATTAGCTAAAGTGGTGCTTCAGGTTAAGAACAGTTTCAGGTTAAGAACGGACCTCCGGAACGAATTGAGTACTTAACCCGAGGTACCACCGTACATGGGAAACAAGAATTAACTGCCAATAAAGGTTCTAGCACAATGCAGCTCAGAGAGGGTGGGGTGGGGGTGGCCCAGAGCTGGCTCCCATGTCCTTAGTCCAGAGGAGGCTGAGAGCAGCAAAAGGCAAATGTTGGAGAGGGAAATGATTAACTGTTTATTCGGGGACAGATGTGCTCCTGACATCTCTGAAAAGGTGAGGGTTGTTTTGCCTTTAGAACGGCAACTTGGGGATAAGTTAAATTCTTCCGGCGAAGAAACTCCCCCCCCCCCGGAAGTCCTGGTTTCAATAATTGTGGAATGCATTTTATTTTGTCTTGTGTATCTTGGGGGGTTTCTTGGTAACGGCTTCGGCTGCACAAATAAATTAATATAATATTCTTCCTCCTTGAAGCTGCCGGCTGGGCTGCTCCCTCGGGACGCAAAGTGGTGGTGAAGGTGGAGCCTGAGGAGGAGCTACGAATCGGATGCCCCCAGGACCCGGCAGAGTCAGGGAGGGAGCCGCTTCCTGACTCCCCGGCAGGTGAGAGGGGCTGATGTTCCTCCCTGGGGAGCAGGTGGAGGGGTGCGTGACGCAGCCCCCCAGGACACCCAGCGCAAGGTGAGGGGCCCCCTGGAGTTGGCTACCAGTGGTCCCCAGTGCCCACTGGCCCCCTTGCGCTCCTAAGCTTGAAGGTTCCCACACCTTCTCTCAGCTGCTAAGAACAGCAGTTGCTGTCTTAGCAAACCCATCAGCAAATCTCTTTGGAGGTTTGCCTTTTGTGGCCCTTTCAGATCTGCGTACTAGACGCAAGTCTTCTGCACTCACCTCCTCCTTCTGAGGAGAAAAGTGACCAATGGTGAACAGTGGTTCTTCCAGTTCAGTGTCAGACGCATCAGATGGTCTGACTGAGGCTTTTGCGCTCTTGTAGTCTTCTGTGTCATCACTGTCACTGACAACAGCAGCAGCGCCGCCCACTGAGCTGGAATCTGAACTCTGATCATCATCCTCAGCTTCCTCTTCTACCTCATCATCTTCCTCTTCTTCCACATCATCTTCATCCTCCTCTGAGTGACTCTGGAAAATTCCCACATTCCCCCCCCCCCCACATAGGATTGTACTCAACACTCTTTGTGAACCTAATGGACTGAGAGTCCGTCATGAATACCCTGGTGTATCACAGGCCTGTTTACTTCCAGCTCTCATTGGGAACTTCCGTTTGTATATAGCTTTTGTATCACGGTGCTTACGGGAGAGTAAGACTGCTGAAGACTGCGAGATTCTGGGCCCATAACCCTCTTGTTGGGATTCTGCCAGGGAGACGGAGGCATCAGGCAGGCCCCCAGTTGTCTCCGGACGATCACTGGTCTCCCGTGGAACAGCATCAGGCAATTAGCAACACGAGCCTCAGAGACATTCCAAGACCCATGCACACCCTTTCAGCAGAGTGTGTACGTCTCCACAGCGAAAGATGCAGACAGAGAGAGAGCATATTTACAGCTTTATTCAACGTAGTTCAGAACAAAGGAAAAACATGACTGCTTGCCTCCGTGTCCAGGAAAACAGCCATGATACAAAAGCGATATACAAACGGAAGTTCCCAGCGAGAGCTGGAAGTAAACAGGCCTGTGATACACCAGTCATGCCTGCTCCTTTTAAGGTGGAATGGAACTATATCCTAACAAAAACATTTGGTCAGTTTGGGAGCCAAAATGGCTCCAGGGGTGCCCTCCTGTGCTGCCTCAGACATGTGGCCCATACATTTATGTACGTGTTTGCCCGGCACATCCATGAACATTTATTATATATATAAGACCTTAATTTTTTTTATTTCACTTTCCTGGGGGCGAATGCTTTGTCATGTCACATAATGCCTGTTCCACATTCATTACAAACTCGTCCTTTTTGTGTGGCAGCACCCGTACCCTTTGGAACTCCCTGCCTAGTGACACCAGGCGGGCGTTTTCACCATTCTCTTTTTGGCATTCTGGTTTAGAGAAGCAGATGTTTAGAAAGACGCTGTGAGTTCTAACCTGTTCATAGTCTGCTGTTTTAACTTTTTGAAAGTTTTAAATTACTGATAATTCTTCTTCTCGGTAATGTTATTGCTCTGCCTTTTTTTGCAAACCGCTTTGGAGAGTATTTTTTACCGTTAACGGAGGAGAGGGCTATCGATGGCTGTGCTCTGCCATTGGAGGCAGCAAACGCTTCCGTATACCAGTTTCTGGAAAACGCAGGAGGGGAGATGGTTGGTTTTGTGTGTGAATCCTGCTTGAGCGTTTCCCTGCGGGGCATCTGATTGGATCCTGGACTACGTGGGCCATTGGCCTCAACCAGCAAACTCTTCTCTTCGTCTTAAGAGGCGTATAAGTTTTATGAAATGAGGAGACGCCACTCCACACCTGATTCCCTTCTGCCTATGGATTTGCCGGCGTCTTTTGGGGTGCAAGCCCCCCTTGTTCAGAACTGTGTGTCAGAGGCAGAGGTCTGGGCCCCCCAAGAGGGCACCCGGCCAGAGCCGTAAATGAGGCTCCTGGATCTTCTCTCCTCTTTCAGGGATCAAGCCAGAGGTGGCCATTAAGATGGAGCCAGAGGACGACTCGTATGCAGAAGACCCTTGGGACTACAGCGGTGGGGAATCCGGCGACGACACAGACTCCTGTGAGTCCAGGAAGCCTGTGCTGCTTTTGGCGTGAGGGGCGAGGTGTCCGTGGTGGGAGGTGGGCTATGATAAGCCTCTTTGGGGCAGCTGGGTCTCTGCCCCACAGCCTGTCTGTGGCCGTGAGGAAGGCTGTCAAGGCGCATGGCCAAGCCTTGCAGGCCGGCCGATTTGGGGGTGCTTCTGTCCAGCAGATGGGCTTCCCGGATGCTGCAGCCCCTTGCCTCACAGAACCAAAGGGTTAGAGAGTTGGGAGGGGACCCTGAGGGTCATCTGGCCCAACCCCTGCAGTGCAGGAATGGCAGCTGAAGAATCCCTGACGAATCCTCTCTCTCTCCCTCCATACAGCTGACATCCGACCTGACATTATTGTGAAGATGGAGCCAGAGGAGGAGGAGGAGGAAGAAGATGATTTTGGGTGCCCCCCGGGAGAGATGGAAACAGGAGCATCCCCTGCCACCCTTCTCATGGGTGAGTTCTGCGACTCTCCCACCTTGGCTGAAGAAGTGCAGGAGTGTCAGGGGGCATGCATGTCTATTAGGTCTTCTTTGTTATTGTTTTTCTTACGTTTCTAATACAGTGGTGCCCCGCAAGACGAATGCCTCGCAAGACGGAAAACTCGCTAGACGAAAGAGTTTTCTGTTTTGGAGGTGCTTCGCAAAACGAATTTCCTATGGGCTTGCTTCGCAAGACGACAATGCCTTGCGAGTTCCTGCGGGTTTTTTTCCTCCCCCCCCCTTTTCTAAGCAGCTAAGCCGCTTATCAGCTGATCCGATCAGCAGATAAGCCACTAAAAGCTGCTAAAAGCCGCTAATAGCGCTAATAGCGTGTCAGGGAACTGCCATCGGAGCCAAGAGTGGAGGTAAGGCTCCCCAGTGATGCGGGAGAAGGAACCAGCAGAGGGAGAGAGAACACTTCCTTTGGGGAAGGAAATCAGCGTGACACCTGGGAGAAAGGGGAGCAGGGAAGGACTTCAGAGAGAGGGCTCCGGGACTCTTCCACTGAGACCAGCGGGGAGAGTCCAGGACCTCTGCTGGCCACGCCCACTCTGCGCAGGAGACTTCCGCGCAGGGGGTCTAGGCGGAGACTTGGTGTCAAGGAGTTTTTATGTTGGAGGAAGTTCAGGAAATGCCCACTGACGGATTCTGCTAGTGACTGCCAGGGAACGTTGCCTAGAGCATCAGCTACATCTACGCAGAAGCAACCCCAATTCCGTTTACATAGCGCTAATCCGCTAATCCGTCAATGGGCTTGCTTCGCAAGACGAAAAAACCGCTAGACAAAGAGAATCACAGAACAGATTCTCTTCGTCTTGCGAGGCACCACTGTAATAATAAATAATAATAATCATCATTTTTTATTTATACCCTGCCCTTCCCGGTTCAAAAACCGGGCTCAGGGCAGCTAACAACAAAATTAAAACACTTAATTATAAAAGCAGCATAAAATACAGTATAAAAACATGAATAACAATAAAATTCAAAATCAATTTAGGGGAAATAAGCATTAGATAATCCCCAGGGCTAGCTGGCTGAATTGGTCCTACTTGGGCCAGCGAGGAGGCCAGGGGAGAATTAGCTGTGGGGTCTCAGAGCAGGTGATCTTCATAAAAGGGGAGGGGGAGGGAAAAGAAGGGAAATAAAAGATCAGGCTGAATTCAGATTAAAGGCCAGGCGGAATAGCTCTGTCTTACAGGCCCGACAGAAGGAGGTTAAATCCTGAAGGGCCCTAGTGTTTTTATATTGTGATTTTACTGCAGGTAGAGGGCGGTATACACATTTAACAAATAATAATAATCCAGTGGGAGTGAGTTCCACAGTTGAACAATGTGCTGGCTGCATGACAAAGGAATTTCTTTTTCCTGTCCCAAATCTCCCGACATTCGTTGCCATTTCCACAAGTTCTGGTGTTAGGAGGTGGTTCATTTTCCATATCTTAGTTTACAAAAACTAAACCATTCAGCATTCCATCATTGCATCTATCAAAACTTATTTACACTGCTGAATTTATCTTAATGCCACCAGTGTTTTCAAGTGTACACAATTTCCCTCCTATATATTCAATAAACGTTTTATAATCTTCTCTAAACGTATGTTCTTCTTGTTATCTTATTCTATATGTTAAATCTGCAGGCTGCGCAAATTCTGTCAACTTAAGTTGCCATTCTTCTCTAGTTGGGACTTCACTCGTTTTCCATTTTTGGGCCAACAAAACTCGGGCTGCAGTAGTGGCATACAGAAATAACCTTTTTTGACACATGGGAATTTCTGACTGAATTATCCCCAATGAAAAGGCTTTTTTGGGGAAAGTCCTTTTAAACATTTTATCGCTTAAAATCCCTGCTAGAGGATAAAGATCCAGAGATCACGCTAGGGGTGGCCAAATTTTGCACAGCTGCCATAAAACTCAGGGAACAAGCTAAGGCCTCACATGCAAACTCTAGATACTATTTTAGAGACTAAGACCTAAACCACATTTCTAATGCCTGTCATATTTGTATTGTTTGTTGTTATATTCGATTGTTAATTCAGACTTAATTCTATTGTGTTTTAATGTTCGCTTAGTACGGTATGTGAAGCTGGTCTGGGACCGTAAGAAATTTCATTTCATTTCAAAGCTCTTGTCTTGTCTTCTGATGCCTTGCCCTTTCCCTTCCTCACCACCAGATGGCGACATCCAGCCGAGTCGGAGGAGAGCGGAAGCAGCAGCCACCTCCTCCCAGAGCGTCCGCAGCGTCAAGGGCAGTGGCAGCCAGTGGGCGAAGCAGGCAGACCCGGAGCAGAAGAAACCGCCTGCCCCCGGAGGCTCCGGCAGCCCTCGGGAGAAGCCCCGCCCTCGGACCCCGCCGGACGCTGCCGGCACCCCTGAGGGAGCGCGGCGCCCCAAGAGCCATGCGGCCTGCGACCGCCCCTTCGCCTGCAGCATGTGTGGCAAGCGGTTCCAGCACCGGGGCAACCTGGTGACCCACCTGCGGGTGCACACGGGGGAGAAGCCCTTTCCGTGCTCCGAGTGCGGGAAGAGCTTCAGCCAGAAGGGGGACCTGATGCGCCACCTGCGCATTCACACGGGCGAGAAGCCCTTCGAGTGCACCGTGTGTGGTAAGAGCTTCTGCTCCAAGCAGACCTTTGTGCTGCACCAGCGCATCCACACGGGCGAGAAGCCCTACTCGTGCGCCGACTGCGGCAAGGCCTTCAACCGCAAGGCCAACTTTGTCACGCACCAGAAGATCCACCGTGGCGAGCGGCCCTTCGTCTGTGGCGAGTGCGGGAAGGGCTTCTGCGCCAAGAAAACCTTCATCCTGCACCAGAAGATCCACGTGGGGGACCGGCCCTTTGGCTGCGCCGAGTGCGGTAAGAGCTTCAGCCGCAACGGGGACCTGACCCGCCACCAGCGCATCCACACGGGCGAGCGGCCCTTTGCGTGCGGCGAGTGCGGCAAGTGTTTCAGCCACAACGGGGAGCTGATCAAGCACCAGCGCATCCACACGGGCGAGAAGCCCTTTGAGTGCACGGCCTGCGGCAAGAGCTTCAACCGCAAGAGCACCCTCATCACCCACCAGCGCATCCACACGGGCGAGCGGCCCTTCGTCTGCGGCGAGTGCGGCAAGACCTTCAACCTCAAGACCACCCTCATGAAGCACCGGCGCATCCACACCGGCGAGAGGCCCTTCACCTGCCTTGAGTGCGGAAAGAGCTTCAAGTACAAGGGCAACCTGAGGACGCACCACCTCACCCACACCGTCGAGCGCGTCTACCCCTGCACCGAGTGCGGCGCCGTCTTCGGGCAGCGCAAGGAGCTCAAGGCGCACCAGGCGGCGCATGCTGAGAGCCGGCTGCTGCCGTGCTATGGAGATGACGGGGGGAACCTGAACCCCTTCCTGCAGGTGCACCCCCTGTTGCTCTCCTGCTCGCCCATGGAGACCCTGGCGAAATTCAAACAGGAGGCGGGCTTCACAGACCCTTAGCGGGACCTGGGAGGAGGGAGAGAAGGGGCTGATTTAATTTATCGGTTAAGCGGGCAACCGGAAGACCTCCTGGCCCCAGAGATCTCGCGGGGGTTGGCGCCCAGAGATGGGCAGACGAACGGAGCAGAGGAAACTTTCCTCTTTTGTGGGGCGCCCAGGCCGTGGGTCTGCAAATGTTGGCTGTGGGCCATGACTTCAGGACAAAGCTCTAACTGCAGGCCATGCCCCAGCGGACTGACAGCTGTCTGTTAACGTCTTCCTCGCAGTAGCAAGCAGGAGCGATTGCAGCTTGGTTGGTTCCCAAACTCTCGGAGAGTTCAGGAGCAGCGATGCACTTGCCCCATGGGGGACGCAGAGGGCGGGGTAGGGGGGCTTTTGCTTTGGCCGGTGGTTTTATCGGGGGCGGAGGGAAGAGGAGGGTGTGTGTGAATCGGGACGATAAATTGATAGGCTCGTTTGAAGTCCAGGTTAGTTTTCAATTATAGGAGATGCCGGCGATGCCGGCATGATCAAATTCATTGATGTTTTTTAATAGCTCGAAATGCTAGGCTTGAGGCACTTCAAGGAAATGTTCGTTTGAAGATTAAAGTGGAGGTTGAAGAACAAGCAGTAGAGTGAGTGGAAAAGTAGCAAAAACTCCCCTCTTCCCCCCTCCCCCGGTACAGTTTTTGAGATAGCTGAAAGCAAATAAACAAACGATGACGAAATTGGAAGTGGCTGAATGTGACTGCTTGGGGAATGGCCTCTGTTTGGACCTTGCGGGGGGTGGGCAAGAGAGTCTTGATCCAGGGGCACTCAGGGGGCTCTAAAATTTAGAAACGGAGTTACAGAGCTGGAAGGGGCACCCCAGGGACATCCAGCCCAACCCCATGCAATGCAGGAATCCCGGTTCAAGAATCGCTGGTGGGGGGTCACCCAGGGAAGGAGAGTCCAGCACTTTCCAGGGTCGAAAAGCTCTTGCTGCCAGAAAGCTTTCCCCAGTGTTTAGTTGGAATCTCCTTTATTGCAAGTTTATTCCATTGGTGGTCCTGCAATCCCAGTGGGGCACTCCGGCCGAGGAATGGGGTTTCCCAGCTGCCTGGTGTTTTATTTTCTTTTGAACCCAAGCTGGTCATTGAAGGGCAGATCTTTTATCTGCTAGTAACAGTTTTGATTTCAGGTTGCACAGGCAAAGGAAACGGGGTTTGCAGCTCCCGGTTGGTGGCACCTGCCAACTGCGCTTGCTTTCGCCTGTGGGGTGAATGGTGTTTTGTTTTTGTTTTTGTTTTTTTACCAACCACCAAAATGGAAACAGTGAAACCGCCCAGGCGGCTGATACTTTGGGTATGCAATATTCAATAATATACATATTCAATAATATTTCATAATAACATATTCAAATCAACCATATGTACTCTTCTATATACCTTAACGCTCCTCCTTCCACAAGGTTTATTTAACTTTTAACATTTTAATTGCCCCAAATTGTTCAAACCTACTCAAATAATTCAATATCTTCTCAAACCAATCCTCCTCTTTCTCACAGACCTTAAACCCTTTCATTCTATGTATGTTCACAGTTAGGTATTCTAACATTATAATATTATTCAGTTTTTTCCTCCATTGGTTCACCCCTAGTTCTTCTGCATTTTTCCAATTACTCGCTATAACCTGTCTGGCTGCAATTACCATCAGTATTACCCATTTGCATTCCTCTTTTGTTTTTAACTAAGTACTACTCAGGGTAATAAAGAACCATTAATTTAGTTATTTCCACGTTCCTTCCCACAATTCCCGATATTTCTCTACCAATCTGTTTCCAAAATTCATTAACTAACAGACAGTCCCACCACATATGACTGTACGTTCCCATCACTCCACATTTCCTCCAGCAATTCTTACTTCCATATTTTGTAATATGATATAACCTTACAGGTGTATAATACCATTTTTGTACCAGCTTCAACCCCTGTTCCTGGATTATCCTAGAGGTCGCAACAAAGGGTGGTTGTGGAAAGATTCTTTCCCAATCTTCATCTAAAATCTGTTCCTGAGTATCTAACCTCCAATATTCTTTCAAACTTTCCTTTGGTGATTTCCCTGTGGGGTGAATGGTGACCCCCTCACCCTGGTCCCCTGGCCAGCCACTGAATGGGAGACCCACTGAGAAATTCCCATGTGCTTTGCCTTGAGGTTCCCTATCGGAAAGGCGCTCAATGAATAAATGCAATATTGTCACGAGGCGGGTTAATTTGGATGTTGGGAAAACCCATTTCTGGTATGTGTGTGTCTTTGGAAGCTGGGAAGGGCAGAGAAAAGAAAAGAAAAACCTTTGTGCAGCACATAGTTAAACCCTGGAACTCCCTGCCACAGGGGATTTAGGCAGATTTGTGGAGGATTTAGGAGATTTAAACCTGGAGATTTAGGCAGATTCGTGGAGGGCCTTCAGAGGACGGCCTTGCCGTGCGCCAGAAGGCCTAGGAGAAACAAGCTGTGCCACCTCCCAGGCAGGGCCCCCACCCAGAGCTCGTGAGGCTGAGCACAGGCCTTATCAGGGTGGAACACACAACGTATCTCAAGGGGCAAACTTGCACTCTTGTAGGTGAAGCGGCTTGGGAGTCTGGCAGGGCTCAGATCTGTGGCTGCAACGTTGGGGCACAGTCCACTTCATGACAACGGATTAAATTTGTGGGGTCTGGCTCCTCGTGGGCCCTGCCTCACCCAGTGCTAGCTGTGGGGTGTATATATTTTTGTTTTGGATCCCGGGCGCAGAAGGCAAGGCCCAGGTCTGGAATTCCCAGGTAAGAAGCATCTGTGGGGAGTGGCATTCAAGGATGGAGACTGGGCGCAGTTCAGAGAGGGAAGGAAGGAAGGAGCTGCCACTACCATGAAGTCCTTGACCCACACCTACTCTAGAACAGACCTATCTGGATCTAGGAACATTGGGACCTCCCGGTTCAGAGGAAGTCTACCTCTTGCTGCTGGGGGAGAAACAACAGGAGGGGGCTCTGGGCTTCGTGTCCCCTTGGCGGGTCTCCGAGATGCATCTCATGTAGTAGTCTGGGGTTGTTTTGTTTGCTAAACTCTTTGATTATACAGCCATCCCTCGGGTTACAGCCGCTTCAGGTTGCGTTTTTTGTGGGTTATGGATGTGCTGAAACCCGGATGTAACCCGTTCCGGTACTTCCAGATTTCAGTGCGTCCGTATCCTGAAAAAACGGGTTACTTCCAGGTTTTGGAAGTTGCGCATGCGCAGGAACGGGTTACTTCTGGGTTTTGGCAGTTGCGCATGCGCAGAAACGCTAAATCACACTTTGCGCATGCGTAGACGTGCCAAATTGCGCGTGTGCAGACGCTGTGCTGCAGGTTGTGAACGCTGTGGGTTGCGAATGTGCCTCCCGCATGGATCACGTTCGCAACCCGAGTGTCCACTGTACGCGGCTCCTCGCCTCCATGCTGGCCACTGAGCTGTTTTTACAGCCTGTTGGATCCGAAGGGTTTCTATTGAAAACAGCTTTGCCTGTTTTAACTGAGAAGTGGCATGTAAATGCTGTAAATATATTAAGTCCTTTTGGCTGGTCGCTGGCAGAAAGAATTGTTGGAACTAGATTGAATTTTGGTCCAATCCACCGAGGCGTCAGTTTTTCTGACACCGTCATGAACACATTTATTTATGAGGTTAAAGAGGGAGCAGGGTTCCTCCAGGGCTGGATTACGTTGAGAATTCACACGTCCAGCTCGGGTATCTCATTCACTGCCCTGTCTTTGCAGGGTCTGTTTCAGCTGTTCCTGCTGATGACATAGAATCATAGAGGTGGATGGGGGCACCAAGGGTCATCTAGTCCAACCCCCTGCGACGCAGGAATAAGCATAGACAGGATCCTTCAAGTGCTGTGGCTGACCCCATCCTCTCTCGACCCTTGACCCCGCTTGGCTTCTTCAAGCTAGGCAGGGATCCTGCATGTGTGGCTGGCTGGGTCCAGGCTGCTGTCAGCATACCTGTCATCAGAGGGAACACGGTGGCCTAGTGGTTAGCGTGTTGGAAGAGGACCTGGGAGAGACCAGGGTTCAGAGAGACCCACCTGGCCGTGAAGATCCCTGGGTGATCTTGGGGCCAACCAGGGCTATTTTTCTAGATAAAGAAATGAATCTCCTTTGTTCTCTCCACAGGAGAGGAACCGGAACTAAATTCCGCCAAGTTCCAGCTGGGGGGGGGGGAGACCCTGGGGCCAACTCCCAGACTAGCCTACCTCACAGGGGTCTTGTGCGGATAATATGGAGGGTGGGGTCATGCAGGGCACCTTGAGCTCCTGCGAGGAAAAGTGGAAGACAAACACACCTGCCTGTGTGGGTTCCTTGGAGGAGGGAGGGACTGCCTGCCCTTAAGGAAGCCCACCTTGCACCCACTGTTTCTTGACAATGTCTGATCACTAAAACTCCCTTTTGGGGGAAGGGTCCTGAAGGAGTCCTGGGGGCCCGGCTGCAGGCCCTGCAGGGATGAAGCTGATAATCCAGACCCCAAACCAGCCCTGGGGCAGGACCTTTATTTGGGAGAGGGACAATGGGAGCGTGACGGGCCGAGTTCCCTCCATATCTCAGCAAGTCCTCTACAGCTTGGGGCGAGGAAACCTCAGAGACATCATCATCATTATCATCATATCATAACAACAACAACAACAACAATAATAATTAATAAATAATAATAATAATAATAATAATTATTATTATTATTATTATTATTATTATTATTATTATTATTAATACCCCACCCATCTAGCTGGGCTTCCCCAGCCACTCTGAGCAGCTTCCAAGAAAATATTAAAATACTGTGGGCTGCTGCTGAGGACCTGCCGGTGGCTCTGGACACAGAGAATGGTAGAATGGTAGAGAGGTAGGGGACCCTCAAGTATTATATATTTATACATTCTTACAATATTGGTAAGCTAAAACTCTCAGGTTTGCCACTTCCCTCTACCCTTCTTCTGGTTTTCTTGTTTCCACACTATAATATTTACACGTTGATTTATATCAGCATACTGTTCATAGCTATACATAGTTCTTTCTATAATCTCACATAGAATGCTCCATCAGTTATACGTTGTAAGGTTTCTCTCAGACCTGCCGGTGTTCTTATATGTAAACAGTGTTTCTCAAGGTAAGTTATAAATTTCTTCCAGTCTTTTTGGAACGTCTGGTCGTCCTGCTCACAGATTCGTCCGGTCAGCCTGGCTAATTCTGCGTACTCTACCATCTTCATTTGCCATTCCTCGATAGTCGGCAGATCTTGATGTTTCCATCCTTGAGCTATCAAAACTTTGCTTTTATATGACGTGTTTCCTTGTTGGGCTTTTCATGTCGACCAGTCTAGAAACTCCGCTAGCAAAATGACTCTGATAACAACATGGGGTTCTACTGCGTTCTGGACCGCTTCCAAAGGCAGCGCTCTGCAGAGAACGCCTTGCTGATCTAATCTGGCCAGCATGCCTGCCTGCAGGGGCCAGATCCCTCTCTCTTCCAGGAAGGGTGCAGTTGGCACAGCAGTGCAAGCAGATAAAAAAGGCCCTCAGATGCCCCCTCAGACGCCATCGGCAGGGCTGGGTTTATCCGGGAGGACCTGCTTCTTAAGAGGAAGTGAGATCCCACTGCTACCCCCATCCAGAGGAGACCAACCAGTCCCTCACCAGGAACCTGCTCTGCACTGAGTTGCTCCATCGAGCTCAGCAGAGTGCAGGGCGGACTGGCAGAAGCTTCCTGGGGTTGCAGCCCCACCCAGCAATGCCATGAATTGAATCTAGGACCCTCTGCATGCGACCCTCAGTAAGACCGCAGTCCTTATGAATGAATAAAGGGCAATTTAAATAGGAAGATAGTTTTGCACGCCAGTCTCCAAGCGCTGTGAGATTCCAGGGGTCCCAGGCACTTGCCCAGAACTCTGTCATGAAATTCTACTCAATATTGATCCAGATCAGAAGTCCAATGTATACCGTATTTTTTGCTCTATAAGACTCACTTTTTCCCTCCTAGAAAGTAAGGGGAAATGTGTGTGCATCTTATGGAGCGAATGCAGGCTGCGCGGCTATCTCAGAAGCCAGAACAGCAAGAGGGATTGCTGCTTTCACTGCGTAGCGATCCCTCTTGCTGTTCTGGCTTCTGAGATTCAGAATATTTTTTTTCTTGTTTTCCTCCTCCAAAAACTAGGTGCGTCTTGTGGTCTGGTGCGTCTTATCGAGCGAAAAATACGGTACTTAGTGGGGTAAGAATAGACCAGAGGCAATGAATACTTCATCCAGCAGAGCTTCACTGCTACTGAAGGCAAATGAGCATCATGGTCACAAATCTAATGCAGTCAGGATTGGCCCTGCCCATCAGAAATCCAGTTAAACTTACAATAACTTATAATAAGACTAAAACCTTACTGCTAAGCATACTATGTACAGAAGACATAGAGAAGGAGGAAGGAAGGAAAAGAGACAGAAAGAGAAAGTGAACCCCAGGCTTCTTCTGGCCTTATTATTATAGTCAGCATGACCGTGACAGAAGAGATAAGAGAACCATTTTAAGCCAGCTGTACTCAGCTTCTCGGAAGAAATAACCCAAACATCATGAACCTTCTGCTTGTTTCTTTAATACAGAGAAGCTCCCAGAACCCTCTTGAATTAAGTAGAATAGGAAAGATCAATACTTTCTGCACCAAGAGATGCAAACTGACAAACTCCTGTTTCTTTTTGGAATAAGGCACAATGGAGAAAAGAGGAGACTGAGAGGAGGCGTGACAGCCATCTTCAAATATCTCAAGGGCTGTCACATGGAAGAGGGAGTATGCTAGGCTTTTAGCTCCTCTGCGGCGCAAAGCACAGATCTATCAGGGGCAAAGCCAGGTGAATCTTGGAAGCTGGAAAATCCTCAACCACTTTTGGTCAACGTAATGGAGGGAAAGAGTCAGAGGAATGGCCAGGTAGTCTTCCCAGGAGGACTCGGTTTCTCCACCTTTTCCTCTTGTGCTTCTTTAGAACTTTCACCTCCTGCCGTTCTTTTCCTGTCCCATCTCTTGCAGAAAAGCCACCCCTGGGCCCAGGCAGCAACCCGGGTGACGCGATGGCTGAAGAAGAGCAGGTGATCGAGATGGCAGCTCTCGGCCGCCCGTTCCAGCTGGGGATGCTCTACGACTGCCGAAGGGACAACCTCATCCCAGGTAAATGGACGATCCCTCTGCCTCTCCCGGTGCCCAGAGAGAAGGAGATTTTCTGGCAAACCACCATGAGCCATTATGGGGGCTGGGTAGTGGTGGGGGGTGGCAACCCTCTTTCCTCTCAAACCCTCTAAGAAGGCCTCAAAGGTGGTGGCTGGAGAGTCTTGGGATTTTATTTGGCCATCAATATTTCAGCTCCAGTTTGTGATGTTGTCGTGATGCCACTTTCTGGAAGGCGCCAAAACTGTCTTGGAATTCTACTCTTATTGATCCGAATCAAAACTCCAATGTATAATTAGCAGAGTAAAAACTTAAACACGTTGCAGGATTCCCCCAAAAATAGACCAGAGGCGATGAATACTTCATCCAGCAGAGCTTTACTGTTACTGAAGGCAACTGAGCGAAATGGTCACAAATCCATTCAGGATTGGCACTGCCCGTAAGAAGTCCAGTTGCAGCAGACTTAACTTAAACTTACAATAACACAATAAGATTAAAACTTAACACTACACACAGAACACCACACCAGAAGGAAGAGCTAGAAAAGAGTGAAACCTAGGCTCCTTCTGGCCTTATGATTACAGTGGTACCTCGGGTAACAGACGCTTCAGATTACAGATGCTTCAGGTTACAGACTCTGCTAACCCAGAAAGAGTAACCTGGGGTAAGAACTTTGCTTCGGGATGAGAACAGAAATCGCACAGCGGCGGCAGCGGGAGGCCCCATTAGCTAAAGCGGTACCTCAGGTTAAGAACAGTTTCAGGTTAAGAACGGACCTCCAGAACGAATTAAGTTCTTAACCTGAGGTACCACTGTATAGTCAGCATGACCGTGACAGAAAGAGATAACAGGACTGCTTCTCTGAAGGAATAACCCAAACATCATGAACCTTCTGCTTGTTTCTTTCACACAGAGAAACTTCCCACATCCCCTTGAACTAATTAGAATAGGAAAGATCTCTACACATCAGATCAATACTTTCTGTACCAAGAAATGCAAACGGACACAAACCTGTTCTCCACTTCCCCCATTGCTCAGCCAGACACTGAGGTCCAGCACCGATGGCCTTCTGGCGGTTCCCTCCCTGCGAGAAGTGAGGTTACAGGGAACCAGGCAGAGGGCCTTCTTGGTAGTGGCACCTGCCCTGTGGAACGCCCTCCCACCAGATGTGAAGGAAATAAGCAGCGATCTTCTCTTTAAAAGACATCTGAAGGCAGCCCTGTTTAGGGAAGTTTTGAATATTTAATGCTGTATTGTTTTTAACCCTTTTTTTTAAAGCGTTTATTAATTTTCCAATTAAAACATCTAATTAACATATCAAATCAAATCCAAAGAAAATAAAAAACTAAAATAAAAAAGTCCAATTGTCTTCCAAATTGTAATACCGTATTTTTCGCTCTATAACACGCACCTGACCATAACGCGCACATCGTTTTTAGAGGAGGAAAACAAGGAAAAAAATTCTGAATGAAACAGTGGATGTATCATTTTTGTGCTTCATGCTGTGGCCAGACATGTGATCTGATGGTGAATTTGGGGTAGCTCAATGCAAAGATCCTGAGGATCCATGTGGATCCATGCTTTTTAACCACATTTTTGCACCATTGCAGCCCCAGGCAACAGTGGGTGTGTGATTTTGGGGGGGCAGGCTGCTATGTGATCTGATGGTGAATTTGGGGTGGCCCAATGCAAAGATCCTGAGGATCCATGTGGATCCATGCTTTTTAAACATGTTTTTGCACCATTGCAGCCCCAGGCAACAGTGGGTGTGTGATTTTGGGGGGGCAGGCTGCTATGTGATCTAATGGTGAATTTGGGGTGGCCCAATGCAAAGATCCTGAGGATCCATGTGGATCCATGCTTTTTAACCACGTTTTTGCACCATTGCAGCCCCATGCAACAGTGGGTGTGTGATTTTGGGGGGGCAGGCTGCTATGTGATCTGATGGTGAATTTGGGGTGGCCCAATGCAAAGATCCTGAGGATCCATGTGGATCCATGCTTTGTAACTACATTTTAAGTGGGGAGTGAAGGAAAAACACAGAAGGGACAAGAGAGCGTTGTGCAGAGAAGCAGCTGGCTAAGAAAGCAGGAGAGGGATTTTACGGGAGGGAGGAAAGAAAGGCAAAAGTTTCCACAAACCGAAGCCAGCTTTCTCTCTCCTCCTGCATGCTTTCTGGCTGCCTGCGAGGAGCACAGAGAGGAATTACTAGAAGGAAAGACCTCTGCTTTCCCCTCTGCTTGCCTGGAGGGGAGGGGATTTGCCTGCTCTTTGTTCCGTTTGAGCAAACACAGCAACGAAACAGAGGAGGGTGGGCAGTAAGACCCTGAGGCAGAATGCAGGAAAGCTGCAACTTCCTCTTTTCAGGTTTCCCTCTCGGACACAACGCACGATTGATTTTTGCTGATTTTTGTTCCTGCGCTCCCCTAATCGGCTCCAGGGACCCCCCCCCCCACATTCGCTCCATAACACGCACAGACATTTCCCCTTCCTTTTTAGAAGAAAAAATCTGCGTGTAATAGAGAGAAAAATACGGTAATTTTGGTTTTGGCTTCCCACGGTCTGAATTCCGAAGCGCTTTCAACATCATAGTCCTGCCTCTCATCATCATCAATGTTTTTCATAATTCCATATCCGATCTTTTCCTCCATGTTTTGACTCTGGTTCTGCGATCCTCATTCATGTCAGAAAACAGATACTTTTTTTCCCTATGGAGTGCAGATTTGTCCATATATTGTATATTGTCCGTATATCGCATGGCTTCATTTAATTGCAACCAAATTCAGAGTTCTGTCCAGCTCTTTGAGAATTGTTATTTTGGCACCTCCCAAATCGTTAATCTTTCCCGTCCAGGTGTTATGAAAGAAACAGAGAGAAACCTCCTTCTGAAACTCCTTGCTGATTTATTCTTGAGCAGACTGTTTGCAATGTAGCCATATATCAGACAGTTAACAATTGGCCTTTGGAATCCACCCAGTCCCCTCTCCAGGCCCTAGAGGGCGGCTGCCAAACATCCATTTAGCCCTCTCTGTCGCTCATAATAAAAAACTTCTTTTTGCAAACAGTTGTATATATAATATTGTTTCCAGTCTTTATAACCAACCATCAGTTAGCTCCTGTTTCTCTTAATCAGGGAAGTATTTCAGATATTCCATAAATGCATAGTGGGTAGACGCCATTTTTGTTCTTTGTTCTTTTGTTTTCGTCTTTAACAGGCATTTCAAATCTTAGAAGAAAAGCAGCTGCAGATATGTCCCAATTATATATGAAAGTCCATCTGTACTCACTTTTTGAAGAGCAATTTAGGTTCTTAATGAGGCTTGGCATGCAATACGTATTGTTAATGGTAGAGGAAGAAGAAAAAACTTACCGAGCCCCTCCAGATCCCAAACATCATGATGAGGATCTCTTTGAAGTTTGATCTTTTGCACCAGAGATTGTACATTCTGCAGGTTTCCCCCCAGCTTCGTCAGTTCAGAGTGTGTCTGTTTGTTTTTCAAATCTTTATATTTCCCCAAACAGATGCGTCCGGCTATGGGGTGGCATCGCAGGAGTGTCAGTCCATCCCTTGCTCTGTGACCCAGTGCCCCTGCCGTCTGCCACATCGGCAATCTGGGGCAAACCGCGAGACAGTCCGCCCCTGCCTTGGGGAGGCTGCCAGGGCTAATTACCCCCATATCAGCCCTGAATTATCGGAAAGGCTGAAGTCCGATCGTGTGGAATCCGCCATTTTCCACCGCAGGAAACAGGAACCCACTGTATTGTTTTTTAACACTTGATTGGAAGCCACCCAGAGTGGCTGGGGAAACTCAGCCAGATGGGCGGGGTATAAATAATAAATTATTATTATTATTATATTGCTTTCTGTCCTTTCACCCGGCAGTGACTCCCAGCCGCCCCACAGCATCATGCAGTTGTACTGGCTGGGGCTGACGAGAGCTGTGCACCCAAACAGATGGAGAGGGCTCTTGATGGCTATTAGCCATGACGGTTATCACAGATGGAGGCAGTACTGCGAAAACAGCATCCTGGACCAGAAGGGTCCAGCTGAACTCTTATGCTCGTTTACATCACACTGCCCTCACTCTCCATTGGACTTCACTTGCCATCAGTGATGGTAGCACGTAGCCAAATCTAGCATCTGGTCAGCCACCGTGAGGACAGGATCCTGGACTAGATGGGCCCCTTTGGCCTGATCCAGCAGAGGCTCTTCTGATGTTCTTATGTTGCATAAGTCTTTATTGTCTCCCAGTAGCCAAACCTAGGAAGATGAGGATTGTCATAGTCTTTTGCAAGCGCAATAGAACTGTCTGCATACACATTGGCGAAGGGATTGCGCATAACAGAGCATCCAATATTTCACATGCAATTCCACATCCCATTGCACTGACCTCTCGCTGCGTCTCTGTTCAATTGCAGGCATCACTTTTTGGGATCCAGGGGTGCTGAAGGAGAACATTGATGTGCGGCCACAGCCCAACACCGCAACGCAAGTCGTTGAATACGACATGATCTTACACAAAAGCCGTGCACTGAATATCTCAGGATCGTTGAAGGCCAGTTTCTTGGCGGGGCTGGTCAAGGTGGACGGATCAGCCAAATTTCTCTTGGATGCCCGGAAGTCCACACGCCAGGTCCGAATAACCCTCCAGTACTCAGCCACCACACATTTTGAGCAGCTGACCATGCACCATATGGGGCTGCAACATATCACTTACCCAGAGGTCTTCAGCGAAGGGCTGAGCACCCACGTGGTTGTTGGCATCCTGTATGGAGCCCACGCCTTCTTTGTGTTTGACCAAATGTCTTCTTCCTCCGAGAGTATCCGAGATATTCAAGCCGAACTCCACGTGATGGTGGCCAAAGTTCCTCTGGTTTGCCAAGGAGAGGCAGGGAACAAGCTGAAAGGTGAGGAAGAGGCTGTGGTTGAAAAATTCAGCTGTACCTTCCATGGGGACATTGCGCTAGAAAGCAACCCAACCAGCTATGAGGAAGCCTTGAAAGTCTATTCCAGCCTCCCCAAAATGCTGGGTGACCAAGGGGAGAAGGCAGTGCCTGTGAAGGTCTGGCTGTACCCACTGAACAGGCTGGAGCCCAAGGCTGCAAGGCTTGTGCGTCAGGTCAGCTCTAAGCTGATCTCTGACGTCGAGGAAGCTCTGGAGCAGCTGGGGGAAGTCAACAGGAGGTGCAACGACCTCCTGAAGGAGCCAACTGCCACCGTCTTCCCAGAAATCCAGAAGAAAATCCTGCAGTTCCAAGATCTGTGCCGGCAGTACAGGCGAGCTTTGCAGAAGCAGATGGCAGGGCTCTTGCCTGCGATTCGTGCCGGAGCAGCGCAAGAAAGTGCCTTGGGGGACACCGTGAGGAAGCACCAGCAGTCGGCATTCAGAAGCCAGTGGCTCCACAAATTCCTGGATCTGAAATTCCGAGAGATCTATTACGTCAACTTCTTCCTGGGCTTGTCAAAGGGGAAGGTGTCCTCCCAGGATGAAGTGGTGAAGAGGGTGCTCGATCACAAATTTGACATCGTCCTTGCATTTACGTTCACCTCATTGCAAGCGAAGGAGCCCTACTTGGAGAAGTTAAATGCAGCCTTGAATCAAGTATCTGAACTCAAGCCAGAGACTTCTGCAGGAGACAAGAGCTTTGCTCCGTGGTTTGAGGATGAAGACCTATTAAAGAGAGTCCAGAAGACGGCCATGGTCTTTGCAGAATACTCTCTGTTTTCTCAACCTGGGGAGTCTCAGTTTGTGGTGACCTCGCAGGCCAATATGAGTGATCCAGGTGCTGTGATCATCCGATACCAAAGTGGGTCTCTGGAAGGAACCAAATTAGACCTTCTCTCTAAACCTCGCCCTCTGCTGGCGGATGCTGTCTCCTGGGACCGGTTCCAGCTGACATTTAAGCCGACAGAGTCTGAGAAAGGGGTGATCTCGGGATATTATGTCCAGCACAGGGTTCAAGGGGAGGAAAAATGGGTGTTTGCACATGTAAAAGGCAGTCAGGAAAAGTTTTGGGCCACACAACTGGAGCCAGAAACAAAATATGAATTTAGATATGCTGTAGAGACCAAAACAGGCCTCAGTCCGTTCAGTGATGTGAGCAGAGTAGTGACCACCTGCCATTCAAGCCCCCCAGGGAAACCAGCCCTGAGGCCTAGAAGTTCCTGCTTCAGCAGACGACTCCAGGTCACGTGGGGCAGCCCCAGCTTCGTTGCAGCCGGCATCGTGATAAAAGAGTACAAGGTGCAGCTCAGGAGAAGAGCAGACGGCACATGGAAAGAGCAGAGAACAGGAGAGAAAGTTGAGAGCTGTTGGCTCCCCAAACGGTCTCTGAAGAAGGTGGCCGCTGTTCGGGTCATTGCAGTTTACGGAGACGGGTTTGAGAGCAAGCCCAGTGAGGAGCTGGTCCAAGGGGAGTTTTAGATGGGACCCATCTTTGGGTGGGAGATCCCCCTTGTGCTGCCTTCCTCCAGTGCATGCCATCCTTTCCTGATGTAGTAGGAAAGTTACGCTGTTATATGCATTGATGGATAGCCCAAGATGTCAAGGCAGTCAAAGTGGTGGAAGGTGGTGGACTCTCCGTCCTTGGAGGTCTCCAAGCTGAGGCCGGATGGCCATTAGGATGCTTTAGTTGAGATTCCTGGTCTCTATAGTATAGCGTATTTTAAAATGGGGTTTTAGAGTTTTTAGGGGTTTTTGAATGTTTTATGTAGTTTTTATGTAGTTTTATGTAGTTTTGTAGTAGTTTTATGCAGTTTTTCCAATTTCATTTTTCTGCATGGGACAATGACAATAAAGATATATCTATCTATCTATCTATCTATCTATCTATCTATCTATCTATCTATCTATCCATCATCTATCTATCATCTATCTATCATCTATCTATCTATCTATCTATCTATCTATCTATCTATCTATCTATCTATCCATCATCTATCTGTCATCTATCTATCTATCTATCATTGCAGGGGGTTGGACTAGATGACCCTCAGGACCCCTTCAAACTACACGAGGGATTGTCCACACTTGTCCCATGCCAAGAAAGCATGGGTCCAAGCAGTTTCCCCCCTGCCCCCCTCCTTTCCCAGGGAAAACCCATTGTTTAGCTCTAGATCGGAGCAAACATCAATCTGTAGAAAACCCAGATTGCTGTTTGTTCCAACAGAGCTCTAAGAGCGGTTTTCCCCAAGGGAAAGCAGAGGGACCAGAGGATGTTTGGATCAACCCTGAGCATGAAGAGGATGTTGAGCAATAGGATAAGGTGGGGGAGAATCTGCTTCCTTGGACTGTATTAAGAACGTGCCCAGAATGTTGAAGCCCCTGGGGCAGAATGGGGAATGCAGAAGGTCTAAAGCAGGCTTCCTCAAACTCAGCCCTCCAGATGATTTTGGCCTACAACTCCCATGATCCCTAGCTAGCAGGACCAGTGGTCAGGGATGATGGGGATTGTAATCTCAAAACATGTGGAGGGCAGAGTTTGAGGAAGCCTGGTCTAAAGAGATAATCGAGTACCTTCAACACAAACACAGCAATGTCCTCGAGTGCATCTCTGGATGGCTGGAGGAATTGTGGCGTGAAGGGCACCCACCACCACCTTTGGTGGGACTGCACAGTGGTGCAGCAGTTTTGGCAGAGGGTTTTTGGTGAAATAAATAAGATCCCAAAAGAAAATGTTGTTCTTGCCCAAGTTGGTATTATTATTATTATTACTATTAGCAGAGAATAAAAATGCAAAATCAAAAGATTTGTTGAATTACTTTCTTATTGCTGCAGGACTGTCGATTGCCCAAAGATGGAAAACACTGTCTGAAATTAACACCTCATTATGGTGGATAATATATGAACCATCGCATTACATGAAAAACCTAGCGGCACATTCATTTTTTTAAAGTCAAAACAAAGGCTTTTGTCTCCGTTTGGTGGTATTTTCTTGAATACATGAAAAAAAAAAGGAAAATCTACTTTTGTCCCTTCCACAAGTCTCTCAAGAAATTTGGGATAAGTAACATTTAATTGGTGTAATTTTTTTTCATGTAATATAGAGCGTTTTATTATTGGTACTCCGGTGTCTCTGATGTGTTCAGTTATAGATGTATGTTTCTGGATATCTTGTAAATCAGGTGAGCCACACTTCTTGTTCTGCCCTACTGATGATTATACCTTTCACTTACTTGTCTGTAATCTGCTTTAAAAAGCACCCACAACCAACCAACCCAGACATGCAGTAATGAGGCCCCCAAGTGTGGGATTGGAGTCTCAGGCTAAGACTGGGGAGACCCCATTTCAAACCTCGTGAATCTCCCTGAAGAATCTCTCCCTCTTTCTCCCCCAGCAAAGTCTACTTCACAGGGTTGTAGTGAGAATAAAAAATGGGGAGGGGAAGAAGTATACTCACCATAATATGATGTATAGGTTCATATATTGGAGGCTACCAATGTTTTATGTAAGATGTAGGACTTATCCAAACCTCTGTTTGCCCTGCCGCCCCCGCCCCCTGGAAAACCCATGGGTTTAAAGCTGAATGGGATTTTCTGCCATTTGGTCGGATTCAGAATGTTTTCCTATTCCCACCCCCTCCAACATTTCTCCGATGAAAATAGGGATGTCCTACTGAGGACAAGAAGGACATTTCGGAATCAAATCAGAAACTGGGACAGTCCCTGGAAAATAGGGACACTTTGACTTCCGCTTGAGGTGCCACGGAAGATGGCTGAAAATACCACGGGGTAATTAGAGGCTGAGATGGGAGTAATCAGCCTCCCAAAATCTTCCCAGGGTATGGGAAGACACGGTCTCATCCGCAGATACCCAACAAACCAGCCCCAATTTTGTAAGGAAGGAGGGGCTGGGGGCACTGGATAGAAAGCCCCCAAGAGAGTCTGGCTCTCCTGGACGCTGTCTCTGCGAGCGAATCAAGTTCCATTTCTTAAGATGAAAAATTGGATTAAGTTTTTTTTAAATAAAGTTTTTTATTTATACAACAAGAAAAAAAACAACAACAAAAAGCCCAAATACCAAATTACACACAAATTACAAAAGTAACCATAGACACACAATTTTCTTAGCAAACAATAAAACATCTATTGGTCTTAACACTAAAGACCCAACTTCCCGTCTAATCCATATTTCAAATTCATATTACTTATTGCCAATACACATATTTTTCATAATTAAATTTATTCTCAATAAATCAAATTTCTTATATCTACCTTGCAACTATTACTGAAGTTCCTTGAATGTTGCAACAGAATTTAAACTACTGTATTTATCATATTTTTCGCTCGATAACACGCACCTGACCATAACACGCACATAGTTTTTAGAGGAGGAAAACAAGAAAAAAAAATTCTGAATGAAACAGTGGATGTATGATTTTTGTGGTTTATGCTGTGGCCACAGACATGTGATTTGACGGTGAATTTGGGGTGACCCAATGCAAAGATCCTGAGAATCCCTGTGGATCCATGCGTTGTAACCACGTTTTTGCACCATTGCAGCCCAAGGCTGCCTGCGATGCTGGATGCAGCAGCAGCAGCAGCAGCAGCGGAGCATGGAGAGGAGGAGGTGGTGCTGTTGGCTGTGCTCCTAGCGAAAACAGTGGGCAATAAGACCCTGAGGCAGAATGCAGGAAAGCAGCAACCTCCTCTTTTTAGCCTTCTCTCCTCCGCGATCTGATTTTTGTTTGATTTTTGCCCCTGTACTCTGGCCAGTCGGCTCCAGGGACCACACATTCGCTCAATAACACGCACAGACATTTCCCCTTACTTTTTAGGAGAAAAAATGTGAGTGTTACAGAGAGAAAAATACGGTATTTTTCAGATATTCTTTGAAAACCTCCCATTTAGAAACAAATTCCTGTTTTGATTTATTCTTTATTTTTTCTGATAAACCATCTAATCCGGCATATTCTGTCAGCTTTTGGATCCAATCTTGTATAGAGGGGATTTCATTACTCTTCCATTTTGCTGCGATCAAAACTCTTGCTGCCGCCGTCGCATATAAAAAGATACCCTTCCTCTTTTGTGGAATATCCAAATCTGTTATTCTCAGGAGGTAGGCCTCTGGTTTTTTATTGAAAGAGATCTTTAGCATTTTTTGCAGTTCTGCATGTATACTCTCCCAGAATACCTGTATTTTCCTACATGTCCACCACATATGGTAGAATGTTCCTGAGTCTCCGCATCTCCAACAATTACTTGACATATTTTTATACATTTTTGAAAGTTTCCATCGTGTTAGATACCATCGATGTTGCATTTTTTGAAAGTTCTCTCTAATCGTGTAACAATTTGTGAATTTCCAATTGATCTTCCATAAATTTTCCCATTGGGCCATGGTTATTGAATGTCCAAAATCCTGGGACCACCTCACCATTGCCACTGTTACCTCCTCCTCCTTGATTGTCCAGTCAAGGAGGAGTCGATAAGTTTTGGAAAGAGTTTTTCTTTTAGAATTTATAAGATCAGATTCGAATCGGGAAATTTCTGTTGAGAACCCCTTTTGTTTGTCAGATTTAAATTTTTCAAATAACTGATGGTATTGGAACCAGTCTGAGATGTGGTCTCTTATTTCCTCAAAGTTTTTTAATTTTATTTGGTTATCTTCATTTTTTAGAAGTGTTTTATATGTTGGCCAGCTTTCCTGAGTATTTTTCCGTTTTACTGCTACGGCTTCTATTGGAGAAGTCCACCACGGGACTTTAGGCTCCATCAGATCTTTATATTTTTCCCATACAGCAAAGAGTGACCTTCTTATTATATGGTTGGTAATTTTTTTTATGAATTTTTGCTTTTCCATATATTAGGTAGGCGTGCCATCCCCAACGATTGTCAAAACCTTCCAGGTCCAGGAGGTCCGGATCCTGCAACGTGCACCAATCTTTTAGCCAGGTGAAACAGGCTGCCTCGTAATAGTTTTAGGTCGGGTAGGGAAAAGCCTCCTCTCTCTTTTATGTCTATTAAGATCAGGCGTTTAATCCTAGGTTTCTTCCCTTCCCACAGGAATTTGGAAATTTCTCTTTGCCATATCTTGAGACAACCTGCTTCGCCCATTATTGGAATCATTTGAAATAAAAAGATTAATTTTGGAAGCACGTTCATCTTTATAATGGAAATCCTACCCAGAAATGTTAATTTTAGTTTACTCCAGGTTACAAAGTTTTTTCTAATCTCTAACCAAGCTTTGGTGTAATTATCCTGAAATAAGTTTATGTTCTTGGGGGTGATCCAAATACCCAAGTATTTTGCTTTTGAGGAGATTTTCAGGCCCAATATTTTTTCTAAGTCGTCCTTTTCTTCTGTGGTTACATTTTTAACAAGCATTTTTGTTTTTGTTATATTCAGCTTAAAGCCTGCCACTTCTCCAAATTGTTTAATCAATTCCAGCACTCTTTTCAGACTTTCTTTAGGGTTTTCAGTCATAACAAGTAAATCGTCCGCAAAAGCTTTAATTTTATATGTTTTGTTTCCCAGAGTGATGCCTTTAACAAGCTGATCCTTTCTTATCTGATTGTTCAAGACTTCCATCACCAAGATAAATATCAGTGGAGACAGTGGGCAGCCCTGTCTGGTTCCCTTGTTTATTTTGCACACCTCAGTAATTCTTCCGTTGATGATCAATTTTGCATATTGTTCCGAATAGATGGCATTTATTCCTTTACAAATATTTTCTCCCAGTCCAATTTCTTCCATTAATTTTTTCTTAAACTTCCAGGACACATTGTCAAAAGCTTTTTCAGCATCCACCAACATAATAGCTGCTGGTTTATCAATTTTAATATCCAAATATTCTAATACATTAATCACACACCTAATATTGGATTGCATAAATCGTCCGGGAAGAAATCCGGTTTGATCTTTATAAATTACCTCTTTCAGCACCATTTTTAATCTATTTGCAAGAATGTCTGCGAATATCTTGTAATCGTTATTTTTAGTGCAATGGGTCTGTAATTGGCCATGTTTGAGGCATCTGTTCCCTGTTTGTGGATAAGAGTAATAAAGCTGTCCTTCCAGGTTTTCGGTAGCTTTCCATTTGCCAGAATATTATTCATTAGGTCTTTCATGGGAAGAAATACAACTTGTTCTAACTTTTTGTAGTAATTAGCTGGGAGACCATCTGGGCCCGGTGTCTTTCCTAATTTTGATCTCTGTATAGCTTGTTGCACCTCCATAGCTGTTATTGGTGAGTTCAAGGTTTCAGTTTTTTCCTTAGGTATTATTGGTAGTTTATTTTTGCCCAAATAATCAATTATTTTTTCTAGAGTCTCTGGACCTTCTTTATATAGTTTTCCGAAAAAACTAGCAAAATTTTTACTAATTTCCTTTGGTTCTTGAATCCATTTGTCTTCAGTGTGGTGTAGTGGTTAAGAGCGGTAGTCACGTAATCTGGGAAACCGGGTTCGTGTCTCCGCTCCTCCACATGCAGCTGCTGGGTGACCTTGGGCCAGTCACACTTCTGTGAAGTCTCTCAACCCCACTCACCTCACAGAGTGTTTGTTGTGGGGGAGGAAGGGAAAGGAGAATGTTAGCCGCTTTGAGACTCCTGAAGGGGAGTGAAAGGCGGGATATCAAATCCAAACTCTTCTTCTTCTTCTTCTTCTTTAATTTTAATTTTATTGATAATTCTATCTTCCTTTTTCTTCTTTAATTGCCAGGCCAGAAGTTTGCCAAACTTAAAATTTCTATGTCTCAACCATTTTATCTTCCATTCTATCTCTTCATTTATTATCATGGAGAATTGCATCTGTAAAAATTTTATACCTTGCTTAATTAGTTCGTCATCTGGTTTTTGGAAAAGGATCCTTTCCTTTTTTCTAATTTCCTCCCAGATCTCCATTTTCTTCTTCTCTTTTATTTTCCTTTGGAATGCGTTTTGTTGGATAAAGAAGCATCTTATGATGGCTTTACCCGCATCCCAAACCGTCTCTAGATCCATTCCTTGATTTAAATTAAACTTAAAATATTCTTCTAAGATTTGCTTGGCCTTCTGTACAGTTTTTTCATCGTTTAGCATACTCTCATTAAGTTGCCACCTTTTAACCTTTTCTTCTTTTCCTTTAAAGTTAACCCAGATCTGTGAGCTGTGATCTGAAATTGTCCTTGGATGGATTTCTGCTTTTGTAATATTATTTAATAAATCCTTTGTTGTCCAAATCGCGTCGATTCGTCCCGCTGATTTATGTGGCTCTGAATAATGTGTAAATTATTTCTCTGTTGGATTCTTAAACCTCCAAGCGTCAAACAAATTCAGGAGTTCTATTAATTGGAAAAATGTAGTTGGAAGTTTGTTCTGCCGCTTTTCTTTCTTTATTGTTTTGTCCATGTTTGGATTAACTACTCCATTAAAATCTCCTAATAATATAATTCCCCCCCCCTAAATATTCTATGACTTTTTCTTCCAGGAATTGATAGAATTCGGATTTTCTTTCATTTGGTGCGTAAATTCCAATAACTATCACTTTTTCATTATTGATCTTAACCTCTATAATCACTGTTCGACCTTTTTCATCATTGTAAAGCAGTTTTGGCTCCAGCTGAGGTTTTACATAGATTACCACCCCTCTCTTTTTTTCTTTACTTGATGCAATAAACTCAAGCCCCAATCTTTTATTTATTAATACTCTTTTATGTTTTTCCGCTACATGAGATTAAGTTTTGGACATGCTTCGAGCAAGGAGGGAGCAATTACTCTGCCAATTAAAAGACTGAGTGGAAGAAGGATTAACATCTAAGTTGGTATGTTGGAATGGAACCGAAAGGGGGGGGGCTTAAGCCTCTCTTACTATTGTACTTTGCTTCAATATAATATTCGACAAACCCCGCCCCCCCGGAAGTACCGTTTACATTAACCAAGCGAGCCTGGAAAGTTTTGTATTTGTTGACATAAATATGGCTCTAAAAAACTATAAACTGTGTGGAAATAACAATATTATATAATTAAGGCTTTTGATCTTTGATTTGCTTGGAAGAGGATAAAAGATTCTCCAATTTGTTGATATTAGACAGAAGCAGGTTCTCATTAGCCGCTGGAGAGATGTTAAAAAACTTTGGACGGTTTCCTAGAATTTGTGTAGGAGTTGTGTCGCACTTTTAATTTGGAAATCTGCCATGATGGAAGTCAAGACCGAGCTGCAGAATCACAAATAGCCATAGGGGGAGGTGAGGCTTTAATATGTCATTATATTTGTATTTCCAGTTTGATTTCGTAAACCTGCCCTGGAAAGGCTAATGTTTGAGGCAACTGGTCTGGGAAAAATAATGAGGAGACGCTTAGACTTGATTTCATCAGAACTGAGTGAAGATGGTGGCTGAGATGCTGCAAACATATAGAGGGGAATCATAGACATAAAATCCACACAGAAACATATCATTGCTTGTTTCAACTCACTTGTGGGAACAACTCAAAGGCCGTGAAAGAAGGAAGGCTAACAACAGAAAGAATTAAAAGAACCATCGGAAATGACTATGAAAAGCAGTAGATGTATGAGATGATCAGAGCATGGGAAGTCCTATTAAAAAAATTATAATCTGGCAGAATATTTGGATTATTTGATATGTATAATTTGGAATATTTAATGTGATTTGATTTGATTGTTAAAGTGGAAAATTGAATAAAAATGAATTTAAAAAAGAGAGAGAGAGAAAGGAAAATAGGGACACTTTGGAGGGTATGTGATCAGCCAATGTGGGTGTTACTCTGTACATGCTCTGGGGCAAGGAGTCACCAAGTGCTGAATCATTGAAAAGGGAGGCTGAAAGAGCCAGGCTTCCTACACCTGGCAGCTCGGGGGGGGGGGTAGGAAACCAGGGTGGGGGCTAGCAACATGGGGACAGCTGCAGCTTGGCAGTCCATAACCCCAGTCAGCTAGTTGCTGCCCTGAGAAAGGAGTTCTTGCTCAAGGCCCTACTCTGCTTCTAAAGGAAAACAGGGAGGAGGCTTTCAGGCCAAGCTTAGCCCGGCCACGCGCAGGGCAACTGGATGATGCCACCTCCGAGACTTCCTTGCCCTGACTTGCTGGCATTTTCCTGGCTCAACCTTCTTCGCAGTTTTGCAAGGATGGTTGCTCTGAGGAAGCTGCCCCAGGGCTGGGCAGCAGCTGGGGGATGGCTGCATAGATGGGGAAGGAAGGAAAGGTGCAACGTGGTTATTTGTGTGAGAAAATAAAACCCTTCCTGCTTTGCCTGGTCTGGCTTTTGAGAGGAGATGAAGTTGGGGGTGTCTGGGGGCATTAATAAAAAGAGGTGAGGGACTGGCCACTCTCATTCCTGCCAATCTGGGTTAAGGGTAGGGGCACTGCTGTAAGCCTCCTCCTCCTGCTGCTTGACTTCTCCATGTATTTGGGCTCCTTCAGGACCTTCCCTGGCAGACTGCAGTTCCCAAAGCCTCTCTGGGGAGGGGTGTCCTTCCTGGCCAAAATGCGGGACCAGAGACAGACCCTAGAAATGGTGCAGGAAGCCCAATGGCCGGCCGTTAGTTCTGCAAAATGGAGCGAAACTCAATCCAGCACAGCAGCCGCAACCCAGGCTGAGCTTGCAGCGTTCCTGCAACTGCAAGCTGTTTTTTCCTTTATATACCTGTCCCAGATCTCTTGAGACTTGATAGCACAAACTCAGGAAGGGAGGCTCGATTTCCGCTTGACTCGTGGCTGTAAATCATCTCAACACCTGCCCCCTGTTCCAGCCTGGAGAGGGAGGTAGGGGGACCGATGATGCGAGAGTATCTGCTTCCACCGCAGGCAGAGACCATCACCTCTGGGTGGCCTAGTGATCCAGTGCTCTCACTGCCGCAGCCCAGGTTTGATTCCCAGTCAGGGAATGTAGCTCAGCTGACAGAGCAGGAGACTCTTAATCTCAGGGTTGTGAGTCCCACTTTGGGCAAAGGATTCCTGCATTGCAGGGGGTTGGTCTAGATGACCCCTGAGATCCCTTCTAACTCTACAATTTTGTGAGACTGTGATCCTTGGTCCTGTGTACCTGAAGGAGCGTCTCCACCCCCATCGTTCTGCCCGGAAACTGAGGTCCAGCTCCGAGGCCCTTCTGGCGGTTCCCTCGCTGCGAGAAGCCAAGACTTGAGGGCCTTCTCGGTAGTGGCGCCCTCCCAGCAGATGTCAAGGAAATAAACATCTATTTTACTTTTCAAAGACACCTGTATTTGATATTTGCTTGGAAGTCACCCAGAGTGGCTGGGGAGACCCAGTCAGATGGGCGGGGTATAAATAATAAATTGTTATTATTATTTTATGTGGGCAAGCGCAGCAAAGCACCAGCGATTGCTGGACCTTGTGGGGAGGCAGGGCAGCTCATGGGAGGCAGAGCTGAGGGCCTCCAGCACACAAAATTTTGGTACAGAGGGGCATGGTTTGCCTGCCACGAAACTGGTCCCAATTTCATCAAAGGCAGAGTTTCAAGACCCACAGTGCAAGCCAAATGCAATTTTTCTTTCAACCCAATTTTTGTTGTGTTTTTTTTAACAGGGCAAGGCTATCCTTGCCTACTCAGAAGTAAGTTCCACTAAGTTCCGTGGTGGTTACTCCAAGGTGGCTGCATCAAGGACTGCAAACGTAGCACCAAAGTACAGAATGACGCCATAAACCTTCAGTGTTTGCACATGGATTGAAATTGGTTCTGGTTTTGGTTCTGGAGTCTGGAAGAAGAGATGGAGCATTTGGATCAAGTACTTCAGCACGTGCTCCTAAACAAATGAATAAAAGCCTCTGGTGCGTTCCAGATAATGGAATGTTTCCTAACGTAAAGATTTTTGTGGCCACTTAATCATTGTTTAAGGAGAGGGGCAACATAATCCTGAGAAGTGTTCCCATAATATGAAAACAAGCCATGTGAACAATATCATCTGGTTACAGATAGGTAGCCGTGTTGGTCTGCCATAGTCAAAATTAAAAAATTCCTTCCAGTAGCACCTCAGATGAGCCTCATCTCAGCTATCTGCCAATCTCCCATTCCCACCACCCTTCTGAGTAATACTGCTCCCCACCTTCTCACTATGTAGAAGGATCTGGCAACTTCTGTTTCAGTGTATCTGAAGAAGTGTGCATGCACACGAAAGCTCATACCAAGAACTAACTTAGTTGGTCTTTAAGGTGCTACTGGAAGGAATTTTTTTATTTTGAATATAATCTGGTTCATAGCACAAACCCTCTGGGAAGGTCATCTCCTAACTTTAAACTTCAGGATGCAAAAACTGCTGCAATCGCCCTCGGTTCTGATGTGCATCTGCATTCTCAGAAAGCTGCAATCTCAGACTTCCACTTCGCCATTTCCTTCTTTTATTCACAAATAAGGACTACCACCAAGCAGAAGTTGCTCAAAAAAGATGTGGGTGTTTTTTTGTATTCTTAAGCGCTGATAGGTTGTATTTAGTCACACTCAAAATATTTAAAATGCCAGCCTCTCGTACTTGCTGCTGGAAATTCACTCTCACCCTGAACACTTAAAACTGAACATGCACCCTTTTTTGGAAAGAATCACGGAATTTGCCGAGTCGGAAGAAACCTTGAAGATCATTTGGTCCAACCCCTGAAATGCAGGAATCTCAGTCCAAGCATCTCTGACAGACAGCCACCCAACCTCCAAGGAAGGAAGGAATGTCCACCACTTTCCATCCCATGGCTGATCAGCTCTTACTGCTAGATATTTATTTCTACACTAGGTTTGCAACTGACACAGGGGGTTGTGTTTCAAAGATCACACCTAAAGCCAAAATTGCATCTGGTTGGAGCCCACTGGGTTCCAGGTAGCAAGAGACTGCTGTTTGTGGCAAGGTGGTCAGCAGGAGAGAGGGGAGTCAGAGGAGACTTGTCTGCTTGCCATCTGCAACTACCCCTCCCTCCATCCTGCCTTGCACCTGAGCAGGGGGTTGGACTAGATGGTCCCTTTACAATTCTATGATCTCTGCACCTGCAGTCAATCTACACCTCCCGGCTGCAGCACCAGCTGCAAAGCAGAGAGTGTGTCAAGTGTGCGTGCAGCAGCCAGGCCCTGTGACCAGTAGGACTTTGCAGGACTGGGGCCTTGCTAAGTTTGTTCTGAAGAGGCAAGGGACGGCCGCACAGGTGAGGCCGATTGGTAACTCACAGCACCTGGTGGCAAGAGCTGGGAGGGGATATAAGGTCAGCAATTCCCTCCAGCTCTTTGCCACAGCATCTTGATCCTCAGACCCCTGACTTCGTGACTCCTTGCTTCCTGAGCCTCAGACCCTTGGCTTCTTGACTCCCAGCTCTCTGACCTTTGGACTCTTGGCTTCCTGGCTTCTGGACCCTGTTCCTGCTCCCACCCCGCCATCTTGCCCCTGGTCCTGATGTCCCCTGCCAGGACGCCAATCGCCCGTGAACTGGACCGTGACAGAGAGGGCCGATGCTTTCACTTGTTGGAACTGCTTAAACTGTTCTTTTAAAACACTGAATGGGGCTTTTGTTGTTGTTTGAGACCCTTCTTTCATATTTCATATACACCCCACATTCAATATTCTTCACAGAATTCCTGCATGGCAGGAGGTTAGACCAGCTGAGCCTTGGGCTTCCTTCCAACTCGACAATTCTGTGGTTCCAAGCAGGGCTTTTTCTCCAGCTGGAACTCACAGGAACAGAGTTCCAGCACCTCTTTGGTGCGTTCTACCAGCTCTTGGAGCCGTGTGCTGGGGGGGGGGGGGCGTCACAGCGTCTGGGGCTCAACAACTTTGGGTGGGTGCTCAGCAAGTTCCACTACCTCTTTCTCTAGAAAAAAACCCAAAACCTGGATCCAAGTATCCAGCAGGAACAGTCTCTGCCGTTACTTGTAATTATGCCAGTTTTCCAATTCTTTGATCCATGCAAATCTTTCGTGTGGGTTTTTCAAAGTGCACCCTCTAGCAACGCCACGGAAAATACTTTGCCACATCTTAGAAGGAGAGCCAGACTCTGCAATTAATACAGTATTGGACCAATATCTGCCAGTATCTCTCCCACCCTGTTCTTCAGGAGGACTTACGAGAACAACCAACCAGCCTTTATTTCTATTCTTCCTTTATAGCTCCTTTCCCTGCCCTGACCCGCCATCCCCGCCCTCCAAGCTCCCAGGCTTCTGAAATCTCTTTTTAAATGGCTCCACTGATCTCTGCTAATGGCTCAGCAGCCCTGTCTTGCTACAACTTTGGAAACAGAAGCCCCACGTTTCCAGGGATGCCGCAGGAAGCCGGGAAGTGCCCAAAAGGTACACCCAGGAGAGAGGTCTGTGGAGAGGCTGCTTTATTTCCACACAAGCTTTCAAGTGGTGAAAGGAAGCCAGATGGGGCACCCAGAGATACATCCGAACTAGCAAGTAGGGACTTGGCAGCTAGGAAAAAGGTAAATCTAATCCTCAAATTCCCTCCCCATTTGGCACTGTGCTTGCCCACCCCCCTCCTCCTGCTCGGCAACACTCTCTTTCCCTCCTGGCCTCTGTGTAAAGGCAAAGTGGGTGGTTGGGAGTGCTCTGGACAAAAGCAAAGAGCTTCTGCAACCAGGGTGCTCAAACCAGGGTGAGCTCTGCAACCAGGAGGGAACGAGGAGCAGGTGGCGGATCAGCCCAGAAGCAGCCAAAGGCATGTTTCCGATTGGCTTACTGGGCAGAGACAGAGACCCTGGACTCTCTGGAGTGCGAGGCTTCCCCACAGACTGATTCCTGGCTAAAACACAAACCTGCCAGATCGTAGGGTCCAGCTGCCAAGGGAAAATAATAAGTTAAATGTGTTTTTCAATCTACCTAGAGATGAGTGGGAGGGGCTCGGCCAGGGCACTATTTCATGATCGGCTGTAGAACAGGAGCACTGTGGAAACGTTTCTGTTTCTGCCCATGTAAACAGAAGGAGATCAGCGTTTGGGTGGCAGGAGAGAGGGGCTTGGAGGTTTCTGGTACGACATGTTAATACTGTGCCCTCTTGCGATTTCCCCAGGGCTCTGCCATAGTTGCCTTAACTGAGAAGCAGTGCCATAGCGTGGGTTGCCAGTGCCCAGGGCTGTGCGGAGGGTGGTGGTGGTGGGAGCGATGGAAACAAACGGAGTATACGCATGTGAATTCAACTGCCTAATGGTGCCTGCTTCATCCCGGAGATCGCAGCCACAGAGATAAGAAAAGAATAGTTGTTCCGGTGTCTGGAGAGGTCACTTCCTGGTTCTCATGAAGAAGCCATTTTGAACGGACCCCAGTGGTGGAAGTACATAGCTGTGCTGAGGCAGCCCCGGGTGTCAAAATCTGCACCCCTAACCATTTTGAGCCCAGGGCAACTGCAGCCGAACGGGTTTCCCCTCTTAGCCAGCGAACCCCACCCGAAAACTCCAGAACCACCTTCTGACCTCACCCCAGGCCACTGGGCCCGCTGTCTGTCTACGGCAGGGTTTTTCACGAGGGAGCCCGGCCGCAGCAAGCAGACACGGTGACCTTGCAGGTTGCAGGGCCACGACGGTTCGGTTCACCTCCTCCGGTTGGTAACCCAAGAGAAGGAGAGCTTCTGTGGCCGCGGCTTCTCAGCCTGAAGGAGCCTTACAGTGCGGGGGGAGCGCCACACTTTGATGGCCCCGTCGTCGCTGGCCGTCAACAAGAGTTCCTGTTCCACGGGGCTGAAGGCCACCGAGTTGACCACGTCGCTGTGCTGCAGCTTGGCCAAGCAGATCCCGTAGTGGCGGTCCCAGACGTAGCCATGGTGATCCTCCGCCCCACTGCGAGGAAGATGAGAGAGAACGGTTGTAACAAAGGGGGGACTTGCCTTCTGCCGCAGAGGCTGTCGCCACTGAGTGGCTGCAGAAGACATCACGATTCTAGTCCTCAGTATTATTACTAAGTTGCTGGTACCAGGTCTGGCAAATGGCCTTTTACTACAGGGGCAGGTAAATCTTCCTTGCAGTGAGGATCCACCTTGTTTTTACAGTTGCAAGGTGTTTTTAAACTGTTTTTAATAGTGGGGTAGGAGAGCTGAAAATAATGCCCCTATTTTTCACATCTGGTAACCAATGCACTCCTTGGGTTTCAGATAGTACATTTTTAGATGAGTCTAAAAAGCCTGGGACATAATATTTCGCAGCCTTCTAGCAGCTGCATAGGCTCACTGACCAGAAGTAAAGTATTTAGCATTAGTTCTGCAATTGTATACTCGATTCTGACCAAACGAAGACCCCAAGAGCAAAATATAAATCAGGAAGCTTTGCTTGTTCAGAATGAAGTATACACTTCCATAGTTAATGCTAAATACAGTTGTACCTTGGAAGTCAAACGGAAACTGTTCTGGAAGTCTGTTCAACTTCCAAAACGTTTGGAAACCAAAGCACAGCTACTGATTGGCTTCAGGAAGCTCCTGCAGCCAATCGGAAGCCCTGGAAGCCCCGCCAGACATTCAACTTCCAAAAATAGTTTGCAAACCAAAACACTCACTTCCAGGTTTGCGGCATTCAGGAGCCAAAACATTCGACTCGCAAGGTGTTCGTCAACCAAGGTACGACTGTACCTAACCTCTGGTAAATGAGGCACCAGAGCCGCTAGAGGGCTGTGAAAATTTGTGTCCTGGGCTTTCCAGACTTGTCTACTCATATACTGTACACCCCAACAAAACTGGGGCACTGGTTGCCAGATGTGAAATATCTTGGCATTATTTTCCTACTCCAGTATAACGCTGTATCGTGCTCTGGGATCTTGCGGTGAAGGGAAGGCAATCAATCAATCAATCAATCAATCAATATCCTGATTTAATTTATACACATATCTGTCCCAGGAAGCTCCTCCCCTCCTTTGCTCAAGAGAAGAGAAGAGACAGCCCTTTTGGTTATTGATGTTCTCAGCCTCAAAATCTTGTGATTATGAGGACTAAATCCAACAATTCTTTCTTTTGTTAAGGCATCCACAAAAGCTGTTGCAACGAGCTCTGTAGCTGCAGCCTGCATTGAGAGAGATGCCTTGAGGGTCAGCCCAAAGGCCAGTCACTTTCAGTAAAGCGGGTCCGTCAGCCAGGGGCTCAGGTGCCAGACTGGACTGCTGGTTCTCGTGACGGCCTGCAGGCCACTGCGGTGAGGAAGGGCATTCAGGTTGAGGGGAGGGTAGCAGAGGGAAAGGCTGAAAGAGCAGGGAAGTGCTGTTCGGACCCCCACTCCACCCCACAGACCAAAGGACTCTGACCAGCTCCTCCTGCAGCTCACCTGGCCACGAAGTCTCTGCTGACATCCAAGAATATGAAGAAGAAGTCGTTGCTGGGAGTGTGCGCCCGGTGGCCTCGCAGGGGTCCCTGGGCCTCCGTCATGGTCTTGAGGTCCACCACGTGGAGGTCGATCTCCTCGGCGATGGGGGGCGGGTGCAAAGGGTCAGAAATGACAGAGTCCTGGGGCCAGGGCCGGCTGTTCACGTACAAGTACCTGCAGGCAAGGCAGGGAGGAAAAAGAAGAAGAAGAGTTTGGATTTGATATCCCGCTTTATCACTTTGAGGAGTCTCAAAGCGGCTAGCATTCTCCTTTCCCTTCCTCCCCCACAACAAACACTCTGTGAGGTGAGTGGGGCTGAGAGACTTCAAAGAAGTGTGACTGGCCCAAGGTCACCCAGCAGCTGCAGGTGGAGGAGCGGAGACGCGAACCCGGTTCCCCAGATTATGAGACTACAGTGGTGCCTCGCAAGACGAAATTAATCCGTTCCGCGAGTCTCTTCGTCTTGCGGTTTTTCGTCTTGCGAAGCACGGCTATTAGCGGCTTAGCGGCTAAGCGGTTTAGCGGCTATTGACGGCTTAGCGGCTATTAACGGCTTAGCGGCTTTAAGAAAAAGGAAACAAACTCGCAAGAACTCGCAAGACATTTCGTCTTGCGAAGCAAGCCCATAGGGAAATTCGTCTTGCGGAACGACTAAAAAAACGGAAAACTCTTTCGTCTTGCGAGTTTTTCGTCTTGCGAGGCATTCGTCTTGTGGGGCACCACTGTACGGCTCTTAACCACTACACCACGCTGGAAGAGGGGGTTCACTGGGCTCCCCCCCACTTGCCTCCTCATGACCCAGGAAAGGGAGCAGTTAAGGCGGGAAGAAGACCTTTCTCTGCCCCCAATCCTGAAGAGGTGCTGCTGCCAATTGGGGCAGGCAGTACAAGGCTAGATGGACCCCTGAGATAAGACAGCTTCATCCATTCAGCCAAGAATAGCTAAAGCTCAGGACTGTGACCAGCACAGGTGGCGACGAGGGGGGCTCTTTAAAGTTCTTGTCCTTACCTGTGGTCAGGGGAGAGGCCCATGCCGATAATATGCCCGTGGAAATCAATGACGTGGTCGAGCGAATCAAAGAACTTGTCCGAGTTTCTCTCCTCTCCAAGGACAGGGCCTGCGGTTGTCATCTGGTGAGGCGAGATCTGCTTGATCCCTGGGGGAACACAGAGGGTGGAGCAGGAGGCAAGAAGATCAGGAACAACTTTCTGAGGCCAAGAGCTGCTCAACAGTGAAACGGTCTCCCTCAGAAGGTGGTGGATTCTCCTTCCTTGGAGGTTTTTAAGCAGAGGTTGGGTGGTCATCTGCTATGGATGCTTCAGCTGTGATTCCTGCATTGCAGGGGGCTGGACTGGATGACCCTCAGGGTCCCATCCAACTCTATGATTCAATGTTATCAAAATAAAAAACCGACACCAGCGTCTCCATTTTTTACACGAGTGTGTCTCTGGCAGTCTTCAGTGCCTGGGGTCAGACCAGAAGGTCCTGCTTTCAGAAAACGGGGGGTATGAAAATGACGACCACCTCCCCTTTTTCTCCCCAGAAACTAATAATAATAACATAATTTAATAATGATAATGATATAAATAATATTCTGCCGATCTGGCTGAGTTTCCCCAGCCACCCTGGATGGCTTCCAACAGAATATTAAAAATATGATTAAACATCAAACATTAAAACCTTCCCTAAACAGGGCTGCCTTCAGATGTCTTCTAAATGTCATATAAAACAAGTATATGACATTTAGAAGACATAAACATTTCCTTGACATCTGGGAGAGCGTTCCACAGGGCGGGTGCCACCACCGAGAAGGCCCTCTGCCTGGTTCCCTGTAACCTCACTTCTCGCAGGGAGGGAACCGCCAGAAGACCCTCAGAGCTGGACCTCAGTGTCTGGGCCAAACGATGGGGGTGGAGACGCTCCTTCAGGTATCCTGGGCCGAGGCTGTTTAGGGTTTTCAAGGTCAGCACCAACACTTTGAATTGTGCTTGGAAACATGCTGGGAGCCAATGTAGGAGAGAGGCAGCCCTGAAACTTTGAGGTGCCCCTTAGCTATCACAGCTAGCAGTCGTTTGCAGGCTGTTTTTCACACTGCCCAATAATAATAAAAATAAAATAATAATAATAATTTATTATTTATGCCCCGCCCATCTGGCTGGGCTTTCCCAGCCACTCTGGGCTGCTTCCAACAGAATATTAAAATACAGTAATGCATCAAACATTAAAAGCTTCCCTAAACAGGGCTGCCTGAGCCCCACAGAAATACCCCCCCTTACCAATCTGGTGTGGGGAGAAGGCGAGGCAGCCGGTGGTGAAGATCAAGTATTTCTTAGTGCTCCCCTCCGTGGACAGCAGGTTGGGCTCGGGGGGCTTCGTCCTGTTCTGCGCCAGGAGCTGGGCGACTTTGGCTTCCATCTGTAGCTCCGTCATGACCGGCCGGACTCGCCCCTCCATGATGTCCGTCAGGAAGCGGCCCAGCCCACTGCCAGCGCCCGCCTGGTTCTCTGCCCCCGAGGATCCCGGTTCTGGTGTTGCCTTCTGCTTGGCCGCCTGCTGCTCCTCCGCCTGCTCTTCCTCCTCCTCGCTGTCGCTGCCGAGGTTGGGGGCCTGGCAGGGGCTCCTGGTCCCGCCCTCCAAGTGCTCCCCATGGTTCAGGAGGAGGTCAGAAGGGTCGTAGCGGCTGCAGTCTGCCACGGTCACCATCCGGATCTTGCTGGCGTTCAGGTTCTGGATCTTGAACAGCCTCTTCACCACATTCATGTTCTCAGACTCGACGCCCTGCAAGCCCAAGAGGAGGGAGGTGCTGTGGGTCTCCTTCTGCTGTGGCGTTTAGGCAGCTTTACTTGGTCACGGGGGAAACCACGAAAGGGGAGCCCAACACACCTGTAAACCACACAGGCTTCTATGCAGGCAGCCCCTCGCTTTAGCTTTACACACACATAGAAATTAAGTCGTGCTCTCAGAGCTGGGTTCCTCCTCTCCACCAGGCCTGAGTTTTCCCTGCCCAAACACACTTCATATTGCCAGAGCAAGCAGATCCCCTCAAGGATGTCCTTTCCCGCACTCGTTTTTTGCATTTCTCTGCTGCCTATCAAAGCATGCACTCGGATTCCGAATACAGAGGGATGGTGAGGTAGCTGGTTCCCTTTCCCTGCAAAAGCCAACAGCCCCCGGCACCCGGGCAGTATGGCAGGGGAATATTTGGTTTTCTGCATCGTGATGCATCACCAGCTAAACATTTCAATATACTGATATATCACGATGCCTGAAATAAGGATGGAGCTGCAGAGAGGCACTGGATGGCTTCACAGTTTCCCCCACATTGTGATTTTTGCATAGGACACACACACACACCATGACTGGCAATATATATTGCCAGGTCAGAAATTATGAAACCGATATCACGAAATGGACTTTGAAACTGTTTTGGGTGATATCTCAATATCTCGCCCAGCCCTAGTGGGCAGCCCCCTTGCCCACCTGGAAGGCGTTGTTCAGCCACAGCACAGAGCAGGAGGTGTAGTTCCCCATACGGTGCAGGTTCCCAGAGATCAGGTGGGTCTCGTTCAGCCAGCAGCCAAACACGTCATAGGGCTTGTTGCGAACCCGGGACAGGAGGGCAAAGTTTTCTGGAAGGAGAAAACACGGAGAGCCTAATATGGCTTTTGTTTTTATTTATTTATGACATTTAAAAGCTGCCTTTTATCTTCCAAGGATCTCAAGGTGGCCACGTGGTTCTCCCCCTCCCCGTTTCGTGCTCACAACAACCCTGTGGGGTAGGACTGACCCCTATCAAACGGTTGCCGGTTGCTTTCTACTTCGCTCTAAGTCTCTTCCTTCACAGATAGATGTTTCGCAAGCAGCCTTAAAACTATGCTGGGGGTGGGGGGGAATCTGTGCTACAGCGAACCAGGCGGAGGGCCTTCTTGGTGGTGGCGTCCGCCCTGTGGAACGCCCTCCCACCAGATGTCAAAGAGATAAACAAACATTCAGAAGACATCAGAAGGCAGCCCTGTTCAGGGAAGTTTTTAATGTGTGACATTTTAGTGTATTTTTGGTCTTTGTTGGAAGCCGCCCAGAGTGGCTGGGGAAACCCAGCCAGATGGGCGGGGTACAAATAATAAATAATAAAAATAATAATAATTTATTCTGCTACTTGCAACACCCTCCATGTCCCTGGAGTCAAGAAGAAGAAGAAGAGTTTGGATTTGATATCCCGCCTTTCACTCCCTTTAAGGAGTCTCAAAGCGGCTAACATTCTCCTTTCCCTTCCTCCCCCACAACAGACACTCTGTGAGGTGAGTGCGGCTGAGAGACTTCAAAGAAGTGTGACTAGCCCAAAGTCACCCAGCAGCTGCATGTGGAGGAGCGGAGACGCGAACCCGGTTCCCCAGATTACGTGTTATAAGCGAGGGGACCTTAGCACAGGAAGAGCGGCCAGTTCCTGTGCAGCTTCTGCCGCCTCTCCCCTCTGCCTTTGCTTCCTCTGCAGAGGGTGAACTGCTTTCTGCACCTTGCTCCTCTTGCTTGCAAAAGCCTGTTGCCTCTTCAGCACCCAACCATTCCTTCCCCCTCTGACCAGTCCACCACCCCACTCCCTGAGCTCTGAGCCCCCCCCTTCTGTGGCTTCCCTAGGGGGTTCTCTGGCAGGTACTTCCCTCTGTTCCTGCTCATCCAGCCAGTCCTTGACACCAGCAGACTTTGCTAAAGGACGGCAACTTCCAGGAAGCTCATTCTTAAGCTTTGTTGGGGTGACAAGGGAGGAACAGCAAAGCACATTGTTTTTTACCCAGATCGATGACAGCTATTTCGCCTGAGGAAGTAGTCCGGGGCCCCACGAAGACCCCAGAGACAAGGAGGAGGGAATCGTCCGCGTTGAACTGGGAGAACTGGGTGTACTTCCAGTTGTACTTCTTCATGCTGGTGCTGTGGAGCAGGGAAAGAGGCAGGCCATTGTTCCAGATCTGCCAAGAGAAAGTAGGAAAGGGAGGCCCATCAAGATGGCTGGGCAGCAAAAGGGCAGCTCTAAGTTACTAGTCCTTATCGCTGGGGAGACACACTTGGAAGAGGACGGGCGATGTCCTCTAAGGAGCTGAGGGTCCAATCTTCTGCTTGTCTCTCCTCTGAAATGTTCCACTGTGTCCCAGCGCAGCTTTCCGCTGATATACAATTTCACTTGGGTCTCCAGCTGCTGTTGGACTACAACTCCTATCATCCCAAAGAGCAGGGCCAGTTGTCAGGGATGATGATAACAGCTGGAGACCCAAGTTTGGGAAACCCTGGTTTAGATTTTTGTCCCTCTCATGATCAGCAAAACCCACTCCAGAAATAAGGCAATACAGTCAAACCTCGGTTCTTGAACGGCTCAGTTTTTGAATGCTTTGGCTCCCAAATGCCAAAAACCCAAAAGTAAATGCTCTGGTTCTCAAACATGAATGTCCAACGCGGCTTCTGTTTGAGTGCAAGAAGCTCTTGCACCAAAGGGAAGCCACGCCTTGGTTGTCAGACGTTTTGGAAGTCGAACGGTCTTCCGGAATGGATTATGTTCGGTGACTAAGGTTTGACTGTATAAAAGAGACCATGAATGTTCGTCTTGAGTTGGAGAATTTAGTGTTTCTATGGGAAATCACTGGAAGAGATGCAGGAATCTTCTGCCCAACATGGGACTCAAATTCATGACCTTGAGAGGTTACGTGTGTATTTAAAGTACAGGACACACAGTCCTGCCTTAGAATGCCCCCCTGCCCTTTCACAGAACCCTAGTGCTGTAAGGGACCCTGAGGGTCATCCAGCTGAACCCACGGCAATACCCACCTTTCCTCCAGGAAGGTTTCGGCAGCGCACATGAGGCTCCCTCGCCTGCTTATGCCATCCTCAGAACAACCCTGCAAGGTAGGTGAAGCAGAAAGGATGACTGGGCCCAAATCACCCTGTTCTCTTCAGGGCTGAGGCGGGGCTCTCCAGCTGGGTCTCTCTGCTCTCAATTCCCGTCACCGACGCAGGGATCAAAACAAGCAACCTACCTTCCAGGGTTGCCATGAGGATTATGGAGCGAAGCTTCAGCTGCTTGAAGCACACTGCGTTATAGTTAGGATTCGTTCCCCCTCTGCCCTGCGTCACCTTAACAGTGCAGTCCTTGGAGCAGGAGGCCAGCAGGTAGCCATTGTGGGAGAAGCTGAGGTGGAGGACTTGGTCGCTGTGCTCCGCCAACGTCTGAACTTCCACGCAGGGGATGGTGTCAGACAGCCGCTGGAACTCGCCATACCAGGAAGTGGCAGCTGCAGAGGAAAGAAGAAGAGGAGGAGGAGAGCAGCAGGACCCACCACCCCTTGCTGAAAATCTTAAGGGATTACTAGACCACCTCCATCAAGCCTCCTTTCCCTCAAGGGGCAGCCATTGCATCAGGCTGCCTCTCCCTCAGGCACCTCCAGCCCCGGAAATGGGCCAGCATTTGGCCATCATAGGAGCAACTGTTCAGAAACTGGTGTCCAGGTTTTGGTTTTCCTTCTCCCTCTCCTCCCTCTTTCCTTGTGTGCCATGGACTTGTCTTGTGCTGTAGACTGTAAGCCTGCAGGGGCAGAGACTGTCTTGTTTTGTTTGTATATATGCTGCTCCAGGAGCCTTTTCAGCAGGAGTGCCCAGCATACATGCTCTAAACCAGGGGTAGGCAACCTAGGGCCTGTGGGCCAGATGCGGCCCGATCGCCTTCTCAATCGGGACTGCGGACGGTCCAGGAATCAGCGTGTTTTTATAAGAGTAGAATGTGTCCTTTTATTTAAAATGCATCTCTGGGTTATTTGTGGGGCATAGGAATTCGTTCATTCCCCCCCCCCCCAATATAGTTCAGCCCACCACATGGTCTGAGGGACGGTGGACCGGCCCATGGCTGAAAAAGGTTGCTGACCCCTGCTCCAAACAAATAAATGAAATCAATAAATACCCAGAGACCAAGACTCAGGCAGCATTTCCACTATTGTGCATTATTCCTTTTTTTAAAAAAAATATATTTATTAAGAATTTTTAGGATATAAAAAATAAATAAAAAATAAACATACAAAATAATAAACAATTAAAAAAACACACATTAATTTTCAATAATATAACTTCCATATCCTTATTTCCTCCGACCTCCTCGTACTTCCCTTCTTTGTATCCCAATTCGATTTGTTGGTTCAGCAAATCCTTACCATAGAACTTTTACCCATTTATAATCCTTTTTTCATATCTCCTAAAGCATTACAGCTGGAAACCACTTAATTTCTTTCCAACATCTTTCTAACATTCATTAATTTTACAATCTTTCTTTAAATAGTCTTTAAATTTCTTCCAATCTTCTTTCCCCGACTCTTCTCCCTGGTCTCGGATTCTGCCAGTCATCTCAGCTAGTTCCATGTCTATCGTGCATTATTCCAGCTGGCCTCTCTTTCTGCTGCGATTATCACAGAATGGTAGAGTTGGAAGGGACCCCTGGGGTCATCTAGTCCAACCCCCTGCAATGCAGGAATATTTTGCCCAACGTGGGGCTCGAATCCACAACCCTGAGATAAAGAGTTGTCTGCTCTACAAGCTATCCCAGCTGCAGATCTACAAGTGTTATTCCTTGCTTCCTCTCTCTGCCTTGAGTGCGAGATTCACTCTCCAGTCTGTTTCCAATTTTCCTCATTCCTCAGCTCTAAGCCTCACCTCCAAACCGAGCTGACCCCAGTACGGGGCAACAGATGAGGGGCACAGCAATGACTCTTTTCCAGTTTTGAGGCTGCCTGCTCTGCAAGGGAGGACATACCTGGGTGTCGTGGGACGTCCCGGGCTACTGGATAGTATCTGTAGAAAAGGTCCTTCCAGAGCACTTCGTCCAGCGCCACGGCATGCCACTGCCGGCACACGAGCCCCGCTGAGAGGACGTCTGAGTAGTCCAGGTACAGGAATATCTCAAAAAGGATGCTGTCAGGGAGAACCCCACTGTCCATCGTGGCATCCTGTCACTGCCAAGCGCCCTGCAAGACCAAGGGGAAAGGGGGACAGGTTTAGGCAAAGGATGCTCTAGAACGGTAGGCGAAGAAGCGGCTACGACAATAAAGAGAGACAGCGTGGTGTGGTGTTTGGACTAGGAACTTGGAAACCAGGGTTCAAATCCCTGGTCACAGTTGGTGAGAACAAAACAGTGCCTGCTCCTGCAGGCTTGCGTTCTTCAAGAAAGAGAGACACATGAGAGGAGAAATGGATGAGGATGGAAGGGCGGGGGGAGAAGCAAACTCAGGCAGCAATCTGTACAATTTCTTGTTGTCAGTGTTAGAAACTGAGATATGGAAGCCAGGAGCTAAATGGCACCTTAAACCATGGTTATGGGAGCAACAATGGAATGTCCAATTTTTTTATGGCAAGAATACAAAGCTGAAAATGAATAAACTGCAGCTAAAATCTTATGCTCATTTTTCACATGGAGTAGTCCTTCCCCTGCCCACCCTCTAATATTCTTAAGAGGGTCTCTTCTCCAGTCTTCAGAGTAGCTGAGGTCCTCCTTTCCTCCCACTCTGCAGTCTTAATCTCAAATCTTAGGTGCCCTACTGCCCCCAGAGTTCAAAAACTGCTTGCGCTAATGAAATTCATTGTCGCAAAATGCACCTAGAACAATGGGAGTTTCGGACGCTGCTTGTTGCCAAATAACCTGGAAATTTGTAGGGGGTAACCCCCTCTCCCTTCTGCTTCAAACCTTGGTGAGGCCTTGTCAGCATGTAACACCTCTGCTCAGAGATGTGCACCGGCTGATAATTTGCTGCTGGGCCCAGTTCAAGGTGCTACTGTGAGCATATAAAGCCCTTAACAACTCAGGACCAATTTACCTAGCAGATTGTGTGTCTCCTGGTGCCGACTGGCACTCTTCAAGTGGCAGAATTGGCCCTGCAGAACAGGTCTTATGTGGCAAGAACCTGGTCGCTTAATGTGGCAGCACCGGCACTTTGGAGCTCCCTGGCTCTGGAGCCCAGGCAGGTGCCATCTGCTAAAAAAAATCCCTGCTTAGATAAGCTTCACCCAGATGCTTAGGAAATCAAGGCCGTTGCCATCTGCTTCAGTATTTTCACAATGGTGTGTTTTTAAAAGTAGGGTTGTGGGTTCCCCCTCTATTTTGCAGTTTTATCTTTTTAAAAAAATAATAATAATTTTAATTTGATTTTACAAGTGTAAAATTAGAAAAATAAAAAATACATATCCACATTTAGAGATTTCTCTGAATCTCCAGACCTCCCACCCTCCCCTCCGTGGGTCCCTTTGTCAGTTTTATCTTATTTTTGCTGCATTGTGGTTTTCTGCAATGGAGGGGTGCATAAATGTTAGGAAATAAATAATAATAAATAACCAACCAGCCAAAACTGCCTCCTGCCCCCCCATAGAGATACTCTCCCCATTTCTCCCCCCCCCTTCCCAGCTCCCCTCTTGGGCCTTTTGACTGGTTTGTTCTGGTTCTCAGCCCCCCTCCCCCCTATTCCCCAAATTGGCCCCCCTCCCCCCATCCATACAGGCTCCCCTCCCCCTCGCATCTCTTTGGGGTCCCCTCCCCCCCCCGGCCTCCCCTCCCCCCGCATCCCGGGCGACTCCCCCCACCCTTCCCCCCCCCACAACAACAGACCTCCTACCAGCTGCTTCCTACATCATTTCCGGAAGGGCCCTTCCGCTTCCGGCCGCCACCGTCAGAAGCCGCCTTCCGTTCCCTGCTCTATGCTTAGCCCCTCTAGGCATCCTGTCTCCGTGGTTCCCCTCTGTCGTCCGCCGCTCTCCCTGCGCAGGCGCGGCGGGAGAAGACGAGCCCGGAGACGGCGGGGGGGGGCAATTCGCTGTTTGGCCACAAGAGGGAGCTCGGCCGCGGCGCCTCCGGGCGGAATATTGTGCATTGCAGAATGAAATGGGGGTTTCGGGTTTAATTGAGAGAGGGGGAAGAAGATGGGTCCACATTAAAACATATTGGTCATTATGTTTTTATAATTAATTAATATAATTAATTAATATGTTAATTAATTTTTATAATGAAATATTTTTAGATTGTGTGACTATTTGACTGTTTGATTATTTGATTGTTGTTAGCCGCTCTGAGCCCGGCTTCGGCTGGGGAGGGCGGGATATAAATAAAATTTATTATTATTATTATTATTATTATTATTATTATTATTATTATTATTTACTGTTAGAATAATTTTAAGGTTATATATATATATATATATATATATTCATAAATGTACCAAGCAAACACATACAAATATGTAAAACACATGTCCGAAACCCACAGAAAAGTCCTGAAACCATTTTCTCTCTCCCAAAATGACCTCAAATATTTCTCTGCAAGGTGGAAGGAAGTGGGAAATCTCCCCATTGTCTCTTTCACAAGTCCTGCCTTAAGGGCACATTAAAGATATGAATAGGGTGTGAGCCTGTGACCTGGATTCAGGCATGGAGTAACCAAAGAGTGGCCAGGATGCCCAGGGAATCCAGTCAAGCAACCTAGTAGACAAGGGGGGGGGGGACAACGCGCTCGGATTTCTGTTGTAGTCCGCCCTTCCTGTGATGTATGTGTGATGGGGGCTGGTCTTGAACTGGAGGGTGGGAATTTCAAAAGTCTATATAGGAGTTTGCACACCACTGTTCTCGGTTCCTCTCCTTCCTCCTGCGTGTGAGAGGAGCCCCCCCCCCCCCGTTGCAACAGCTTTAATAAAGATCAGGATTACTACCTGCTTTGCTTCTCAATATTCTCTGCTTGGCCTCTGTTATTTTCTCCTACCGATAGAGAACCTACAAAAGGACTCTATATGGGTTCTTGGGTACCCCATAAGGGAAAAGGAGCAGTTTTTCTCTCATAACTTTGTGTTTATGGGATGTTTCCACAAAACGGCAGCAGCAGTCCTTGCAATACTTTTTTTAAAAAAAAGATATGCACAAGTTGTTGTTGTTTTTTTAGAGCTAAGGATTGTGAATTGTGAGGTCAGAAGGCCATGAGACAAAGATATGGGCAGAGGTTATATTTGCACAATTAACCATGGCCAGAGAGGGAGAGAGAGTTGCCGATAACACAAATATCTTGGCACTGGTACACCAATGAGCACATGCAGAGCTATTTACACTGTGCAAACCAAAGCTTGGTTCAGATTCAGAACTGAGCTTGAACTGTAACTCTGCCATTTCCCACCGAAACCTTTGTTCCACCCTGGCCATATTAAAGTCAATTGTAACAGGGGAAAAGAAGTAAATCCGTTATCCCTCTTGCAACAAGGAAGGAAATCGCCAGGGAAAGAAATAGTATGCTCCACGGAGCCTCCATTTCCAAAGGTACTTTACCCGTGGAGAGCGGCTATTTCCCCCAAGGCGGCAACACCTGTCCAGCTGTGTCCACTGTGTGAAAAGGAATGGGGAGTTAGATGTAGCCTTATCTCAGTAGCCCTGAAACGGAGGCATAAAACTGGGGAGGGCTGTTGCCATCTTGCCTTGTGCGCCGCCTTCCTATTGGGGTAACCTTGGCTAAGCTGGTGGCCTCCAGATGTGCTGCTGAGGGAATGACAGGAGCTGTGGTCCAAAACAACTGGATACCCCCCCCCCAGTTGGCCAAGGCTGCATTTGGCCATCTGACACACCACTGTGGGAAACTAAGATGTTGGTCTGATGTCTGCAGGACTCCTTACGAAAGCAGGCACATCACAGCACAACACCTAGGCTAATTGATGGAACTCACTGCCACAAGATAAGGTAGTGATCATTTTGTCAAGGGGAGGGGAGATTAGGCAAATTTCATGGGGGAAAGGCAGCTTTGATGGTAACTGATCGAAGGCAATATGGAACCTCCAGGTTTGTAGAGAACCAGAGGTCTTGCCATGAAGATCCTGGGATGGGAGGTGGGGTGGACAATCTATGCAGACCACTTGCATTTTTATTTAAAGCAGAATAAGACAGATGTACACACCTCTGCTCCACTCCCCTTTTCATGGTGGCGCCAGGGAAGTCTCTGCCGTCTGCTGACAGGCATCGATTTCACAAGCTAGTGAGACTTTGCTCCCTTTGGGTCAGCCCTGGCTTTGGACTTCCAGGAAGATTCATAGGGCTGGTTAATGACCGACCAGCTCTTGCCCCTTCCTCTCCTGCCCCACAAGCTCTTCACAGTCCAGCCATGGGTCCCACCTCGTTCCCTTTCATCCTCTTGCTCCCCCTGCTCCTTGCTGCACCCGGCGCTGCCCGGCGTCCCCAAAAACGCCCAGCCCCAGAGAATCCCATCGACAAGATTGACGTCCAGGCCAACTTCGATCTTGGCCAGGTGAGCAGATGGATTTGGAAAGGGAAACACAATTTCTTCTGGGGTTGGAGTGGGGCAAGATAGCCGAGCTAGAGCTGTCCAAAACTGCCTCTCAATCATTGGCTGAGATGCTGTGATGTCATGGAATGCCCTGCTTCTTTACCCTCCGGGATGTTTCTAAAGGTGGCTGCAAGATATTAATCGGAGTGTTTTCCTCCCCTGTCGCACCAGTTGGTGCTCCTGGATCTCACCGGAAGGGTTTTCGTTCACCCCCTGTTGACAGCAAATCCTCTTTAATATCTGCGTCAGAAGGAAGGTTCCAGAAAGAGCTCTGTCCAAATGCCCCGGAGCAATCTGGACCCTGTCCCTGCCCTCTCGCATGATGGCATTTCTTACAGCGTTGTGCTTTACCTTTCTGTCTCTGTTTTGCACACCTGGCAGGTGTCAAGGCAGTCACAAAGGCGTCCTCAGTCCTGGGTCCACAGGTGAAGGGGAAGCCAGGTGGGAACTTCCCTCCCAACAACCCACACCTCTTGAAAAAACACCCCTGAGCTTGTGTGCGTTGTCAAGAACCTCGCTCCATAATGTGATATTTACACACTGGCGGGATATGGCACACCTTGGTTCTCAAATTCTAAATTTGATCCATGCCAAGTAATTCCATTTAGCTTAGATAATTTGAATCCACCTGTCACACCCCATGACAAAGTTTAAAATGCAAGGGACCGAAAATCTGTTGGTTGTTAAGGTGCTACAAGACTCAGTGCTTTTGCAGCTTGTCTATGCTTTCCAGTGTGATTTGGGGCAGAAAAGGCTAACGGGGTGACTTGCAGGTGGTGATGGACAGCTCCCATCATCCCTGACCTTTGCTGGGGTTTATGGAAGTTGTGGTCCAAAACAGATGGAGGACATCAGATTGGATACCCTTGGTTTGGAGGAACGAACAAACGAACTCCCCCATCCACACAAATCTTATTTTTTAAAATCGCTCAACAATATTGTTAGTGTTATTTACCCTCTCACATTCAGTGGGCTGTATCCAACTAAGTTCTACTCAAGAGGATACACACTGAAATTAATGAACTGAAGTCAGACTCATATCCATCCATTTCAGAGGACCTACGCTGATGTACACCCCCTCAACATTCTCTGATGGAAATTTTTTGTTGTTGTTTAGTCATTTAGTCATGTCCTCCTCTTCGTGACTCCCTGGACCAGAGCATGCCAGGCCCTCCTGTCTTCCACTGCCTCCCGCAGTTTGGTCCAACTCATGCTGGTAGCTTCGAGAACACTGTCCCACCATCTCGTCCTCTGTCGTCCCCTTCTCCTTGTGCCCTCCATCTTTCCCAACATCAGGGTCTTTCCCAGGGAGTCTTCTCTTCTCATAAGGTGGCCAAAGTACTGGAGCCTCAGCTTCAGGATCTGTCCTTCCAGTGAGCACTCAGGGCTGATTTCCTTAAGAATGGAGAGGTTTGATCTTGTTGCAGTCCATGGGACTCTCAAGAGTCTCCTCCAGCACCAGAATTCAAAAGCATCCATTCTTCGGTGATCAGCCTTCTTTATGGTCCAGCTCTCACTTCCATACATCACTACTGGGAAAACCATAGCTTTGACTATACGGACCTTTGTTTGCAAGGTGATGTCTCTGCTTTTTAAGATGCTGTCAAGGTTTGTCATTGCTTTTCCCCCTCCAAGATTTCTCCGAGGAAAAGAGAGATGTCCTAGGTTGTCCCAAGTTACTCTCTCTCTCTCCCCTCTTCCAGTTTGCTGGGAAATGGTTCCTGGTCGGGGTGGCCTCGCAATGCAGCTACTTGAGTGAGAACAGCCACCGGCTTGAAGCAACCAACCTGGTGGTCTCTGTGGGTGGTGCAAGCTCTCAGGGATCCTTGTTGGTGAGCACCTTCCGCCCGCTGTGAGTATCCGAGGAAGCCGGCGGGATCCGCTGGGCCCAGATGAATGGGGTGTGGAGGAAAGGTCATCCTCTTTGTTGGTCCCCAAGAATCATAGAATGGTAGAGTTGGAAGGGACCCCAAGGTTCCTCTACTCCAACCACCTGCATTAGAGGAATCTCAGCTACTGTTGGGATTTTTCTACTACATGCCATTCTGTGCAGCTTCACACAAAGCAATTAGAAGGTGGCCAAAAGCCCAGGATGACTGAGCAGAGTCCCTAGAGTCATCATGCCTGTGTGAAACACCAACCAATGGTAGAGCTGTATTCAAGATCCCTAGAGATATGGGATCTTGAATACAGCTCTACCATTGGTTGGTGTTTCACACAGGCATGATGACTTATGACCTTACTGACTGGACAGTGTTGTTGGTCAGTGTGGTGTTTTGAGAGTCGTTTGGAGTTTGTTAAGAGAGAGCTAGTTAAGATCCGCATCTGCTCTTGTACATAGTAACTTGTAGAGTCTGCTGTTTTTAATAATGACCTCTAAGTAACCAAGTTACTGGTAGCAGCGTCTTGTTCCTGCTCCGTCCATCTTGCCTGCAACTGATTGATTTCTGGAACTCTGCGTATGCTCTGCTAAGGTCTGGCTAAGGTCCTGCAACAGGTCAAAGTTGCAAAACACCAATAGCTACAACATCCCTGGCAGGTGGCCCTCCAACCTCTGCTTAAAAACCTCCAAGGAAGGAGAGTCCACCACCTCCCGAGGGAAACCGTTCTACAGTCGAATAGCTCTTAGTGTCAGAAAGTTTTTCCCTGGAGGACTCTGTCTGCTACCTTTGGAGGAAATCTAGTGAGGTATAAATGTGGTAACCCAAAGGAATGCTCTTTCAAGCAACTATTGCATGCGCACATAGAGCCAAGGCCTTTGTTTTTTTCTGGGGAAGGAGGGATGTGTTTTTCTGGTGCTGGCTGTTCCTAGGCAAACGGCCTATGGAACAGGATCCGGCCTGACGTGGACCGGCCGCTGGAATACTGCCCTGAATGCTTGGTCTTCTCCTCCATCTCTGCAGGGACGGCGTCTGTTGGAACATCCAGCAAACCTACTTCCCCACCAAGATTCCTGGCAGGTTCCTCTTGAAAGGTGGGCGAGGACTGGGGTGGTCTTGCCCATGGGGACCTCCCTCACATTTCTCCCATCCCCTGAGCAATAATCCTCAGCTTTTCTACTACTGCACGTGTTTCAAGCACTCCCAGTTGATATCTCTAGAACACCTACAGCATGGGTAGGCAACCTAAGGCCCGGGGGCCGAATCCGGCCCAATCACCTTCTCAATCCGGCCCACGGACAGTCCGGGAATCAGCGTGTTTTTACATGAGTAGAATGTGTGCTTTGATTTAAAATGCATCTCTGGGTTATTTGTGGGGCATAGGAATTCGTTCATGTATTTTTAAAAAAATTAAGTCCGGCCCTCCACAAGGTCTGAGGGACAGTGGACCGGCCCCCTGCTGAAAAGGTTTGCTGACTCCTGCACAGCAACCCTGGGCACAACCATCATTCCCACGTCGCCAGGCGCATTTATAGAATAAAGTAGAGCTGGCCAAGGGAGTTTTGGGTGGAGCCTGAAGGTCTATGTCTTAATGCTTCTGCTGCCCTGTTGTTGAAGGGCAAATCTGCTGTCTCACTAGTGCCATTAACTCCTCCTGAGTTGGGCTGAAGAAAGAGTCCAAAAGTTTATTTACTGCAGTAAATAGGTCCAGCGCAGTCTCGTCCACAAAGGCTGAACGGAGGGGGGGGGTGTTACCCCCCTGGAACTTTTATAGGGTTTGCAGACCAAGAATCCATATAAAATCCAATCGAAACGCTGCAAACATCAGCAGAGGGTAGCTGGCAAAACACGCATTGGATGCAACTGTCTGGATGTCCAGCCTGCAACTTGGCGTGTGTCCAGCCCTTCTAGGCCCCCCCCCCTCGCTTCTAAAGTTTTGAAGCCCACATAGATACAACCCAGATACTTAAAAGAAAGGGAGAATTGTAGTCTGAGGTTTATGTTTACATAGATAACAAGTCCCTGCTCTGTTCAGGGAAGTTTTTAATGTGTGACATCTTAGTGTATTTTTGGTCTTTGTTGGAAGCTGCCCAGAGTGGCTGGGGAAACCTAGCCAGATGGGAGGGGTCCAAATAAATTATTATTATTATTATTATTATTATTATTATTATGCATAAGGGAGTCGTCCTTGGTAAGCTGGCACGGCCAGACTTCCGTAAATCTTCTACTTCAAAATGCCATTCTTATCTGGTGTCTTCAGCAGCCAAGCAGCAACTGGACTATGTGTCTTTTATGAACAAAAGGGAACTGCTATGAGCCAAGGAAGCCAAAGGTTTTTAACTGAACCCCAATGTCTCATTCATTTGGGGCCTTTTATAGGACCCCACGCTGTTGCTGCCCAGGCAGGAGTGCAACCCGTTTTGTTTTACGACAAATATTCCGCAAAGCAAGCCAAACTCTGCTCCACCAGGTCTCTATACTGGGGGAACATCACCTGTTGGATTTCTGCCTGCTGTGCTGCTCTTTAAAGGCACAGGGGCAAAAGCACCTCAGAAGCACCTTTGCTTGCAGGGGAGCAGGCAAAGCGCCATTTCTCCATGCGCTGACCTAGGGCGCTCTGTGTCTCCCCCCCCACAGGCCGTGGCAGCCCTGTGGACGTGGTGGTGGGGGAAACGGATTATAGCAGCTATGCCATCGTGTATTACCAGAAAGCCCGGAAGATCTCAGCGAAGCTTTATGGTGAGGACTCCTTGGAATCGCTGTGCATGTTTCTGGTGGGCTGGAAACATTCCTGAAGGAGGGAGGGGAGCTCTGTCTAAGCTCAGCCTTGAGAGCTAAAGAGAACCTACAGAGGAAGTGCACCTCCAAGTATCAGTGGTGGGGCAAAAATGAGGAAAGGTCTTCAAGCCCCTCTTGGGAGACCCCTGGAAGCAGTGGCAAGAAGGACACTGGCCCAGTTTGCCCGTGGTCTCGGTCAGCAGGACTCTGCTTATGCCCTTGTTAGCCAGGATAGGAATGGAGCCCCCAGGCTCAGCGGTAAAGGTAAAGGTAAAGGTAAAGGTAAAGGGACCCCTGACCATTAGGTCCAGTCGCAGATGACTCTGGGGTTGTGGCGCTCATCTCGCTTTATTGGCTGAGGGAGCCGGGATACAGCTTCCAGGTCACATGGCCAGCATGACTAAGCTGCTTCTGGCGAACCAGAGCAGCGCACGGAAATGCCGTTAACCTTCCCGCCAGAGCGGTACCTATTTATCTACTTGCACTTTGACGTGCTTTCGAACTGCTAGGTTGGCAGGAGCAGGGACCGAGCAACGGGAGCTCACCCCGTGGCGGGGATTTGAACTGCCAACCTTCTGATCGGCAAGTCCTAGGCTCTGTGGTTTAACCCACAGCGCTACCCGCGTCCCTCAGCTCAGGGGTAGTCTACTTCAAAAGTGCTAAATGCTAAGGGTAGACTTTTGCTTCTCCTTCCATAGAAACAGGACTCTGTTTTCACACTTTCAATTGTTCTCCGAGATGTGGAGGAAAAGGGGCGAGCAGGACAGTGGGATCAAATCAGAAACCGGGACGGCTTCTGTAGTTCCAGGACTGTCCCTAGGAAATTGGGACACTTGGGGGGCCTGCATTCAGCTGCTCACCCCGCAGAGATGCAGGCAAATTGCCCCAAGGTTTCCCATTGCTTCTCTGTATGAATCACTGCCCTAGGCTTCTCTCCATCCACACCAGAGGCATTCCAGGAGCAGAGACTTATGCCAAGAGACTTAATAAAAAAGTTCCTTCCAGTAGCACCTTAAAGACCAACTAAGTTAGTTCTTGGTATGAGCTTTTGTGTGCATGCACACTTCTTCAGATACACGAAAGCTCATACCAAGAACTAACTTAGTTGGTCTTTAAGGTGCTACTGGAAGGAATTTTTTTATTTTGACTATGGCAGACCAACACGGCTACCTATCTGCCAAGAGACTTGTTGACAGAGCAGTGCATACTCACCTCAGACATTGCAGAACTAGACCTTTCCATGGGAGGGGGGAATTGTGATTCCCTGTCGGCTGCTTAGGGAACAAAGACAACATTAACACTTCACTTAAATTTATGAAAGGACGAGCCATCCGGGTGAACGACACCGTCACGGCTAAATTTGAGCAGCGTGTGGCTGGCATAGGCCTGAACGAGGACACGACCTACTACTTCCCTGTCTATGGTGAGTAGAGGATGGGGCTATAATTTCTGGGGTCCGGCTGGGATAGTGAAGAGTAGGTAGGTTCCCATGAGGCAAGGCATAGTGATAACAGCAAGAACCTTTCTTGAACTACATAACTGGGAAACAGGGGCAAAGCAACTGCTTATATACATTTCTGAAGGCCTGGGCCACTCCCACTCCCAACGTGATTGGCTGTCTAAACTTCCAACCTGCGAATCGCGAGTTCAAGGGCCAATGGCAGAGGCCCAAATCCTGAAGTGTTCTGTGATTGGACACCACGTATCGAATCAGAACACAGGAGCTCAGAATCCTTAGTCCAGACTCAAGCTCAGGCAAACACAGACCCCTGAATACATAATACTGAACATACAGAAATCCCCTGGCCCTCCACATGTGATGGGGAAAGACCCCCCTCTGTCAGAGAGGCCCATCCCGTTGGTGCCATTATTCTTGAGTGACATAGTGGACTTGACAGGTCTCTGGATTTGGGGTCCCTGCGGATCCTGACACCATTGGATGCCTCAATGGATGTGTTATGGGGTGAGGCTGCAGTCAAAGGCTCACGTTCTGCCCTTAGAAAGTCCCCGGCTGCTAGCACTTTCAACGTAAAAGAGAGGAGTGATTGACTATGAGGTCGTTTCACACCCACGAAAGGCTATGGGCCCATTCGGGGTTTTAAATGCCGTGAGGTTACCGCTCCCCCCCCGATAATTAACCACGAAAGCCAAAATTTGGCATGCCCCCGTGTGCCAAAGTTTTGCTGTTGCTATTCAGCGAAAACCCCACATTTTGCAGCACCCCAAATCTGAGTAATCCATATCTCAAATACGAGGTTGACACTCAAAAAACCGACAGTGTTCAAATCACTCTAAACTGGTGCCAGATTTTGGCAACAGTTTTGCAGTGAAAACCCCATGTTTTGCAGAGCCCCGCACGCTGAGTCCCCTGGACGTGTGCAGAGTGTTTTCCCCTTATCATCAGAAAGTTGTGACGCTGCAAAATATTCCAGGCTGTGGATTTTGTTCCCCCCGCCTTTTAATTTCAATATATAAAGAAATCCATGCATCATGGTATGCCACGTTGCTGTCATTGATTAAATCTTATGTTTGGGTGCGGTTAGAGTTCCCCAGCAGGTTTTCTTTACTCTCCACAACTGAGATAATTGCTCATTTTCCTTCCTTTGGCCCTTTCCCTCAGGGTTTTGCGACTCGGTTGACCAGTTCCACATCCTCAATGGTGAGTTGCAAATTCAACTGCGTCTTCCCTGCTAAATAAATAAATAAATGAAAGTAAATCAGAACCAGAAAAGCTACAGGACTTTCTGTGGCAACTCAAGAATCACGGTAAAACAAGTGCTGATTCAAATAGGCCAAGTGTAAAATAGCCTGTTCACACAAAGAACGTGGTATGTTTGAGTTTATTCATCTTGCTGAAGAACGTAGAAATATAAAAGATCCCTTTCGACTTCAAGGAAGTAATGTGGAGATGGACTCTGCTGTTGCGCAGACTTTCTAGCCAAATAATCAGGGATGTAAACTGAATTGATTTCAGACTTTTATTAGGGATAACTGCATTTTCAGCTTCAAACTCTGTTTGACAACAAACAAACTTATTAAAATTGACTTCATTTATGAAGCTGTAAACTGGAGAAAATAAAAACTGCAACATAAGAAACAGTAAATATTAGCAATATAATACGTTTATATGAATAGTGACAATTTTAATTATCAACTATGACTTAAAGACCAGAAACAAACGAACTTATTAAGTGAAAAAAACCACACAAAATTTGGAGTGGGTGGGAACCAACTGAAAGCGGAATTCTGCAATGGGTTGGGAACATGAGCCAGGAGGACCTGGTACTCCCTCAGGTTCGCAGCTGAAATTTCACGTCCAGGTGAGCTTGCCTTGCCAAGGTCATGATTTCCGACAGCTTCACGGCCATCTCAGCAGCTTTGTCCAAGTCGTCACAGGCCAAGATCTTCAAGCCGCTCTCTGCTATCAAGGCCTTGGCTGCCTCCACCTGCGTCCCTTGAAGCCTCACGACGATCGGAATGCTCAGCTCCAGCTCGGTGGCCGCCATGATGATCCCTTCCGCGATGATATCGCAGCGCATGATGCCGCCGAAAATGTTCACCAGGATGGACTGGACCCTGTCGTCTGAAGTGATGAGCTTGAAGGCCTCTTTGACCTGCTCAGCTGTGGCTCCACCTCCGACGTCCAGGAAGTTGGCCGGTGTCCCTCCGTGGAGCTTGATGATGTCCATGGTCGCCATTGCCAAGCCGGCGCCGTTCACCAAGCACCCGATGTTCCCATCTAACCCCACATAGTTCAGGTCCACGCTGGCCGCTTCTCGGTCCCTCGTGTCTTCTTGGCTCCAGTCCTGCAGTGCGAAGATCTTCTTCTGGCGGAACGCCGAGTTGCTGTCGAAATTTATCTTGGCATCCATGCACATCACTTTCCCCGTCGAGTCCTCCACCATGGGGTTGATCTCCACCATGAGGGCGTCATACTTAATGAAGATGTTGTAGAGCTTCATCATATTGTCCGCAGCCTCATCCGCCACCTTGGTGGGGAAGCCCATCTTCTGGGCGAGTTTCAGGGCCTGGTCCTTCCGGATGCCTTCCACGATGTCAACGGGCTCCTTGACGATGGCTTCGGGGTCCTCGGCGGCCACGTCTTCAATGTTGACACCCCCCTGAGAGCTGCCGATGAGCACGGGGCCCTGGAAGGACCTCTCCATCGTGATGGCAAAGTAGTACTCCTTCCTCGGGTAGCGGCGCTCGCAGACGAGGACTTGGTTGCAGATCCGGCCCTGCTGTCCCGTCTGCTTGGTGAAGAGCTTCTTGCCAATCATCCTGGAGGCGATCTCCCGGGCTTCTTCCGGAGAGGAGACAATCTTCACCCCTCCTTTCAGGCCTCCTTCGAATGTCCCTTTGCCCCGCCCGCCCGCCAAAACCTGCGCCTTCACCACTATGTCTTCTGTCCCAATCTCTTTCGCTGCCTTATAAGCTTCTTCCGGCGTCTTGGCCATCAGGCCGTTAGGAACGGAAACGCCGGCTTCTTTCAGCAGCCCCATGCTCAGGTACTCATGCAGAGACAAGCGCCTCCGCTGCTGTGTTTGCAGCCCAAGGCTTTTAAACCATCCTGGGCTCCCACCAAACACCAGGCAACCTTCTTTGGCCATCAGGCCAGCCACTCGCAAGGTCCACCGGCAGATCATGAGGGGCGATTCCCGTTCCCTTTTTTGGAGATTTCTCTTGCTCCTGCTCAGATCTCCTCCAACAGACCTTCCAACTGTCCTTTTAAGGTGCAGGGCATTTCCCAAGATTCCTTCTTTAACGGTCCTCAACCTGCCTTCCCATTGGCTAGGGCCAAGATTCCATGATGACATCACCACCCTGACCGGACACGCCCCTTTGGTGTCTAAATGATGTTATTGTAGTGGGACACCCTTAAGATTTGTGGGTGGGTAGGAGCGGATGTGATGTTTGTTTGCAATATTTACTTTCCCCACCCTGAAGAAGTGCAGAGTTTATGGTTCTACCAAGGAATGTACATATGGCAATCGGGCATGTCGTTTTAGGGGGTGAAACTTAATTATTTAAAATTTATTCAGTGAGAATTTCTAAAAATATGTTTTTGGGTGTGAGGAATTAAAGCTTGCTATTATTTTAGCAACTGGACCCACATTTAGCTTGGTAAATCTACGTTTGGTTAAAAATCACATAAACTTCCCTTGGAAAACCAAAGAATTTTAATTTGACCTTCTGAAAATGTCAGGTAATGCTAAATAAATAATAATCAATATAAAATAAAACTGCAAGTACTTGGCAGTTATTTCTATGCAGTTCTACATATATTTCGCTTACTAATTACCGTATTTTTCGCTCTATAACATGCACCGGACCATAACACGCACGTAGTTTTTAGAGGAGGAAAACAAGAAAAAAAATATTCTAAATGAAATAGTGGATATATGATTTTTGTGGTTCATGCTGTGGCCACAGACATGTGATCTGACAGTGAGTTTGGAGTAGCCCAATGCAAAAATCCTGAGGATCCATGTGGATCCATGCTTTGTAACCACGGAGGAGGGAAGGAAGGGGAACCATGGATCCTCTGCTCACGACTGCAGCAGATCCCCCCCGCCACCCGCAGGCATTCCCTCCATAACACGCACAGACATTTCCCCTTACTTTCCAGGAGGAAAAAAGTGAGTGTTATGGTGCAAAAAATACGGTATATTAATTTAACAAAAATAGCTTTTTAATTCCCAAGCTGTGTTGCAACTTGTTAGCACCCCTCAGTTTTGGAATGTGAACGTTGGAAAGTTCAGCATGCCCTAATAAAGTTAACTTGGCCCGGCGGCAAATGGGCAACAAGGGCAGATCTCTCAGCACAGGTGTGGTACACTGGCAAGGCCACCTTTCCATCAGCAATTGTGCTGCAGCATTCTGCAGTCACTGGTGTTATATAAAAAACCCTGCTTCTTTTCCCTTATGGGGTATTCCAGAGCCTGTACAGAATCCTTACATGGGTTCCCTATTGGTCGGAGAAAATAACAGAGGCCAAGCAGAGAATATTGAGAAGCAAAGCAGCTAGTAAGCCTCATCTTTATCAACTGTTGCAACAGGGTCTCCCGCTCACCCCACGCAGGAGGGCGGAGGAACCCAGAACAATGGTGCGCAAGCCCTTATATAAACTTTGGAAATTGCCCACCCTGTAGCTCTAGACCACCCCAAAAAACATCATGCATACATCACAGAAGGGGGCGGCCTACAGCAGAAATCCGGTTTGCCAGGATACCTGATAATGGTCACTGATTGCTTTACCTGGGCAGCCTGGCTGTTCTTTTGTGATGGTAAATGCATCAATTCCCGAATCCAGGCCACAGGCTCACCTATTCATACACAAGTTACAGGATCTGTAAGCAAAAAGACAAAAGGATGGCCTTCTTCCTTGCAGAGAAATATTTGAAGACAATTTGGGAGTCAAAATGGTTTGCGAGAGTCAAAATGGCTTCAGGGCTGCTCTCCTGTACTATTTCAGGCACGTGGTTTATGTACTTATGTATGTGTTTGCCTTGTACATTTATGAGCGTTTATTTTATATTTGGGCGTAGCTCATAGCTTCTCTGAGTTATTCAAGCCCCTTTGCCACGGCAAGGCAGTGATCCATGAAGGGGATTCGGGACCTTAGAATTCTTATAACACTGGGTTGTGATTCCCGCATTGCAAGGGGCTGGACTGGATGACCCTCAGGGTCCCTTCCACCTCTACAGTTCTATGATTCTATGATGTCACTGAGAACTCTTTGCCCTGGCCAATGAGAAGGCCAGGGAGGTGGACTGTTGGAAAAGGAACTTTGGGAAGTCTCTCTCCAGGGGCCAGTTGGCAAGTCTGGGAAGGAGAAGAAGTTGGGGAAAGTGGGTGAAAGCTACCTCCATGATCTGCAGGCAGGCAGTGAGCATGGTGAAGCTGCTGGGGAGGACCGCCATGGCCAGGGTGCTGGGTGGGAACCCAGGATTTAATAGCCACGGGCTGCCCATGCAGCAACAAAGGAGCTTGTCTCTGCATGAGTACCTGTGCATGAAGCTCTTGAAAGACGCCGGCGTTTCCGTTCCCTACGGACTGGTTGCGAGGACACCGGAAGAAGCCTACCAGGTGGCAAGAGACATGGGCACCACGGACCTGGTGGTTAAGGCGCAGGTTTTGACAGGAGGGCGGGAGAAGGGGACCTTTGAGGGTGGCCTGAAAGGAGGAGTGAGGATTGTCTATTCTCCGGAAGAAGCCCGGGAGATCGCCTCCCTTATGATTGGCAAAAAGCTCTTCACCAAGCAGACGGGAGAAGAGGGCCGGATCTGCAACCAAGTCCTCATCTGCGAGCGCAGGTACCTCCGGAGGGAACACTACTTTGCGATCATGATGGAGAGGGCCTTCCAAGGCCCCGTGATCATTGCCAGCTCCCAGGGGGGCGTTGCCATCGAAGACGTCGCAGCAGGAAAACCTGAGGCCATCATCAAGGAGCCCGTCGACATTGTCGAAGGCCTTCAGAACGACCAGGCCCTGAAGCTCGCCCAGAAGATGGGCTTCCCTTCTAACCTGACGTACGACGCTGCGGACAATATGATGAAGCTCTACGACTTCTTCATTCAGCACGACGCCCTCATGGTGGAGATCAACCCCATGGTGGAGGACTCTACGGGGAAAGTGATGTGCATGGATGCCAAGATCATTTTCGACAGCAACTCGGCGTTTCGCCAGAAGAAGATCTTTGACCTGCAGGACTGGAGTCAGGTGACGGAGGAAGACAGAGATGCCGCCCACGCAGAGCTCAACTACATCGGCTTAGACGGGAACATCGGGTGCCTGGTGAACGGCGCCGGCTTGGCAATGGCCACCATGGACATCATCAAGCTCAACGGAGGAACCCCGGCCAACTACCTCAACGTCGGAGGCGGCGCCACCGTGGAGCAAGTGACGGAGGCCTTCAAGCTCATCACATCCAACGGAAACGTGCAGGCCATCCTGGTCAACATTTTTGGGGGGCTCATGAGGTGCGACGTCATCGCACACGGCATCATCATGTCGGTCAAAGACCTGGATCTCAAAGTACCGATCGTCATGCGGTTGCAAGGCACGCGGGTCGAAGACGCGAAGGTTTTGATCGCCGAGAGCGGCCTGAGGATCTTGGCCTGCGACGATCTGGATAAGGCCGCCAAGATGGCCGTGAAGCTCTCGGCAATAATGAACCTGGCAAGGGAAGCGGAAGTGGATGTTATGTTCCAGTTGCCACCCTGACGGAGCAGATTTTTCTGGCTTATTTCTGCAAAAGACACATAAACCCCCTCGTGGTCTCAGTTTTCCACAATAATCTCCCCCAACCCTGTTTTGTGTGTATGTCTGAGTTGTTTAATAAGCACATATGGATCGGATCTTTAACTTACAGTTGCTAATATAATAATTTTCATGTAAATTATTATATTGCCAAAATTTACTCTTCATGGCAGGCTCCCCCACCGCCCAGTTTACAGTCGCAAAAATGATGTAATCCTCAACAAGCGTAAAAGAGCTTAAATCTGAAAATACGTTTCATCCAAATAAAAGTCTACAATCAATTGGATTTTTGGAATTCTCTCCCTGATTATTGGACATGTATGACAGCAATATCCGTACTTTCATATGTGAGCAACACTTTTTCTGCCCTAATGAAGAATGGATGAAATCTGTCAAATGTGGTTTCTCGTTTTCCCTTTCTTTTCCAGTTCTCCACAGGTCTGCATCAGTTTGCAAAAAGTTTTCTTGAAAATTTAGCAGAATTTTAGTGCACACATATCTGATGTACTATTGCATAATGCACATACATTTGCAACCAACTTAAACTAATAGAATATGTTTTTGTAACGCGCCCCCCCAAAGGCACCAACTTGAATTAAAGATAGGGGGCCTCAGCTAAGCCCCGGCCCTGATCCGGTGCACCTTATCCCTCTAGTCTAGCTTGTCTGCCTACTCTTCCTTCCTTGTGGGCCCCATGTGGGGCACAGAGACATTCTGGGGGAAGGTCAAGGGGTCACGAGATGCCTGCACCCCACTTTCCAGTCACTTCATTATTACTTTTAAAGTATTTATTTCGTTTTTCAGATTAAGATTTTACAGCCACATATCCAACATACAACATAAAAACTAGACTCCCAGGAATCTCCCAGACTTCCCTTCCCCCCTTTGTGGATCCCACTGTTAATCATTTCTTCCTGCATCCTTTATGACAATCCAAATCTTTTACCTCTCCATTGTGTCCAAAATTCACCTTTAAACTACGAGTGATATTCCAATCCTACTAAGGATTTAAACTGTTTACCATGGTCTTTAAGATAAGTTATAAATGTTCCTCATTCCTTATTGAAATTTTGGTCTTCCTGATTTCTGATTCTTCCGGTGATTTTGGCCATTTTGGCATAATCCGTCAACTTGATCTGCCTGCCTTCTCTGGTCGGGACTTTATCTTCTTCCCATCTCTGGGCTAATAGCATCCGCACAGCTGTGGTCACATACATAAATATGACTTTATTTAGCCCCATCCTTGGTTAAAAAGGCAACCCATAAAAACAATCATTAAAAATGGGAGAGGCCAAGGGCCTGGGCAGGAGGCTACTGTAATAAACAAAAATCTGCCCTTATTCCCTTATGGGGACACAAGAGCCCTTATAGAGTCCTTTGCAGGTTCTTTATCGGTAGCAGAAAATAACAGAGGTCAACCAGAGAATATTGAGAAGCAAAGCAGCCAGTAAGCCTGATCTTTATTAACTGTTGCAACATGGTGCCCCCTTCACACATAGGAAAGGAGGAGGACCCAGAACCAAGGTGTGCCCACCCATATATATATATTTTAAATTGCCCGCCTTCGAGTCCAAGACCACCCCCAGAAACATCATACCTACACCACAGAAAGGGTGGTCTACAACAGAAATCTGAGTGTGTTGTTTATCTCCTGTATGGCAGATTACCTGTTAATGCTCACTTGATTGGATACCCTGGGGAGCCTGGCCAGTCTTTTGTAATGATAAATAGTTCCTGAGCCAGGTCACAGGCTCACCCTATTCATACACAGACATACCCTTAAGACAGGATTTGTGAAGGAAAAGACAATGGGGAGGCTTTTCCATTTTCCTTCGACCTTGCAGAGAAATTATTTGGGGTCAATTTGGGAGGGACAAAATGGTTTCAGGACTTTTTCTGTGGGGTTTCAGACATGTGGTTTATATATGCAGTTATCCTTAATTTTTTTATTTCACTACCATGGTGCCTTGTTGGGGAGCCCAGGATTTAAGCTGACGAGTGGCCATTTTGGCTGGAATATTACGCCCCCCAAAGGTTGTTAGCTGTGTCCCTAAAACACTTCTCTTGCATTCTCTTGCATTTGCAGTCAGAATGCAGAAGAACAATGGGAGAAATATGCATGTCTAGGAAGGCTGTTTGAAGGTGCATAATGCAGTCTGAAACTATGGATCAGGGCTTAGATTGAAACATTTTAAAAGCAGACCATGCTGGAAATAGTCTTACAGGGCACTGAGCAAATGCCCATATTCCAGGAGGCTGCAGAGCAGAAAGAGGGGGAAAGGAAGCCAGGTGTTTCTATCACGGCTGCTCAGAGCTGCCTTGGGCTCTTCCCCAACTGTCACCTCGCAGCAGCCCTTCCACCAAGCTCCCTGCACTGTTTGCACCCCAACTGGTCATTATAACTTTAAGATCTAGTACCTGAGCTTATTCCTTTCCTCCTCCCTCCCCATTCCCCTTTCCTTTTATGCCATCTATTTTAGATTGTATTTCATTGATCTGGAAGCCTTTTTGGGGGGCTAAACACTTTATAAATAAATAAGTGAATGCACTGTGCATATCCCTAGTATATTCTTGCCACTGTTAGAAAAGCCACCAAAAAAGAAGCTCTTTTTAGAACTGTCACCAAGGGGGAGGTGAGACAAGGAGTAAGAGCAAGTACAAAAAAACGATGCAGAAAGAACAATGAGTCTAGCAATATTCTTACAGGGCAGCACTGGGGGAAATATCAACTGACTTTACTCGGCGTAGACCTGCTGAAATTAGTGCTCACATGACTAAGGGCACTAGTTCAAAACCCGTCTCAGACATTAATTTCATCAGGGGAGACTACCTTAAGGCAGACAGTGGCAATCCTTAGGATATCTGACCAGAGAGGAGCTGCAATTCACTTTGACACAAATGAAGGAGCCCAAGAATTGGAAGGGACTCAGGAGATCATCCACACTGACCCCCCAACCTATAAAAATACAGTTCAGACTGGAATTTTATATATAGCAACAGGAAATTGAAGCGGGACCTATCCAGCATTGCATCGTAACGGGATGTTACAACGTGGAAAGAGATGGGGAAAGAGGGGTGTTCCTTTTTTTAAAAAGCAACAAACTTGAACCCAGGTGTGCTGAGCAGAAAGAGAGATGGAAGGTGTTAAGATGTGTCGCCTTCTCTATCGAATAACAGAATAAAGTAATATTCCTTTTGACGAGGAAACATTGCAAGGCGTTGTTTTGACCGAGTAAAAATACACAGCCGTTTCCCCGCCTGTGTTTGTTTACTACAGATGTCAAGGTGGTGGCGTAACGGACTAAGACCTGGGACAGGCCTGGGTTCGAATCCCCACTCAGCCACGAAGCTCACCGGTCGCTGCCTCTCAGCCTAACCTTCTTCACAGGGTTGTTGTGATGATGAAATGTATACGGCCTCGAGACCCCTGGAAGATAAAGGTGGTATATAAGTATGATAAATAAATAAATACAGCAAAAAGGAAAAAGAGCCTATAAATCTTTTTTAAAAATTAAAGACGTTCTTTTTTAAAAATATACATTTTTATTGATTTTTTTAACATATCAATTCCAACAATCATATAACATAACTTCTTATCTTATACAATATTTTAGACTTCCGTCAACACCTCTGATGATTTTTCGTTCTTTATCACTTATTCTGCATTTCTTAATTTTGCAATTACTCTTAATTATCATAAACTAATAACTCTCGCTGTAGTCTTTCTTGCAATATTTCAAATAGTCCTCCTTACAAAACTTCTTGCAGTCCTGCTAGCGTAATCTGTTCATTACAGTTACTTTTCAAATAGTGCTGTCAGAGCTGCTTCCAGATCCTAGCTCACAGAGGATCACGCTAGCCAGCGATCACTTTGTAAAAGTCTTTATTGAGTTACAGTTTCCATTCTCAAGCTGCTGCGTGCAACTCTACGTCTCATGGGTTAGACCGGCGAAGCTCCGTCTGAGTCTCCGCCCCCTGTACACCAGCTAAATGCCCTAGCCTTACTCCACCTTTTCCGCCTGACCGTTCTTCTCTGGGTCCCTCTGCCGCCCGTGGTCTCTTCCTTCCGGGACGCTTCTGACGCTGACCCCCCGGACCCTCCTGTCTCCTTGCGCCGGGCTTTAGGACCTGGCTCCCTTTCCGGGCTGCTTACTGCGCCACCTTCCTGTGCATTTGAACTTGGCGCGCGCGCCCAACCTTCCACTTTCCGCCTGACCGTTTCTTCGCTCCCCGATGGAGGTGTGGCCACTCCTGACTCATGCCCTCCCTCCTGCTGCGAGCTGCCAGAGCTCGGTACCTGGCACCCTTCCTCTCCACTGCGTTCTGTTGGTGATGCTGGTCCCGATTTCCAACTGCTGCTCTCTGAGCCCCCTCTGGACCCTTCTTCCTGGGGTGTCCCCCTAGGCTCCCCCCTTGCTCTGGCCACTGGCGCCCCTTCCTGTGAATCTTCTGATTCACTGGAAAGACTCGGAGATCTCGGATCGTCGTCATCACTCATCTTTTCTTCTGCCTCCTCCCCTTCGCTCTCTGTTTCCTCCCTTGCCCTCGCCTCTGCTCCTGAACCCCTGACAAGTGCGTATATTTACTCCAGTCTTCTAAGAATCTCTGGTCCCGCAGGTTTTGAATCCTTGCTGTTAATTTATCTAATTCTGCATAGTCCATCAATTTCATCTGCCATTCTTCTTTTGTCAGTAACGTTCTGAGGACCTAACTGCTTTAAGGGTGTATAGTGCTGTCAGTGGTTGGTTGGTTTCCTAAAAGTTGATATGAGGAGGCGATTTCACAGCAGGACTGAAGTGTCTGGGGAAGAGAAGTGTCATATTTTGTTCCGCAGTCATGGAAGGACACAGAGAGCCCTGAGACAGGCAGCTTGGGAACACGAGGGAGCCCTTCCCAGACTGAGAAGGACCTTGGGCTTCTCCTGCCCTGTTGTGCCTGTGCTTGCAACTCTCTGAGTTCAGCAAAGCCAAACAGGACCTATTGTCTTGATACACCTGTACAGTGGTGCCTCGCAAGACGAAATTAATCCGTTCCACGAGTCTCTTCGTCTTGCGGTTTTTTCGTCTTGCGAAGCACGGCTATTAGCAGCTTAGCGGCTATTAACGGCTTAGCGGCTTTAAGAAAAAAGAAACAAACTCGCAAGAACTCGCAAGACGTTTCGTCTTGCGAATCAAGCCCATAGGGAAATTCGTCTTGCGGAACGACTCAAAAAATGGAAAACTCTTTCGTCTTGCGCGTTTTTCGTCTTGCGAGGCATTCGTCTTGCAAGGTGCCACTGTATCGGACATTTCACAGAAACCTTGATGTCCTGAAACAGTTGCATCAACCATTCACAATCCATGAGTGAAAATGACAAGGCATTGAGTTCTGCTTCACAGGAACTTAGGCTTACTGTTGTCTGCTTCTTGCACAGCCAGTCAAACAGACAGTGGTTGTACATGTAGCACACTCCAGAAGTGCTTGTACCATCCGTGGTGTCACTTCCCAAACTAGCATCTGCAAAGATTTCAAGACCTCCAGTCTTCTGACTGGTGAACCTCAGCCTGTAGTGCATAGTCCCTTTCAAATAGCGGGCTATGCGCTTCAGAGCTTTCCAATCCTGAACAGTAGGATTGTTAGCATGTCTGCTAAGCAGGTTAGTGCTTACAGCTATATCAGGTCTTGAGCATCTAGCAATGAAATTCAACTTGCCTAGAATGCATCTGTACAGCGTAGTGTCAGAAAACGCTCCAGCAGTACTGTCTACCTGGTAACCTGTCACCATCGGTGTGTCTGCTGGGTTTGCATCAGCCAAATTCAGTCTGGTCAATACATCAGCAATTTTCTGTGTTTGGTGTACCAGAAAATTACCTGCCTGCTTTCTTCATGCAGGATGCATTCACGAACAGCACAGAAGATTTGGTCACATGGCATGACCAAGATGCCAGGGGTGGTTCAGGGTTTGACCTATATCTTAAACAGTGCTGTGTGCCCTCGCCATGCAGTCTCTCTAATCAAGCAGAACAGGCATATCATTGACATGCGCCAAGCTCAGCAACGGAGCTGCGATGGGTGGGAGACGGAAGGGAGCTTCTAAGTGCAAGGGGGTGTCGGGGGGCACTTGTGTTCCCGGTGCTAAAAAGGCCCAAAGGCTGCAACCGTTCTTCATAGGGGAGTTCCTCCACCCAGTGGCGTAGCGGCAGTAGTCAGCTGATGGGAGTAGGCTTACCATATTTCAAAAAGTGAAAATCCCGGAAAAAGCTTTTCCTTTCCTTTCCTTTCGGCCAAAGTTGTTTAATTTTTTTGGGAAAACCCCCCAAAAGAATGAGGTTCTAAAGCTATTTTAAAGAAAAAAATATTCTGAAATGGGTTGTCATACGTCCAGTTTTCCCCGGACATTTTGCCGATTTGCAGAAATCCTCCCCGGACGCCATTTTGGACAGCCGAATTCCGGATATGGCTGGATGTATGGCTTGGCAATCCCTCGTAGCCGAGTAAGATTGTCTTCCATGAACACGGTTTTAACAGTGAGTCCATAAGTGACTGTGGAGGCCAATTCTGGATCCACACGTCCGTCTGTAGCACCCTGCTTGTGGTTAACGCTTAGCTGGAATGAAATATTCAACACAGCAATAGAGAAATTAAAATAATAATTTATTTGTCAGACAAATAAATGAGAAACACAGTGGTATATGGATACCAAAGCTCTGCCCTTCCAGCCCTGATGGCCAGCACTTATATTTCCTCAGCCCAGCCCCCTTGCTCCTCCTTTGGCTGCCTCTGTCCAATCAGCCTGGTTGAAATGCCTATTGGCTGTTTGCTAGAACCAATCATAAAAGATACACCCATTTCCTATTACCTTTTATGGGAGACAAAGAGCTATATTTCCTTCTATCCATAAATGGCAGACAAGTAGCCATATATCTTACATTTGCCTCGACAAGGCTCCTTAATTACCAGATCATCTTTGCCCTATTCACTCCAAAACAGATGGCTAATGGTTTTATTTTTAATCTTAAACAGAGATCTTGGGTTCACCTTCTCACACACCATCAATGAAATAAGAATCTAACATAAAAATCTAACATTTCTTACTTTCTAAATCCTTTGCATAATTACATTTAAGCCAATATATTTCATACATAACATAGATAGATTTTTAGAAGGAAAGGAACTTAATAAAAAACAGTTTCCAAAAGCAACCCCTTAAATTTACAACTCCCCTTTCTAGCCAGCTGCTGTTTCTAAAAGCAACTTCTTCAATTTACAACTCCCCTTTCAAGCCAGCTGCTGGTTCTATTAGCTCTTGCCCTTTAACCTTAGGAAGATGTGGCTCAAGTCTAATGGGAGGCACATGGTATTACAATAAATGTTACTATTTACCAACTCTTAATTAGTGTTTTTGCAACTTGATTGTATTCTGTAATTTGTATGGTCAGTGTGACCTTTTGCTCCCAGCCTGTAATTTCCTTTTACAACCCTGAGGCACTGCTATAGATCAGAGGGGCCCTGTTTAGGAAGATAAACATCTGCCAAAGTACTTAGCCAGCTGGTTTCTGCCTGGCATGAGAGATACAAACATTTACAAATATATTTTTTAAGCTCATTTTAAAATGCAGGCCTTGATCTGATGCCTCATGTCCACAGTGAGGACAGAGGTTTCCAGGCGGGAGTTGATACTGCCGAAGGTGCCTTCCTCTTAGCACATTTCTCCCTTTTGTCCTGAGTTCGAGCATCTTACAAGCCCATGACACCTTTAGTAAAGGCTGTTCTCCAACTGGAGCACTCACAGGCCAGTGTTTCCCAGTTGTCGGTGTTTATACTACATTTTTTAAAATTTACCTTGAGAGAGTCTTTGAACCTCTTTTGTTGAACACCAGCATTACGCTTTCCATTTTGAGGTTCAGAATAGAGTAGTTGCTTTGGAAGGCAATCATCAGGCATCCGCACAACATGACCAGTCCAATGAAGTTGATGTTGAAGAATCATTGCTTCAACACTGGTGATCTTTGCTTCTTCCAGTACACTGGTATTAGTTTGCCTGTCTTCCCAAGTGATGTGTAAAATTTTTCGGAGACCCTGTTGATGGAATCTTTCGAGGAATTGGAGATGGTGTTTGTAAGTGGTCCACATTTCACTAGCATACAGTAAGGGTGGTAGTACAGTAGCTTTGTAAACAAGCATTTTGGTTTCCCTGCGAATGTCCTGGTCCTCAAACACTCTGCACTTCAATTGGGAGAAAGCTGCACTCACAGAGCTCAGGTGATGCTGGATTTCGGCACCAGTGTCAGCTCTTGTGGAAAGGTACCGGTAACTGCCCAGGTAGGCAGCCCTAGGCTGGAGTGACCCCCCCACCAGAGTAAATTGGGTGTGCACTGAGCTGCCTGCCTACCCATGTAGGGGGAAGCCCAGCTGGCCGATGGGGTTGGAAAGGGGCGCTGGGCTGCTCTGGGGTTGTCTGCATGGGGTTGCCTGCTTCGCGCCCACTCAAAAATTTTGCACCCAGGGCCACTGCCCCCCTGACACTCCCACACTACACCCCTGGCTCCATCCGGGTAGGACTTAGCCACACACTCTTGCATAAGAAGGAAATCTAAATCTTGCTGGAGCTACCTGGTTGAGGACTCCTTGCGAGAAATCCTCTCCTACTTCCCTTTTGGAAAGAGTGGGGTGACCAGGCCATGTGATTTCCTGACCTCTAATGTACTGAGTTGAATAGGATCCAAAAGGCAGCAGTCTGATTGGTCCTAGAACAATAGGATTCAGAGTGCAGCAGTCTGAATGGTCCACAGGAGCCACCCAATCCAGCTCCAGGTGGAAGTGAATCCACAACCTGATTGGCTTACAGGCGAATCCCGGAATTAGCCAATCAAGGGGGGGGGGCCCATTGTGTAAATAATGTATATATAGCAGACATTCCTGGGGAACTTCTATTCCTCCTCACCACTATGAGCTGAATAAAGAGCATGAAATCCACTCTCGACTCCGAGTATATTTCACGGCACTAAAGTGGGAATGTTAGTCGAGGAATCTGCAGCGACTGTGTGCGGCAGAGAAAGACTCTGGATCAGGCAATGTACTTGCAATGACAACTCCTTGCGAATAAATGTACGGAGTCCAGCATTTTGTTTGCAATAAAGGCACCAGAACCTTCCCCACCTATATGCATCAAACAGAAAAGCTCATAAACCTGATTCTGCTCGTCAGGGAGAGGTGGGTTAAGCCTGGGCTTTGGGTTTTAAAGAATTTTGCTTTTTCATTTACATTTTGCGGTCTTATTTATTGTGCGCCGCTTTGGACAATGCGTGTGGATAAGCAGCATTCGCTTGGCTGTGGTTCCTGCATTGCGGGGGCTGGACTAGATGATGCTGTGGGTCTCCTTCAACTCTACAATTCTGTTCTGTACATAAATAAGTACACAGGTGATGAATGAAACTGGTGTGGACATTTATTTCAAAATAAAACAAGATTTCATTTTGCACCTTTGTCAAAGCTGTAACATTCTAAGCTTACATGTTGGCTAAAAGCAACTATTAAAGTAATTTGTTAAAAACAACTTGTTACACGATGGGCAGATTCCATCCACAGCGGAGGACCTGTGTGGCTTCATTGATTTCAGAGGGAGAACGGTGAGCAATGCCTTCGTTCCCACCCTGTTACCAATGATGGGCCTTGAAGGTGCTTGACTGAGCCTGGATCATGCCCAATATCTCTGATGGTATCCCTAGACGCTTGAAATATACACAATGTCGTGTTTCTCGAGTAATTTGATGTAGTGCTCCAGCTGCATCATCTCCACCTCCATCTTCTCTTTGCGAAGTCTCTTCGGAATCGAATCGAGGAAAACGGAAAGACTTTGGTATTCGTGGTTGATCTCCTCCCAGTTTTTCTTCAGGCCCTGAGAGAATGAAGGGAAAAGCAAACTCTAAGCAAACTTATGAAGTATGCGGCAGCAGGAGGATGCCAAAATGTGCTTGATGTGCCTTTGCAGCCAGCAGTGCAGAAAGAAATTTAAACATGGATAAAATGAATGTATTTATTTCATAAAACATATGCACCCCTTGATTGTAAAAACAAGAACAGCCCTCAAAGCCGTTTTCAAAAGAGACAAAATAATAAAATTATCACTAAGAAAAATTAAGTACGATGATTTAAGATGTTGAAAGCTTTAAGTAACGATAGACTAAAAATAGATTAAGACTCGTATCAACTTTCTAAACACCTGGGTAGCTTGTCTAGACAATAATGCATTTAGCAGGCACCAAAAAGAGGACAGCCTAGGGGTCCGCCTGGTGTCAGGAGGCATAACTTGATAAACTTTTATCATGTTGCCTCTTCCTCACCTTTTCTCTTAACTAAAAAGCCCCAAACGCTGCAACCATTCCTCACAGGGGAGCCTCTCCAGCCCCATGACAATTTTGGTGTTCTTTTTCTGAGCCAACTTATTCCCCCCCCTGTCCTGAAGTCGTCTGATCTGCGTCACCCCTGCGTACCTCCATGATTTTCTCCTTCTCTGCCTTGGAGAGTCTCGTCAGGCCTTTCTGCATGAGGGCTTGCTGGAGGTAAGCATCGCTCTCCTCCTGAGCCTTCTTGGCGTCCATTATCCGCTTCTTAATGTATTTTGGTGTCACACCAAAATCCTGCAAGGAAAACACACTTGGATGTCCCAAACGATGCACTGCAGAAAACGCCTGAACACCCCCTGATCTCCTCCTCCAAGCCCACAAAGCATGGCAAGAAATTGACTGAGAAAATGTTCACTGTAAGAATAAAAAAGCGGCAAATACTTTAGTTTTGGTACTATGGATATATGTATGTATGTATTAATCAATTATTTGCCCAATGAAGCATATCATTAGCAAAACGCGAAACACAGAAAACCATTTAATAATAATAATAATAATAACAAAAAATTATACTCCGCCCATCTGGCTGGGTCTCTCCAGCCACTCTGGACAGCTTCCAACAGGATATTAAAAACACAATAAAACATTAAATATTAAAAACTTCCCTAAACAGGACTGCCTTCAGATATCTTATAAAAGTCAGATAGTTGTTTATTTCCTTGACATCTGGTGGGAGGATGTTCCACAGGGACGGAGCCACTACTGAGAAGGCCCTCTTGGGTTAGCATCTTTAATGAGTCTATGTAAGGCCTCTAGAACCTTAGCAACACATTTTAAATATTATTTTAACCAAAGCACCTGGGATTTTTAAAGGTGCCTAGAGAAGGGCACCTCCAAGGAGGGCTGAGAGAGACCCCAAATCTGAAAATCCTGGAGAGCCTTTGCTGCAAGCCAGTGTAGGCAACACTGGGCCAAATGGTCCAAGAGTCAGATCCAGAAAAAGCAGCTTCCTGCGCTCCTCTGAACCATACCTTTTTGTGGAGGTATCTTTGAATGAGCCCCGAATCATCCAGGAGGAACTTGTCTCCCTTCCGCACGTCCACACATGCCCGGAGGGGCTTCTTGGCCACGGCCATGATGGCCTCGGCAACATTTGAGGAGATGTAATCCTTCTTGCTTCGGATGCCCATGATGGGGTGGTCGTTCCTCTCGGGCACATTCAGCCCTGGCGGCTTCTTCATGCCTTGGTTCCTTCTTCCTGCATTGTTTTGGAAAAGCCACACGTTCGCAACTGTTTTATCAGCAAAGAACTGCTTTGGGGACCCTCTGGCACACAGGCCCTCTCCCTCCTGTGGTTTCTGGCAACTGGGATTCAGAAGCATCGCTGCCTCCAACTGTGGAGGGCAGAGCAGAGCCACCCTGGCTTGGAGCCACCCATAGATCTCTCCTCCATGAATGGTTCCCCCAAAGAATTGTGGGTGCTGAGAGTTGTTGAGAGATCCTTATTCCCTTCCCAGAGTTACAGTTTGGCTGACAGGAGCGAGCCAGCAGTAAATCACACTGAGCAAGTTGGAGTTAACTCCTTAGTAGCAAAAGCAGGATGAGGTGAACTGATCACAGCAGGAGGGGGAGACACCCATGACTCTTCACCATCCAGACCCATCTCTGCCTCTTGGTCTCCCTCCTCTCCTGCTTCAGCTTCTGCCTCTGAGTCTGGACTCCTCTCTGCCACAGACTCTTCCCGCTCACTAAGCCCTGTTGCCTCTCCAGCTTCCGATACCTCCTCTTCCCAGTCTTCTCCCTCATCTCCTTCTTCCCACTCATCATTGTCCCACCACCCCTCCCTGGGCTCTGAGCCTTCTTTCCTTGGTGGTTCCTTATCTGGTTCCTCCCACCATTCCTCTGCTCCCAACGTAGGTGCCGAGTGTGTGGGGTTGTGGGTGCTCCAGGCCTCACAACATTCCCCATGAAGGGGCAGGGCACCCACAATTTTTTGTCCTACCAGGGAAAAGGCAAGGTATACAGAAATAAACAACAACAGCACAGTTGCACACTGGGTTCACTTGCAGCCCCAGAAGAAAGCAGAACTTTTCTAGGTAGACCTGGTCTGGTCCAGTGTCCAGCTTGTTCTCTCAGACCAGATGCAGAATCCTAGAATCATACAGCTGAAAAGTTGGAAGGGACCCAAAGGGTCAACTAGCGCAACTCCCCGCAACTCCTCTCTCAAATGCTTTCCAAGAGGATTGGGAGAGACCCACAGCACAGAAGATTTAAATGGCTCAGGAGATTCGTGCTTCCAACGAACCTCACCCCGGCCCCATGGTTCTGCTAAAACGTACGCTTTAAGAGCTTGGGTTCGTTGGCATGCTTCCGAAGAAACTCTCTCGGAGGGGGGATGTAGAGCTTGGGGATCCCCATGGTTTTGGAGGGCGCCGTCTTCCTCTCTTGGATTTCGCGTATCACAGTTGGCTTGAAGGTCGACATAAACCTTTCATTCAAGAGGTAGTGGAAAGAGTCACTGGCCGGCCGTCAGGCAAAGTGGGGCAGCTGCCTCAGGTGGCAGGTGCTGGGGGGTGGGGTGGGGTGGGGTGGTAGTGGGAGCCATTTGGGGCTGAAGTGACTTTAAATAAATAACTAAAGGTAAATAAATAAAGCAAAGAGCTCCCACTACAGTCAACAAGACTAGCTTGCCCCATTGATCTCACTAATGCCCACGTTCGACTGACTACGGCTGGATCCAACCCACCAAATTAATTTCCTTTAAAATCATTTGGAGTGTGGTGGGAGCCTCTCTGTACTATTTCCCAAGGGGTGTTTTAATTTTTTTAAAAAAATATTTGCTAATTTGCCCCCATACCTGACCGTCTTGATAGGTTTTTTCTCCTCTTTGGGAATCAGGTTGTAGATAATCTCCTCGGCATAGAAGGCAGTCATCTTCAGGCTTCAGGCAAAAGTCCTGGAGAGAGCTGCATTGAAATTGTACAATGCAGAGGTTTTCAACCTTTTTGAGTCCATGGTTCCCTGGACCAACTGCAGCTCCCCTGTGGGGCTCAGGAGCCCAGTTATGCCACCCCTTGCCTGCAGAGCTGGCAGCCCCTCACCCCTTTTCGGACACCCTCCCTTGTGGAGTGATTCCTCAGCCTCCTCTCCCCTCTCCTTGGGAGTCCTCTGGGCAGCTGCCACTCCTGGTCTCTGAGCTGCCCCCCCCCCCGCCCCATAGAGAGATGCCTCATCACCCTGCCTCTCAGGGGCCTGAGACTTGTCTGTCCATTCCCAACAGCAAGGGCTGGCAGACTGGCTGGGTGGGCCCCTTTGCCTGCTTGCTTGCTTGCTTACTCCAAGGCCGCCTCAACTCCTGGCAATCAGCCCCGTGGCACCATTCACCTGGGGAGCTTGTAGCCAGGGCTGCTGCAAACAACAGCCACACAAGCCTTTGGGAGGCAGAGACAAGGGAGGGCATCAGAGAAGGGAGGGAAGGAAAGAGGGGCAAAGGCCAGAGTTGCCCACAGCACCCCTGACCATCTTTCATGGCACCCCAGGGTGCCACGGCACACCGGCTGAAAACCCCTGGCACAAGGCATTAGTCGAGGCACAAAGTGGGTAAGGACCAGTTTAGGAGAAGCCTAGCACTGCTTGCTACAGTGAAAAACGACTCCGGATGAGGTACAAGGAGGCCTCTCCTCGTACAGTAAAACTAAATTGGGTTGAGTAAGTGTTTCCACTTATGGTTGGATGAAGAGATGGTGAGGTGTTAGGGTGGCAGAAGACAGTTGGCCAGAGGATGAAACATCCAAGATGAGGTACCGTATTTTTCTGTGTATAAGATGCTCCTGTGGATAAGATGCCCTCTATTGTTTGGGACTCAAAATTAAGAAAATGCATTATCCGTGTATAAGATGACCCCTTATTTTAAACTTCAAAAATTTAGGAAAAAATATAGTCTTATACATGGAAAAATATGGTATATTCTTTTTCCTATATAGGGAGTTTGTCCTAATGGAAAGCTCTTGCAGACTCCTTGAATATTAGTGTGAATATTAGTGTGAGGAATATTACTTGAAGCCCTAAGGGGAAATTTCTGCAGGGGAGGAACCAAACCCCCAGGAGAGAGGACTACTGAATCTTACAAATATGCTCTCTCGGCAGCCAGACTTTTAGACGACAACAACAACAGTGGTTTGGGATTCATTTTCAGGAAGTGATTGTTAGCGCTTGAGAGCCAGAAAACTGAGGGGGCACAAATCTATGGTGTAACTCAGTTTGGAGTACTGCGTGCAGTTCTGGATATTTTCAAATTCTACAATATCCCAAAAGGATATTGTAGAATTTGAAAAGGTTCGGAAAAGGGCATCCAAAATGACTGAGCGAGTGGAGCGACTCCCCTGAGAGTTGCAGCATTTTGAGTCTAGAGGAAAGGCGAGTTCAAGGCGACATACTAGAAGTTTATAAAATTATGCCTCTCTCAAAACACCAGAACTTGTGGACCTGCAGTGAAGCTGAATGTTGGAAGATTCAGGTCAGATAAAAGACGGGACTTATTCACGCAGCACAGAGTTTAACTGTGGAACTCCCTGCCACAGGAAGCAGCCATGGCCACCAACCTGGATGGCTTTAAAAGAGGGTTAGACAAATTCATGGAGGAGGAGGAGGAGGAAAGGGCTCTGGGTGCAAATCCTGCTTGTCAGTTTCCTTTTGGGGCGTCTAGTTGAGCGAAGAGGATGCTGGATTAGACGGGTCATTGGCCTGATCCAGTGGGGTCTCCTTAGGTTCTTTTGCGTAGATGATGAACCTGGGACTGTTGTTCTGGCCCCCCCTTGCACTGATGCTCCCCACAACCTCTCTTCGTAGGGGTCCTCCCTCTCTACTAACCGTTTCCTTCCCCCCCCATATCATTTTTGTTAAATCTTCCAAAACATTTACCACCATATACATTTTTAAAAACACTAACCGTTTCTGAGCAGATTTGAACAAGTTGGACACCCCCCCCAGCTCAGGTCACAGGTGGCAGTTGGGATTCCGAAGGGAGGGAGGAGGGCCCCCCAGGTGTGCGCAGAGGCCCCGCCCACTGGTTGCATGCTTCTCCCAGGAGGGAGGGGCTCCAAACATCCTCCCTTGCCCCTGAGGCGGGCAGTTTTCTTGAGCAAGTCCACAGCCACCCCTGCAAGGGAGGACAGCAGCTCTCTTTCTTCCGCTTATAGTGGAAACATCACTTCCTATCATATCCATCCTATATTAACTCTTGAAGATGGACAGGCTGCCCAGAGGAGGAGAAAGAGACCCCTCCCCATGTGCTCAGATTAATGGCTTGAACTCAAACGGGTAACCAGAACTCTGAGCCCAGACTTCCTATGCAGACAAGGTCTCACTGTGGCCAGCAATTGTGCTGCAGCATCGCGCACTCGCTACAGCTTCTGGATCAGACACGGGGGAAGCTCCACATAGAGCGCATGGCAGTAACTCAGTCCTGAAGTACTCAGTGCATGAACCACCGTGGCAAGGCTTCCCTGGTCCAGGAATGGCTGTTGAACCAATCGTAGCTGGTCAAAGGCCACCTGAACGCAAAAGGTTTAAGACTCGGTAGAGGAGATGAGTTGCAGACCCCATGTGTCCCAGTTCAGCTGAACTCTCTTAGACGCCCACCTGGGATCTTCCCACTCGGCATCCTTTCCCAGGACACTCCATTCCATTCCTCTTCCCACCCACTTTTCCATTTCTTCCCCAGCAGCTGAGGCATCTGATGAAGACCTGCATTTTTAAAATGAGCTTAAAAAATATATTTGTAAATGTTTGTATCTCTCATTCTCTCATGCCAGGCATAAACCAGCTGGGTGCTGGCAGCTGTTTATCTTCCTGTTTAAGGGCCCCTGTTTAAGCAAGTGCCTCAGGGTTGTAAAAGGAAATTACAGGCTAGGAGCAAAAGGTCACACTGACCATATAAATTACAGAATATAATCAAGCTGCAAAGACACAATTAAGAATTGGTAAATAGTAAGAATTATTGTGCCTCCCATTAAAACTTGAGCCACATTTTCATAAGGTTAAAAGGGCAAACAGAAAAAGCAGCTGGACTAGGGAAAGAGGCTTCTCTCTGAAGCTGCTTTGAAGCTTCAGAGAACTTAGTAAAAGCTAAATTCTCGAAGTTCTCTAAGTTCCTTTTCTTCTAAAAATCTATATATGTTATGTATGAAATATATTGGCTTAAATGTAATTATGCAAAGGATTTAGAAAGTAAGAAATGTTAGATTCTTATTTCATTGATGGTGTGTGAGAAGGTGAACCCAAGATCTCTTTAAGATAAAATTAGAACCATGCACCATCTGCTTTAACCATCTGTTTTGCAGTGAATAGGGCAGCAGGGGCCAAAGGTTATCTGGTAATTAAGGTGCCTGGTCGAGGCAAATGTAAGATATATGGCTACTTGTTTGCCATTTATAGATAGAAGGAAATATAGCTCTTTGTCTCCCATAAAAGGTAATAGGAAATGGGTGTATCTTTTATGATTGGTTCTAGCAAACAGCCAATAGGAATTTCAACCAGGCTGATTGGACAGAGGCAGCCAAAGGAGGAGCAAGGGGGCTGGGCTGAGGGAATATAAGTGCTGGCCATGAGGGCTGGAGGGCAGAGCATTGGTAACCATATACCACTGTGTCTCTCATTTATTTGTCTGACAAATAAATTATTATTTTAATTTCTCTACTGCTGCGTTGAATATTTCATTCCAGCTAAGCGTTAACCACAAGCAGGGTGCTACATAGCGACTCAGCCTTCCTGGGCTGCTGGACTTTGGGCTGGTTAGTCTCCCCCAGGAAATATTTCTTCCTGAAAGGTGGCAGGGTGTGTACAAGTTGTGCTTCTTCAAACCTGGGGGTTCCTGCTGCCCACCCAAATCTGCTAATATTTCTGCTGTTAGCTAGATAAGGATCAACATTCAGAGAATAAGCTTGCTCTCTCTCTTTGTACAATCCCTTCTGCTTTCTGTCTTATTCAATAATATACTGTAATTTCAAAACATACCACAGATTGATTGCTCAAATGGACCACAGCTCCCTCCTTTTTGGCTTTGCTAACCTGCAGCCACTTTTGTTAAAATGGATGTTGTTAAGTAAAATGATGTGCTGTTTCTGTGACTGACATGCATTAAAATAATGGGCGTGTTCCTTTCTTGTACTGCAGGCCGATATGGGAACAAGATGTGTAATTTATGAAATTTATGATTTGCTTGCTTGGAAAACAGACCCTCCAAGTGTCCTTATTTTCCAGGGACATCCCTGATTTAGAGAAGCCATCCCAGTTTCTGATTTGATCCCAGAATGTCTCACTTTTCCTTAGGACGTCCCCATTTTCACTGGAGAAATGTTGGAGGGTATGGAGTTACCTGACCCCCGAGCCATCTGAGGGCAATCCTGTATAGGGAAGGTTGTTTTTTAAATGTTTAATGTTTTATTATGTTTTTAATATTTGCTGGAAGTTGCCCAGTTTGGCCACCTGACAGTTCTGGATCGCAGCGAGGGGCCCGACCTGATCTGGGGCTGTCTCGACCCAACTTGACCCCAGCCCAGATCCCTCTGAACTGGCTCAGGATTTGGGCTGATGGCTGGCTGGTGAAGGACCCTGTGTGAGAGGCAGGGAAGTAAGGATCTTCCAAGGTGGGAAGCTGGGAGAAGGAAGAGAAGCTCCCAGGTGAGAGTTGGGAGGCTCCACCCCCTTCTGTGTGGGATAAGAGTTAAGATCTACCTGTCAAAGAGGACTTTGCACCTCTCTATCTCTTCTTCTTTAGATCAGTTTGCTTTTCAATGAAATGTAATATGAAAAGTCTGAATAAAACCTTAATTATAAAATACAGGGGAAAGGATTTGGGCTTCAACTGAATGGGTTGCACAGCTCTGCTACCCAGCATGTCCTCCTGGCCCTACTAAAATATCGTGCTGCCTCAGGTGTGGTGGAGACACTCTCTCAGCAGTCAGGCTGGGTTAAGGTCCAACTGCTGGTCCGACTTCTGTATGAGGAACGGATGCCATCTTGTAATTCGCCTCAGGTAGCAAAATGTCTTGCACAGGCCCTGCTCAGGAGACACTGATGAGACCCTTCTTGAAGAACAGAGTAGCTTTTATTTAGAGGCTGTTTCACGGCACAGCTGCAGGAAGCAGGCAAGGAACAGTAAAACATGACTCCCCAAACATGGGAGAAATCAGTGGGCAGTTGTGGTTACAGCGTGCAGGGTTCAAAATGCAAAGTGCACAAAACACAGTCAAGTTTCTCAGCAGTCTCCCAGTGTAGGGAGAGAGGCAGGATCTGGTCTCATCTTCTTGTCAGCCAGCAGAGGTGATCTGGTCATGCCCTAGTCGCCTGAGGGTGAATATGGCTTCTAGGCATGGATCCTTCAGACTGGATTTCTGCTTCAGCTCCAGGAATTCCTTGGCAGGGAGTCTCTTGGCACTACTGGTACAAAGAGCAATAGAATATTCTCCCCCAAAATGCAGATATATCCAGGGTTAAATGTTTTCAAAAAGAAATTATATCCTACTGGATCTTCAAAAAGACATCTAGATGGCTACCAATAAGAAAATGAAAGAAAAAATATTACAAGTAATCACACACACAGTGATTCCAATCAGTTGCCAGTTGAAAATATACTCTGGAAACCCAGCCTTATGAGGAACGGTTGAGGGAGCTGGGTATGTTTAACCTGGAGAAGAGGAGACTAAGAGGAGACATGAGAAACATCTTCATATCTGAGGGGCTCCAGAGGGTAGGAACCAGACCCGTGGATTCAAGTTACCAGAAAGGAGATTTGACTAAATATTAGGAAGAACTTTCCAATGGTAAGAGTAGTTTGACTGTGGAAGGGACTGCCTCTGAAGGTTGTGGACTCTCCTTCATTGAAGGTTTTTAAGCAGAGGTTGGGTGGCCATCTGTCATGGATACTTATCCATGACAGATGGCCACCCAACCTCTGCTTAAAAACCTTCAATGAAGGAGAGTTCCTGCATTGCAGGCGTTGGACTAGATGACCCTCAGGGTCTCTTCCAACTCTCCAATTCTAAGATTCTATGGACAAGGAAGAATACAGAATAAGCAATGCCTCAGAATGGGAGAGAGATCAATCAGGCAGGTCAAAAGCTTGCTAGGACAAAGGGGCCATAAGCAGCTCCTGTCAAGAGCATTCCTGCAACACCCCAAGTTTCCAATCACGCTCCAGGCACATTCATGGACACGTTCTTATTCTGGGGTGGTTAGAAGCAGCACTTCCATATGAGGCCCCATTCACTTTCCCTATTATTATTATTATTATTGGCAGTCATTGGAGATAATAGAAATCCCTGGAGAGAACAGCTTTTCACCCAGCACCAGTTAGACAATAAGCTGGTAGGAACTATGACTGGGAAGCATTTTGTCTGCAGCAACAAAGGGCTCGTTCATACTTCTGTTTGTTCCGTGCCTGGGAAGCATGGTTCCCAGCAGTTTTCCTCTCGTCTCACACTTTCCAGGCACAGCTCCAAGCAATTTTGTCTTTGCCCCACTGCTTACCCCCAGCCTGCTCTTTAGCGCTAAATCAGAACAAATGGCATTCCACGGAAAACCCAATTGCTGTTAGTTCTGATTCAGCACTAAAGGTTTCCCCGAGCGAAACTGGCCGGGCAAATGAAGAAGTGGATAAGCTCACCTCACGACAGGTACAAATGTTTCCATAGCCACCTTCACCCAAGTATGCACAGAGAGCAAGAGACTCTGGTCTGAATTACACTCACAGAACCTGAGCTCTCTGCTGATAGCCAAAAGCAAACAAAGGGTGCCTGAAAAGCTATATATGATCCCCTTTAAACCAGTTTACAACAACTCCCCCCCATTTCCTAAGTTTGCCTCCTAGAGAGGACTTTTTTTCTTCGATTTGAACATACAGCTTCTGCTCTCCAGGCAGCAGAGGCTCCTTGTTGGCAATTTTCTGTATTAACTCAGCTACTTTCCTCACTTCCTTCAGGGATCGGATTCGCTCCTGATATCCAGGCTTCAGCTCCTGTTCTTCGGACATGATGAGCAGATCAATGTACTCTGGGGTAGAGAGTGGGTTGGGCTTCAGTGCAATCGCCTGAAGGCGCTGGAGGCTTTGAGATGATTTCTTGATGAGCTCTTCTAAGATGTGTTTCACTTCTTCATAGTCCTCATTAAGATTTTCAAGCAATTTCTCTGTGGTCATCAGCTCACCAGAGGCACATTCATACTTTTGCTTCAGTTCTTCATAGGTCCTGCTCTCTTTTCTTGTTATATATTCAAATTTGTATTTCTGATTGTAGTGCACATTCCACACACACTGGCCCGGACAGACTGTGCATCTTCCTGTGCTGCTATTGATAGCTGCACAACCACGCTTATCTTCATCTCTAGGAATTCCACAAGGATAGTGACAGGTGAAGTGACAATTCATGCAATTAGTTATGTATTCTCCCGTGCCAGATATATCCGTCTTCACTGGTACAGTTACCTCTACCTCATATGTGAAGTTTCTGTTTGCCGCCATGTCAACCTTATGCTTGTCCAGGGCTTCCTGCGTCTTCCTCAGTTCTTCCAGCTTGGCCAGTCCAACTTTGATTTGGGGCTGCAACCCTTCAATAGCAGCTTCAAGCTCTTTTCGCTCCCTGAGCACTTCCTTTGTCAATGTTAAGCTCTTCGTTTCTAGCGTGTGGGATGAATCAAAGAAGGTCTTCATGCTCATGGTGCCCATTTTCCAAAACATTTCATCAAAATTGAAGTTGCCTCCGGGCTCCACTGGATTGTTGGCAAACAGTGCTGAATTGTTGAATTTGAAGTGGACAGGGGTGCCCTTGGCATCCTTAGCGCATGGTACATTGGCTTCCTTAATGGCCTCGAGAACAGGAGGGGTCTGTCCATCTGCAAATGTGATCAGGACTTGGATGTTGTCCTTTATATCTTTGCCAAAGATGGAGAGCACAGAGTCAAAGACGTATTTCTGGGCATGAGTTAAACGAGCAAAAGAGGCCTGGACGACAATACAGATGGCGTCTATATGATCCGTGCCCCCTGGGGAGGAGAAAAACTCCCGGATCTGCTTTGTTATCAACTTGTCATGCTCTATTCCTCTTGTGTCTCCAAATCCTGGAGTGTCAATAATGGTGAGGGAATAGGGGACTTGGAAACCCTTGCAGTGGTGGACAACGTAGGCAGTCACTTCTGATGTTTGGCTTTGAGCTTGGCTTCTGTTGGTATTTTCATGAATAAGTTTGAATCGGAATTTATCTCCCCATTGCACGCCCAGGATGTAGTTGATCATTCCATTGATGAGAGTGGTTTTCCCTGACCCTGTTGCCCCCATCACCATAATCACTTTGTTGGGGACCTGAATGTTCTCTTTCCCTAGCTGGTATGTTAGACAGGATCCAGAGGCATCCTGTATGGGCTTCAGTGGCAGAGCATACACTGCTGGTGGCCCATCCTCCACGCGGGTGCTGTCTTGGAGGTATTTACAAGCTATTCTCTTCTCGTCTCCTTCCAATGATGTGGAAACCTCAATCTCTTTGCTGGGCTCACTCTCAGCCCCACCAGCACACATGGCTGAGACTCTGAATCTGTAGGGTGTCTGGGGCTTCAGACCATCAATCTCACAGAACTCTGTTTTCTTCCCTGTTCTTTTTTCAGCCCATTCATCTTTGTCCTTGCTTTTTGCCTCTCCAGCCTCTTCACTGTAGTCCACTTTGTATTCCTTTATAACAGCTCCCTGGCCAATGATCTTTGGGCTCTCCCAGGCTATACTGATTTTCGAAGACTCTGCGATTATCCCTCTCAGTTTCCCAGGGGGGCTGGTAGGACGTGTCTGTACAGATTTACTCACGTCGCTGGTCTCACTAAGTCCTGGTTTGCTCCTAGCGGTGTATCGAAACTGGTATTCTGTGTTTGCGCTCAGCCCTCTCACTTGGAATGTCTCCTGACTGTCCTCAGTATTCACAATCTTCCAATTTTCTTCTCCTGCAATCTTGTACTCTACTTGATAGCTAGAGACTGAAGCCCTCCCATATTTTGCGGGTTGAAATGTCAGCTGCACACTCTCATGTCCAATTTGGCCAATCAGTGGAGGGTCAGGTTTTGAGGGCAGCTCAAAGTTGCTGTTGACCATCTCCCCATCTTCATAGAGGTAAATGGAAGCACCTGGGTTGTTCTGATCTGGGACAGAAGCCACAAGGAACTGGGTATTCTCATTTGATTTATTGACCCGGGCAAAATCTCTAATGGATTTGGCAGCTTTACGAGCATTCTGATTTCTCTCTTGGTGCTCAAACCAGGCTTTACTGTTCTTGGGTGTCAATTGGCCACTGGTGGAATTTGCTGTTTCCTGAAAAAAATCTTTCTGAAGCCAGTCTTGTAAGGTGGCTAAAAATGGTTCCTCATCATGTAAAGAAGTGAAGGTAAATGAGACAACAAACTCATTCACAGGATTTAGCACAATTTCTTCCAGTTTGTTCTGGGAAGAGATTACTTCCATTCCACTTAGGATAATAAGGTAAGAATTCACCAAATTAAACTCTCGTTCCTTGGCATCCAAAAACTCACTGAGTCTTTGGCTGTTGAAGGGAGACTGGTTAATGGACATTAAAATGTCCACCAGAACACTTTCCTCTTTCCCCCCTCCCCGGATCAAAGGCAGGATTCCCGCCAGGTGTTTCTGGAAAGTCTGCCTGTGCTGCTTGCACAGATCCTTGAATCTCTTGATTTTCATCTTGAATTCTGGGAACTTTTCAGCAACAGGATTCATAGCCAGATCATTGCATCGCATGTTGATTTCATTCAGATTCTCCAAGACAGTTTGAGCATCAAAGATCAGTGCTAAGCTGATCTCACGCACCATCTTAGCTGCTCTGGAATCTAGCTTGGTCAATGGGTACAGCCAAACTCTGACAGGCACAGCCTTCTCTCCATCCTCCCCGAGCTTTTGGGGCAGATCGCTGTAGACTTTCATGGCATCTTGAAAAGTCACCGGATTACTTTCCAAAGAAAAATCCCCATAGAACTTGCAGCTGAAATTCTCCGTTTGGGCTTTCTCCTTCTCCGCCATCTGGACAGATGCTTCCCCTTTGATAGAGACTGCAATCAAGTTGATCGCTGCCTGGAGGCTTCCTTGTATGTCTTGCACAGACTCGGAAGAAGAGACATTTCGGTCAAACACAAAGAAAGCCTGGGCTCCATACAAGATGGCAGTGACAACATGGGTGGCTGTGCCATGCTCAAAAACAGCTGGATAAGTGACATTTTGAATTCCCAAATGGCTCATGGTCAGCTGTGAATACTTGGTGGTAGCTTTGTACTGCAGAGTGACTCTGGCCTGTTTCGTGGACTTCTTGGTGTCTTGAAGGAATTTGCCTGATCCACCCACTTCAACCAATCCCACCAAAAAACTGGCCTTGAGTGATGCTGAGACATTGAGGGCAGAGGCCTTATCATCGATGGAGTCAGATGCAATGATTTCATATTCAGCCTTGGGTTGCGGTTTGATACACAAGTCCTTCTGAAGCGAGTCCTGGTCCCAAAGGGTGATTCCTGGGATAAAGCAGAGAAATATGCAAGGCTTGAGTATGTTCATACAAATGTAGAACACAATTAGCCTAATGTCTAAGGCTGAACAGAGAAACAAGGAGTTAAAATAGAGCTATCACTGTCCACAATGTCTGCACTCATGAATTTTGTCCCACTGTCATCCCCAACGAAAGAGGTTTGTGCAGTTTTGTAAAACTTTGCAAAAGACAGGGAAAATCTTTGACCAGATATGATAGTGGAACAAATGTGAACATTTCATGAGCTTCTGTTGTACAGGCCTCAGAAAGGGGGTGGGCACTGGCTCAGCAGCAGGGATAAGATTCTGTCACCACCATTTAGGGCTGTGATCATGTCCTGATTGAGGCCCTAGAGAGCTGGTGCTAGTTGTTGACTGGCACGGAAAAAATGGGTATATATAAGGAGAATTCCCTGGGGGCCAAGATCCAAGTCGGGGCAAAACACTTTGGTGAGAGAACCCCAGCAGATTTAAAATCACAAAATATGCAGCAAAGCAAAGTGTGGAAATTTAGGCTGTCAGACCTTTAAAATATGTGCTTGTGAGTTCCTTCCAAAATAGTGTCGTCCCCCCACCCGGCATTGAAAAAGACCACATGTTTGGTAAGTTCGTAATGGTTTACTTAAAAACTCTCCAAAGGTCAGATTCATGTCCTTTTCCATACAGCAGTCAGACAACACAGGGAGTAAAACTTGGCTTAGTTACAGTGGTGAAAGTTGTTAACTTATTGGTATAGGAACACCACAATGGATTACAGTCCCTCCAGGTGTCCCTATTTTCCAGGGACAGTCTCGGATTTATAGAAGCCATCCTGGTTTATGATTTAATCCTGGAATGTTCTGCTGTCCCTTAGGCTTAGGAGATCCCTATTTTTATCAGAGAAATGTTGGAGGGTGTGGAGTTATGTGACCCCTGAGCCAAGGAGAAAAGTAACTAGACAACCTATAGAAGACATCTGAAGGCAGCCCTGTATAGGGAAGTTTTTTATGTTTAATGTGGTATTTTTCAAGAAAAAAAGATGCCAGAACTCTCCATGAATGCTTCCCTTCTTCTCTTATAATGCAATGGTGACCACCTGAGAGGTGCTGGCAGGTTCTGGCTGAAAAAATGTCCTGTTTTTTTACCTACAGTAATAATTGTGGAAAGATGTACCATATTCTTAATCGCCTGCATAAACCTGGTGGACTAGAAAGGTTTTTAGCAAGCTTTAAAAAATTGAAACAGAACACACCTGCTGAATCTTTATTGATAGATGATGATGATGATGATGATGATGATGATTGGAGCAAGGTTAAGGAGCATAGACACTATCACGGGCAAGAAGACTTCTTTTTAATAAGTGGAAGTCTTGTCCAAATGAAGAGAACATAAAGGAACACAAACGCAGGCAAAAGAAGACAGTAAGGGATGTTGAAAATGAATTTGAGGAGCACGTTTAGCACTGAAGCTGCACTGTTTGGGCCAACTGCTAAGTGTAAGCTCTTCCTTGCACCAGCTCTACCTGGGATGAGGGCATCTTTACGACAGTCGTACAGCATCCCCAGCTGGAATGGGCGGCCCAGGGCTGGTATTTCAACCGTGTCGTCTGATCTGTCCATGGCTCCGGTCCAGGTTGCTCTCCTGCCTTCACCTCCCTGCAAGAAACAAGAGATGTGAAGGACTCTGGAAAGATTATTCGGCATGCAAAGTGTGTGGGGAAAAGAGGAAGATTAGCACTACCATCCAAAGAGGGATGCCAACATGCCTTCAAGACCCCCCCACCAAAAAAAAGGGAGGTGGGAGGTAATGTCACATGGGGGGAATTAGACAGTTGTATGCAATAGTTGCACATATTCAAGAAAGCTTGTGCAACTGATCATTTTATTGCTTCCCTCCCATCCACAGCCCCCTGTAGCAGCTGAAAACTCTATCCTGTGATCCCTGCACCCTGAACAAAGGGGACTGTGTCACACAGAATTGCAGTGGGAGGGGAAATCACCCTGAAACTTGGAAAGGGATCATGTGCCAATGGGGGCTCTGCTAGGACAGGATTCCGAGGCCCAAAGTCAGGGGAATCCCACTGCAGCCCTGTATGGCAGACACTACACTATCCAGGCCCTCTGGAAAGGGTTTGGGGGGGCACAAGGGGTCACAGGAGCTGGAAGGGAAGATCAATATTTTCCAGGAACAACCACTGGGTGCTTCCTACACCGAATTTCCGTTTGGCTGAGAATTGTGCCTGCTGATAACATTTCGAATGGTAGAGAAATATTCTACCACCACCAGTTTTAAACCCCAACTATCCGTCACAGTATTCAAGGAGGCTTATCAAAGTGGGGAACTCATACATGCAGCCAGCCACATCACATAACAACAATAATTATGGCAGGAATCATGAATGATGCTGCCATAAATAACAGCGAGATACACAAAGTAGTATTTGGCAGAAACAAACTGCAGAGGAAACAGCACTGATCATGATTAATACAAGCTGAAATGGAAGTTGCTGCTCTCTTATATTACTATTTGTGCTAAACCAAGAAGTTCATGGCACAATGGGAGCCAAATAACACGGTAAAGGGATGGTATCCGCAATATACAAAATACTACTCCAAAATCTCACAAACTCCCTAGATACAATCAAAAAACAATGGGAGGATGACATAGACTATGAGATTAACCCCACTCAATGGACCAGAATGTGGTCTAAACCCCCCTTAAAATCCATATCAAAAAGAAAGAAAAAAGAACTCACTCTGAAAATCACCTGCAGGTGGTACCTAACTCCAAGAAAACTAGCGCTAATACACCCAGGAACTTCACCAAAACGCTGGAGAGGGTCACCTCCACAGGCACATATCTCCACATGTGGTTGGAGTGTCCCAAAATCCAACTATTCTGGACAACAGCCATACGATAAATATATAAAATAACCAAGCAAGTATTAGAAATCACCCCAGAATTGGCCCTACTAAGCAGCTTCCAAGACAAGAATGCCCACTTACACCACAAAGAACTCATAACGCACCTACTCTCAGCAGCCAGAAACATAATAACCAGACACTGGAGAGACCTGTCAGGAGTAAGCATGGACCAAGCAAGACCAGTGGTCAGGGATGATGGAAATTGTAGTTCAAAAACAGCTGGAGGACCAAGGTTGGGAAACACTGATCTAGTCCGACCCCCTGCAACCCACAGGTGAAGAATCCCTGACGGAATCTCAACTAAAGCATCCAGGCCAGATGGCCATCCAACCTCTGCTTGAAAACCTCCAAGGAAGGAGAGACCACCACCTAACAACAAGGGAGTGGAGTGTGTCCCACAGTCGAACAGCTCCTTCCGTCAGAAGGTTCTTCCTAATGCTCAGCTGGACATTAGAATCCATTGGTTCCGGTCCTGCCCCCTGGACCAGCAGCAAAGAGCCTGTTCCATCTTCCCTGTGTCAGCCCTTCAGGTATTTCAAGATGGCTCTCATATCATGTCTCAGTCTTCTCTTCTCCAGGCTAACCACACCCAACTCCCCCAACCACTCCCCCCAAAAGCTTGGCTTCCTGACCCTTCATCATCTTGGTCTCCTGCCCCAGCACACGTTCCAGCTTGTCAGTATCTTTCTTAAACTGTGGTGCCCTGAACCTTACAAAGTACTCCAGGTGTGTTGGAAGGGACCCCCTAGAGTAATCTAGTCCAACCCCCTGCAATGCAGGAATCTCAGCTAAAACATCCGTTTACATTTAACCATTTCCAGTGTCTTTATTAAGACTTTGACTACGTTTACTGTTCATTAAATGTCTCCCAATACCCTTTCCCATCTGTCTGCAAAACAATTCAAGATTAATCCCAATTGCCCTGTCTAGCCGATTATCTTTTCAGGCATACGGTGCCCACCATAGAGCCCATAACAATTTTTTCTTTTCAGTGTTCTGGAACGGACGTTCACTACATGCAGTCCCTAAAAGCAGCTAGTTCTGTACTGTAAAAGGCAGGTAGAGACCTTTTCAGTTTAGCTGAAATTATGAAATTATTGTTTTCTCCAACATATAACACATACCCCTGATTCTTCCTATCATTATCATTATGATTTTATCACTTTCAACATATGTTGAAAGTACAAAATGCAATAAAAACAGTTCAAAAATATTCTAAAACAAATAGTAGCAACTTACAAAATAAAAAAACCCAGTGCCAAACAGACTGTCAAGGCAAAAACTTGTTGGAACAGAAAAATGTCTTCTCTTTTTTTCTGGGTGCCTGTCCTATCTTGACAGAAATGCTGTTCCACAGATCAGAGGCAGCCACACTAAAGGCCCTGCTCTGAGTTACCAGTTGGAACCTGGGTGCATATCCAGGGTAAGAATTTCTCGGTTATCAAAGAAACAAACAAACAAAATCAGGACTGTCCCAAGTCGGAACATTCAGGTGTGATTCCAGTAATGCAGAGAATTGGGCCCCTTCCAACTCTGCAATTCTATGACTATGATTTGGAGCATATGGGAGACCCAAATGCCATCATCCCACTCACCCCAAAGTAACATAACTCACACATCCCCCGTCCCAAAGTCTCTGCTGTGGAGCTGAAGGAACCAAATTGTTCAGAACGAAACAGACTTGATTCCCATCACTTGGGGGTAACCAAGGGCAGAGGTGAAATCTAGCCCCCACTGCTATGTTATGTCTTAGCCACCATGTTGCATTCTGAACCCTATCCATATGGAAGCCACCCTTTCCAAGAAGGCTTCTGGTCTCACCAAGCATCCACTAGTCTACTTGTGAGGTGACAAGGGTTAGGCCCAACATGACCACAGGGCTCATTCGCAGTGAGAGCCGGGCTCTCAACCAGGCCCTCTGGCTTGCAGCCAGCTGAGATGCTATGGTTGACACCCGGAATTTAAAATGTTAACTATTAGCAAAGAGGTTTTTAGATCCGGGGCTGTTATTCTTTGGCCAGAGTGTGTAGGTGTGTACTGCCTCCTCATCCTTGCTTTGCAAAAAGCAAATAACCAAACATTTATTCTTGCATCAAAAGACACCTACACCCTGACACCAATCACCCTCTTCTTTCTGTTTCCAAATACACTTTGCCAGGTGCTCAGGTCACCTCTTAAAAATCATTTCCTTGTCTTCTCCAAGGGCAGTGATGGGAGTTGGCCTTCCTAATCTCAGTCGTCTAAAGATATGGACAATTTGCCCTTTGCTTACGGGGAACTTCCGGTGCTGCGCGATCGCGTTACAAGCGGGGGTTTTACCGAGAGGGAAACCCCGGGCTATTTTGGAGGATTAGGGGGTGCTTCAGGGCGCGGAGGCCCCCCGAAAACATCTCTGGAGGGTGTTCAGAGAACCTGGTTCCCGTAGCGACGGAAAGCGAGCGGCTCGGCCGTCAGGTAGCTCCAAAATTGAAGCGAAGAGTACGGCGGTGCTGCTCAGCGGTCGAGGGAAGCCATTGCCGACCTCCATTTAGCGAAGCCCCGAGCTTGTTGTGAAAGTGCTGCGCTCTCACACAAAAGAACTCCGACTCAAAGAACTTTAATCTCTGCGAAAATACCAACAAGGAAGTCGGGAAGCAAATTGAGAAATAAACGGAGTTCAGCCCGAAAACGGAATCTGCTTGGCACAGCGCGACTCCAGTGCTGGGAAAAGTGAAAGTGAGTTGCCCTAGCGGACACTTTGTTTTTCTCCCTGCTTATCTCCCTTACCAAGTGAACTTTGTTTAGAGACTTAGTATCAAAAGGTTTGTGGGAGGAAAAGAGGAGACCAGGGACAAACTGTTGCAGCTGAGAGTCCTTGAGGAAACGGAGGCTGAAATAGATGAAAGGAGTACTTCTCCCTCTTTCTGAACTTAAAATGTAAAGAGAAGGCGAACCGGAAGAGAAGGCTCCATTACCATCAAAAGACTTTGGAGCGTGGTGGACTGAGAAAGAGTGTAAGAAGGAAAGAGGATAAGGGAAAGAGTGCAACTACATCCACTCCTGTGGTGGGGAAAATATATATATCCTTTGGTCTCATTGCAAATATATCCCCCCCCCCCCTATTCGCCCTTCAGGATTGTTGGACGGGCAGGAGAGACTGAATGCTTCCGAAAACAGGATATTGCTACACCTTGGGAAATAGAGTTGCTTTGAAGAGACTTGGTGACCTCTAGTGGCGAAACTAAGACTAACTGACTTATAATTCATTTGCTCTCCCCCCCCCCGTTTCTCTGCCCCTTCCCTTTCTTTCTTTTTTTACCCCACCCCACCTCTCTCCCAATTAATTTTGGACTGTTTGCTTACCTGATTGGGGAACCGCTCTGGGTGGCAAAAGGCCCCGTTGGGGAGTATTGTAAGATTGGTAAATATTTGAGCGGAGTACAGCAACTTTATGCAGATCTGATAGTAAAAGAGGGAGTTGTGGAGGTGGGAGATATAAGTGAAGGCGTTATATGGAAAGGGGGAAACGGGGAAATTATAGGAATATAAGATGTCATATACGGCACAGAAAGGTACGAACGGGGGGACCCCCGGAGAAAGGAGGGGATCTAAACAAGAACCAGATTCTAAGGCAGATATTATGAAAATGCTAGTGGAAATCAAACAGAGCCAAAACAACTTAGAGCACAAGTTAGAACAAGTAGATAATAAAATTGGAAATATGGATAAAAAGATTGATGAAACAGTAAACGAACTTAAAGGCCAGATAAAAGAAATATTCAGAAGAACGCAAAACGTAGAGGAAGGGGTGAAGAAGACAAGACTGGAATTAAAGGATATCAAACAGGATAAGGAAAGAATTAAAGCCGAAATGTCGGATTTAAATAAAGCACAAGAGGAGATAAAAGATGTTATAGCATTGAATGAACTCCGACAGAGAGAGGCGAATCTTAGGCTAAGAGCCGTCCCGGAGATACAAGGTGAGAATATCAAGGAAAGACTGATAAGAGAGCTGGCGGCCTGGATGGATGTACCAGTAGAAGAAATGGCCAGAAATGTGCAGAATGCATTTAGAATGCGTGTAAAAACAACAAAAGTGAAAAAATTCACAGGAGACTGTCTGATTACATTTAGGGATAAGGAAGTAAGAAACAAGGTACTACAAAAGAATAGGGAAAAAAGACTGAACATAGGGGGAAACTACATAATCATTTTCAAAGACATCCCAATTAGACTACTTAAACGAAGAGATTTTTATAAACCACTAACACAGACTCTGAAGAGGAATAGAATTGAATTCAGATGGGAGTTCCCTGAAGGAATATCATTTGAATACAGAGGTAAAAGACATAGATTATTAAATCCAGAAGAGACTGGGAAATTTCTGAGGAAGTATAAGGAGCTAAAATCAGAGGAGGGTGGAGCAAGAGAAGCAGAGGGAGGATCACCTAGAAACATAAGAACAGAGGACGAACAAGAAGAGAACGGAAGCGGATCAGACGAAGAGGAAGAAGAAGAAGGGGAGGAAGAAAACACAGAAAACTAATAAAGGAAAAAGAGAGGAAAAAGGGAGGGGAAAGGGGGGGGAGAGAAAAAAGTTAGGTGAATGTCAGGCATCATGGGGTTAAAAATTTTGAGTTGGAATATTAATGGAATGAATGAGAAAAAAAGAGGAATAAAATTGAGCAATTCTTGAAAAAGAAAAACCTGGATATCATCTGTCTTCCAGAGACGCATGTGGCTAAAAAACACAAAAAACTGCTAATTAACAAAAGATTGGGAATCGAATTCGAGTCCTCTGATAGAGAAAAGAAAAGAGGGGTCGTGTTGTATATTTAAAAAAAGATTGAAGCCAAACAAATATTTAAAGATGAGGAGGGGAGGATGGTTGCTGTTCGGATTAATTGGCAAGGTGAGAGTTTGATCGTGATTGGGATCTATGCACCAAATAACAATAAGACTGACTTCTATAAATACCTCGAAGGGAAAATTTCGGAATACATGGATCAGAGAATCATTCTAATGGGGGACATGAATGGTGTAGTCTCCTTAGAAGCGGATAGACTTAGGGAAGGAGTAAGCAAAGAAGGGAAACTGCCAAAATCATTCTTTTCAATGGTTAAAAACTGTAATCTGATGGACATTTGGCGTCTTAGACACCCATTGGATAAGCAATATACATTTCACTCTGAGCCACACCATTCGATGTCACGGATTGATCAGGTCTGGATATCAAGTGAACTTTGCCCTAGGGTTAAACAAGTTGAAATAAAACCGAGAATAATCTCTGATCATAGTCCGATAGAATGGGAACTGGAGAGTTACGAGAGAAGAACCTTTAGATGGAGACTAAAAGATTATCTCTTAAATGATCAGAGAATTGTAGAAAATGCGCATAAAAAGCTATCAGAATACTTCACGGATAATCGAGATAAAGGTACAAACATTAACACAGTCTGGGATGCTAGTAAAGCTGTAATAAGAGGATACTTTATCCAACAGAATGCGATTAAAAATAAGAACAGAGAGAAAGGAAAAGAGGAAATTTTAAGGCAGATTATGGATAGTGAACAAAAATTAATTCGGAAACCCAATTGTCAGAAAATAAAAGAAAACATTAAAATTTTGCAAGCCCAATTTGCTGCAATACTAAATAGAGAAATAGAGTGGAATATTAAAAAACGAAGACAAAAGAACTTTGAATTCTCAAATAAATCTGGAAAGTGGCTTGCGTGGCAAATCAAGAAGAGAAAAGAACAAAGCACAATAAACAGAATTATAATAGAGGGAGAAGAGGTTACCGATCCAAAAGGAATTAGGAAAGAGTTTCTAGATTATTATAGAAATCTTTATAAAAAGAAAGAAAGAAACAACTCAAGGAAGATAGAAAGATTCCTGAAAGACAAAATAGTGCAGAAAATTCCAATCGATAAGAAGCAACGACTAAATGAGCCAATTGAAATAGAAGAGATAGAGGAGGTAATTAAAGAATTAAAAAGAGGGAAGGCTCCGGGACCCGATGGATTCACAGCAGGCTATTATAAAGAGATGAAATCTGTACTTGTCAACCCTTTGAAGGAGATTATGAATAACATTCTAAGAAAAGGAGAAATCCCGGAGACCTGGAAAGAGGCGTTCATTACTTTTATCCCGAAGCAGGATGCAGATCTAACCCAGGTTAAAAACTATAGGCCAATCTCGTTGTTGAACACGGACTACAAAATCTTCGCAGGAATTCTGGCGAGAAGACTGAAGTCCCTATTGGTAGAAACTATTCATAAAGATCAGGCCGGGTTTCTTCCAGGCAGGTATATGAGGGACAACATAAGAAACATAATTAATATGCTAGAATTTCTATCGGTCAGGATTGACAAGCAGGCAATAATGATGTTTGTAGACGCGGAAAAAGCGTTTGATAATGTGGCGTGGGACTTCATGTTGAAGAATTTAGAACACCTGGAAGTGGGTAGATACTTTTTTAATGGTGTGAACGCAATATATAGAGAACAAAAAGCTAAACTGATCATAAACAACATCGTGACAGAAGAAATAAAGATACAGAAGGGTACAAGACAGGGATGTCCACTCTCCCCGCTGCTGTTCATAATGGTATTGGAAGTACTTCTGAATTCAATTAGACAAAATGGAAAAATTAAAGGAATAACAATTGGACAACATGCATACAAGACCAAAGCATTTGCAGACGACCTAGTTATAATGACGGAAGATCCAATAACTACAATAGAAGAAATTCTAAAGGAAATAGACCAATTTGGGGAAATAGCAGGTTTTAAATTAAATAAAAGGAAAACAAAGATAATGGCAAAGAACATGGATCAAAGTGCAATAGAAATAATCCAAAACCAGTCACAGATACAGGCGGTTAAGAAAGTGAAATACTTGGGGATCTGGTTCACGCCTAAAAATATAGATCTATTCAAAAATAACTACGAGCCAGTGTGGAAAGAAATAAGAAAAGACTTGGAAGTATGGGGAGGATTGAAACTGTCCCTTTGGGGAAGGATCAATACTATTAAGATGAATGTACTACCGAGGGTACTATTTCTATTTCAGACTATTCCCATAATCAAGGGGAGCCGAACGTTCAAAGAATGGCAGAGAGTGCTATCAAGATTTATCTGGCAGGGCAAAAAACCTCGTATAAAATTCAAACTGCTGACAGATAGAAGGGAAAGGGGAGGTTTTGCTCTGCCGGATTTGGGACTGTATTATGAGGCAGTATGCCTCTGCTGGATAAAAGACTGGATCAAACTAGAGAATAAGGAGCTACTCGATCTAGAGGGCTTCGATAACAGGTTCGGTTGGCACGCTTATTTATGGTGTGGTAAGAGGAAAATACACAAGGGGTTTGAAAATCATATCTTTAGAGGCCCACTCATTGAAATATGGGAAAGGTATAAGAATATATTAGAACCTAAAATCCCTCATTGGCTCTCACCCCTTGAAGTGATGAGTCTCAAGAAAATCAATATGAGAGGTGACTGGGCAACATATGACCAACTGCTAATGAAAGAAGATGGGAAATGGAAATTAAAACCGTATGAGCAGATTAAGGAGTATGTGTATGACTGGATGCACCATTTCCAAGTCAATGAGATGTTTAGAAAAGAGGCCAAAGATAGAGGGTATGCAGATAAAGATTCAAAATTTCAGACGGAAATCATAAATAATGAGGTGAAAATAATATCTAGAATGTATAAGATGTTGTTGGATTGGAATTTGGCAGATGAAGAAGTTAAGACAGTAATGATTCGGTGGGCTAGTGATGTAGGCCATGCTATACAATTTGAGGACTGGGAGAACCTATGGAAAGAAGGCCTGGACTTTACTGCGTGTATGACCGTGAAAGAGAACGTCATGAAGATGTTTTACAGGTGGTATATAACACCTGCAAAATTATCGAAAATGTATAAAGTAGACAGCAAATGTTGGAAATGTGAAGAGAAGGAGGGCGTTTTTTACCACATGTGGTGGGAGTGTGGGAGAGTGAGAGAATTTTGGGAAGAAGTATATATTGAATTAAAGAAGGTGTTAAAGTATACGTTTATCAAAAAACCTGAAATTTTTTTGTTAGGGATGTTAGGGAATGAAATAAAAAAGAAAGACCATAAATTTGTTTACTACGCAGTCACAGCAGCAAGGATAGTTCTTGCTCAGAAGTGGAAAAAAAAGGAAATGCCAACAATAGAGGAGTGGAGATCGAAGTTATTAGACTACGCGGAGTTGGACAGATTAACGGGGAAGATTAGACACCTAAGAGACCAAAAGTTTATCAAGGATTGGGGGAAATATGTAGACTACCTGGAATATATTAGTAAAGGTCAAATAACGCTAAGCGGATTCAGAGAAGCACTGTGAAAGACTAAGAGGTATTGTTTAAGGAAAATAGAGGAAGAGGAATGTGTAACGACAATACAAACTAGGCAATGTGTATCTTTGATTTTTATTGCGGAAGATTTACGGGCGGGCTGAAGGAAGTCCAGAAAGAGACGACAATGTTAATTTAACAGGTGAAAACTTTTTATTGTATACACTGTGTGTCTGTTTGTGCTTTGCTATCATTCTTCTTTTTATTTTTATGTTTGCTGTATGTGTTTCTTGTTCTTTTTCTTTCTTGTGGAAAATTAATAAATATCTATCTGGGAAAAAAAAATTGCCCTTTGCTTACTGCTCTCTTCCTCTGTTTACAGAGTCCCTCTCCCCAGCTATCCAACTCATGTAGAAATATAGAATGTCAGAAACTGGAAAACATTCTTTTGTGTGTCTTGGGAGGGGTGTGTGTTTCAGAGTTTACTTTCAGACAGAGGGAGACATGCCGGGAGTGAGAGGCAGAGAGAAGCAATCCCATGCTCAGGCAGCAAGTTGGCAGCAGCAGAATAGACCCAGCGGTGGAGAAGAAATTGAAATTGAAATACTTTATTGTCACTTGTACAACTTGTATACAGTGAGATTACACAAGCACCCCCCACTCAGCTCTCTTAGTCTTAATTCCCCTTGTTTACTGACGCACCAAACCCAAAAGTCATTTGCCCTGTTGTTCTCTTTTCATTCAGCAGCCTAACAGCCCACGGACAGAAGCTGTTCTTTACGTTCTTCACCGTGTTGGTGCGACTAATCCTGCTTCTACATCTTCTGCCCGAGGGCAGGAGATCAAGAAAGTGCCGCCAGGGTGTGAATCATCCCTGAGGATTTTCCTCACTCTCCTGAGGCAACGTTCTTCTGCTATTTCATCCAGTGGATTTACGGGACAGCCCATAATATCTTGTGCTGAGTTTGGATTTGATATCCTGCTTTATCACTACCCTAGGGAGTCTCAAAGCGGCTCACAATCTCCTTTCCCTTCCTCCCCCACAACAAACCCTCTGTGAGGTGAGTGGGGCTGAGAGACTTCAGAGAAGTGTGACCAGCCCAAGGTCACCCAGCAGCTGCAGGTGGAGGAGCGGAGACGCAAACCCGGTTCCCCAGATTACGAGTCTACCACTTTTAACCACTACACCAGTGTTTTTCAACCACTGTTCCGCGGCACACTAGTGTGCCGCGAGATGTTGCCTGGTGTGCCGTGGGAAAAATTGAAAAATTCAAAAGATTTAAAAATAAAGTATTTTATAATTTTTCACATTTCTGTTTACTTACTATTTCATAATAAAGTAATTATAAAATACTTTCTTTGTGTTTATTTGATTCCTATTCAAGAGAATTACTTTATATATAGTCAATATAGGCACAGAGTTAAATTTTTTAACATTTTCTAATGGTAGTGTGCCTCGTGATTTTTTTTCATGAAACAAGTGTGCCTTTGCCCAAAAAAGGTTGAAAAACACTGCACTACACCACAGTGGTGCCCTCCCAGGTGCGGGATAGCTGCTCAGGTGCACGGAGCAGTGAATGTGCCGTGCAGCCGGGGGCGAAGCAAGCTGCTCACAGGGGTGGAATGAGACACCGATGGCGGACATTTAGTGCGCTGCCCGCCTGCAACTCCTAAGCCTCCCCCAGCTGGCAAAACGAAGGGGAAAGGGGGGAATGCCACCGGCAAAGCAGCACAGCTCCCCCTGACAGCGAAGACACCCGGGGCGATCCACCCCCACCGCACCCCCTTCCTCTGCCCCTGAATAGACCATGTTGGCTGCAGTCTCTTATCCTCCTGTCTGTCTCTGCTTGTTTCTTAACTGAGTCACATGTCCACACGGATTTTCACTTGCTGCTGGGATTTGGGACTTGGGCTTATTTTCAAAGTTTTTGGAGGTACTTCAGTGGCAACTAACAGAGAGAGAGAGAGAGAGAGAGCCCTCTCTGTGCTGGTCTTGCAGTAAAAATTGCAGTTTTCGTGGTTTCATTTTGTTTTTCCTTTTAATGTATATTTAACTAACATTTCCACGTGAACCTTTCTGTAAAGCTGGTAAAAACTACTGTAAGGGAGGCTTCAAAAGCAATAATGAGAGGTCAAATAATTCAAAAGGCATCATTAAAATAAGCAAAGGGAGAAGGCAACTTATGGTCCAAACTGAGCAGCTGTGGGGGTTGCTCTACAAAAACATTATAGAAAATTAGAGGTATTAAGAAAACAATATGATCTCATAAACTGTGCTCAAACAGAAAAAAGCTGAGGTTTGTAAGACAGCGTTTCTTTGGAAAAGGAAACAAACCTGGCAAATTGTTACCAGATTTCCTAACAAAGAGCAATATATAAAAAAGCAGCACAACCATCTTCTCCACTCCTCCATTGTCTCTTGAGACAGAGGGATGCCAACATCCCGTTCCCACGCAATCACCCTGCAGCAGCTCCAATCTCACCTTTTCTCTCTTTTCCAGATTTCCAGGGTCCTGGTGAAATCTGAGAGGAGAAATCGCACTCTCCTCTGCTCTTTGTGGTTCCTGCCTCCTGCTGTTTGCTTCTCCTGGCCTACTTAAATACCCTTCCCACTGCACACCCCACCCAGTTCCTCCAGAGTCCTCATTGCCCTGGTTATTATGGGTGGCTGTCTGCAGAATCATGCATCCCACCCAGAGGCGGAGCTAGCTTCTCTGGCACCCAGGGGCGGGGCCATGGGGGCAGGGCAAGCGTCCCAGGGGGCGAGATGCCCGTGGGCGCCGAGCAAGCCACCCATGGGGGTGGAGCGAGCCACCCATGGCGGGCTGCTTCCTGGGCGGCAGTGGGGAGGGAGCTGCACCGCTTGGCCAGCAGCCTTCCTCCCTTCCCTCTTCCTTTTGACAGCTTGGAGGAGGCTTTCCTTCCCAAGGAAGCAGCCCAGGAGTGGGGGGCAATGGCACGCCACCCACCCGCGACTCCCAAACCTCCCCTGAGCTGTCAAAATGAAGGGGGAACAGGGGAAGGCTGCCAGTAAGGGAGTCGTGGGCAGGCGGGCGGCGAGCCAAATGTCACCCCCTCAGTGATGACACCCGGGGCGAACCACCCCCACCGCCCCTTTCTCTGCCCCTGATCCCACCTCACCTGTCATGGAATCACAGAACTGAAGAGTTGAAAGGTACCCAGCTCCTGCAATGCCATGCAGGAATCTCAGCTAAGCAATCCAGCCTCAGTTTAATAACCTCCAATGAAGGTGAGACCAGCTCTTATCACCAGGAAGTTCTCCCTCATGTCTAGTAAGAATCACCTTTCTGGTAATTTGAAACCATTGGCTTGGGTGCAGCAAGAAATGAACTTTTTCCGGAAAGAGCGATCTGAAATTTACAGCATGTTATTCCCTGAGGGAGAACTATTTAAAAAGATTTACAGGTGTTATCTGACTCCAAGTAGGCTTGCTAAGATGTATAAGACTGAATCAGATAAGTGCTGGAGGTGCAATGAGGTCGAGGGTATGTTCTTTCATATGTGGTGGACCTGTACACGGGTAAAAGAATATTGGGAAATAATTTAGAATGAATTAAAAAAAATGATTAAAAGCACTTTTCCAAAACAGCCAGTGTCCTTTTTGTTGGGGATAATTCAGACGGAAAGTCCCAGGTGTCAAAAAAGGTTATTTCTGTATGCCACTACTGCGGCCCGTGTTTTGTTAGCCCCAAAATGGAAAACGAGCGAGGTCCCAACCAAAGAAGAATGGCAACTTAAGGTGATGGAAAATGTGCAGCTTGCAGACCTAACATACAGAATAAGAGAACAAGAAGAACATATAGTGGCACCTCTACTTACAGACGCGATCCATTCCAGGGTGTCGTTCGCATGCCGAAAAGTCCGTAAGTAGAGCGCTGCGCATGCGTGTGGTGCGATATAGCGCTTCTGTGCATGCACAAAGTGCACAGGTCGCTCCTGCGCATTTGTGAAGTGGCGAACCTGGAAGTAAACACTTCTGGGTTTGCTGCATTTGTAACCAGAAAAAACGCAACGTGAAGCAAACGCAACTCAAGGTATGACTGTACATTTAAAGAAGACTGGAAGGCATTGGGGGGGGGGGAATTGTGTACACTTGAAAATGTTGGCAGCATTAAGATAAATTCAACAATGTAAATAAGTTTTAATGGATCTAATAATGGAATACTGAATGGTTTAATTTATATAAGATATGTGAGGATTTATGTTATGCAAAATGAACCATGGGAAGAGAAGAAGGGAAGTAATCAGTATTTAAAGGTTGTTTAAATGAATATTCTAAATTGTAAAACAGAAAATATAATAAAAATTATAACCACCCCCCTCAAAAAAAACTTCTATTCCCTCTTCTCGTCCATGTAACAGCGCTCCAGCTAGTTGAACATGACTGTCCTATCACCTCTGAGTCTTCTCTTTTTCAGGTGAAACATACCCACTCTCTTAACCATTCCTTTCTTTTCATCTTCCAAATGCATTCCCCTCCATGAATGTAGCCAGGGGTTGGGGTGAGGCACCTGCCCCCCCAAAAAAAATCAAGTAAAAGAATGAAAATACTTAACTAAAAGTATAAATTGTAGAAAGATTTGGGCAGGTTGTTCTGAGCACCTGGGGTAAAAGAAAAGAAAAAGCATTTAAAACAACTGTTGTTGAGACATTTCATTCTGAATCTGCTAGACAGAGCCAGACAGAGGATAATGACAGGTGGGTTTCCGCCCCCCCCCCCAGCACAAATACTGGCTGCCCTTCTGGCCTGGGTGAAACGAAAAGCATTATTTTTGTGTGCACACAGGCTATGAGTCACTGAAAAGTCCCTGTGTCAGGGATGAGAAAGGGACAACACAAATTCACAAGTTTTTTAAAACAACTTACCATATTTCTAAGCACCCTGATTGGCTCTCAGCCAAATATGGAGGGAGGTGTGTTTCCTCCAACCATTTGCTCTTCCAAAAGTGTGTGTGTGTCCACACTCCCAAAAACTTGTCTGTGTTTACCTCCAACCACTTGTCACCACTCCCTTTCAGAACCCGCTTCCTTGGTCACCTTCCTGGAAACACACCTATTTCTGGTTGATTGTAAAACTTGTTTTATTATTCAAAATTTCAATAAATATCTTTAATAAAAAAAAAGAAACACACCTATTTCGAGAAGCTATTCAAATAAAAAGTTGGGTGGCAGCGGGTGGGCTTGTTTGTTTTTTATATAGCTGGTTGAGTGTGGAGAGTTTAACTGGAGCGACGTGGCTCATTTTCCCACAGAGCAGGTTGAAACCTGAATTTCAGATGGGAGCAGGGAGACCACAGAGTGAAAACAGAGCAGAAGTTAAATGAGCTGGGGGAGAGCACAGCTACAGGTACAAGACTGATAATGGGGCTGGAACACCCCCTCTTAGTTCCTCCCTGGGGCTGCTAAAGGTACTGCCATTGACCCCAGATCCACAGGATCACCAGCTCAGTTGGTAGGGCACAAGATTCCTGGGGTCATAGGTCTGAGCCCCACATTGGATGAAAAAATTCTGCATTGCAAGCATGGGCATTGCCAAGGGCAGGGGTGGGGGGTGGGGCAGCTGCCCCCTTGGATCAAGTAAAACAATAGAAATACTTACCGTAACTGACTGCCACCGAGAACACATAACACCGGTCCTGAAAGACTTACAGTACGTTTCCGAGCACAAGTGTTGGTGCTGACCTTTCAAGCCCTAAACAGCCTCAGCCCTGTAGACCTGAAGGAGCGTCTCCACCCCCATCGTTCTGCCCGGACACTGAGGTCCAGCTCTGAGGGCCTTCCGGCGGTTCCCTCATTGCGAGAAGTGAAGTTACAGGAAACCAGGCAGAGGGCCTTCTTGGTAGTGGCGCCCGCCCTGAGGAACGCCCTCCCATCAGATGACAAGAAGATGAGTAACTATATAACCTTTAGAAGACACCCAGAGTCGTCCGCGACTGGACCTAATGGTCAGGGGTCCCTTTACCTTTACCGTTTACAAGTTACTCTATACAAGATACAGATACGGATCTCTCTCTTAACATACTCCAAACGACTCTCAGAACACCACTGACCAACAACCTAACGAACAAGGAAGGTCATGAGCCATCATGCCTATGTGGAGACCTTGACCAATAGCAGAGGCCCCGTATCTCTAGGCAGAATAACTCCCTCTGCTCAGTCTTCTTGGCCTTCCGCGAACTTCTTAATTGCTTTTGTGGGAAGCTGCATCAAACAGCACGTAGGCAAAAAAATCCCAGCATAACGATGGAAACCAGGGCAGGGCGGAGGAAAGTCTGGGGATTCAGAGAATCCAAGTGTACATGATTATGATTTATTTTTGATGATAAGAGAAAAATGAATAAAAATATTTGTTTAAGAAAAGAGAGTGATGGGGCCCAAGTCACCCAGTGAATTTTGTGGCTGGGGGGGAGGGTTGGTACACGCCATAAGACCCTCCCACCCTATCCGCCCCCCCCCCACCTCAGAGCACCCACTGCTTTCTTAGCTGGCACAGGGGAAGGGGATCAGGGTCTTTCCCCTTTGAGAGCCAAGAAGCACTGAACATTCCTGTGACCAGGGGTAGGCAACCTAAGGCCCGGGGGCCAGATATGGCCCTATCACCTTCTAAATCCAGCCCACAGACGGTCCGGGAATCAGCGTGTTTTTACATGAGTAGAATGTGTCCTTTTATTTAAAATGCATCTCTGGGTTATTTGTGGGGCAGAGGAACTCGTTCATTCCCCTCCCCCCCAAAAAAATATAGTCCGCCGCCCCCCATGGTCTGAAGGGTGGCGGACAGCTGAAAAAGGTTGCTGACCCCCGCCTGTAACTTTAATTTTAAGGCACTTCCCTGCTTATAAGAGCAGAGGGCGACGAAGTCTGCCAAATCCTTTATCTTCTAGATTGTCTGCTGGACTCAGCCACGGCTGCTACTGTTCCCGGACAGCCTTGAACACGTTTGAATGGTTTCCTGCACTTCAAAGAAGCACGAGGTGAACTTCGCAGCGGAAGGTGAAAGTGAAAGTGAAAGTGCCGCGTCTCCGTTGCCCGGACGGAGCATTGCAAAATCTTCCCCTCGTGCCCAGCCGAGGAATTTGCAGCCTGTCTCAGTGACGCGTCTCTCCCTCTCCGCGTCCGGGGCTTCCAGAAATCCCCGGGGCTCGGGGGACCTCCCTGGTGGCCTCATCTTGCTCCAAAATGCCGCGGACTTTGCAGAAATCCGGATTCCTTTTCAATCCCTTAACGTGGAACCGTTCCCCGAGCGCGGCGGCGGATTAATATAATGGATCGTTGGAGACTTTTTGTGAAACAAAATAAAATAAAATGTACTGGATTTTTTATATATAGGGGGAAATCATTTTTTGTAGTTGCAGTTTGCTGTTTTGCTGCTTGGGGTTGTCGGTTTCTTCTCCCATTGAATCCTGTCAATGCTTAGCGTTTAATTTCAAATTGCTTTTATATGTTGAGTGTGCCTCTCACATTTTTTATGCAGACTTTTGTGAAAGCCAAAAGGCATGTTTTCAGGGAATAGAATAGGTGAGATATAATTGAATGTATGAATGGCTGGTATTTTAGTCTGGATGTGGGGGATGTTTTTAGCTCTGGCCCATGAAGGAGATGGGTCGCTAGCAGCTGCTCACGTTCCGGATGTGCATTTTCACAGGAGACAAACAAATCTCAGGGGCATAAATTGGGTGGCAAATGTAAGGGAGGCTTTGAGTCCTGGGATTTAAACGGCACAGACCTCCCATCTCATAACAGGGAAAGGCGGATTCAGGTAGGTAGCCATGTTGGTCTGACGTGGGGGTGGGGTGGGAATTGTTCAGTAGCTCCTTAGAGACCAACTAAGTTTGATCTGGGTATAAGCTTTCGTGCACATGCACACTTCTTCAGATACCAGGGAAAGGCAGAAGCGGCAGGTGGCGCTGTGGGTTAAACCACAGAGCCTAGGGCTTGCCGATCAGAAGGTCAATAGTTCGAATCTCTGCGATGGGGTGAGCTCCTGTTGCTTGGTCCCAGCTCCTGCCAACCTAGCAGTTCAAAAGCACAACAGTGCAAGTAGATAAATAGGTACTGCTGTGGCGGGAAGGTAAATGGTGTTTCCGTGCTCTCTTGTTTCCGTCATGGTGTCCTGTTGCACCAGAAGCAATTTAGTCATGCTGGCCACATGACCTGGAAAGCTGTCTGTGGACAAACGCCGACTCCCTTGGCCTGAAAGCGAGATGAGCGCCACAACCCCATATTCACCTTTGACTGGACTTAACCATCCAGGGGTTGTTTACCCACCTTTACCAAACTCTTGGCTCCCTCCTGTTGCTAACAGCCGAGGGGAAGAGAGAGGGAACCTTCAGTACTCCCAGAGACCGCATGCTGAGCAGGCCCAGCCCAGCAAGCAAGGCGGGGAGCTGAAACGCTCCTTTTGTACCAATAACCCAGGTGGACCTGGCGCAGAAAGAGCTTTTAAGCTCCCTGCCTTGCTTGCTGGGCAAAGCCCACTCTGCACTCCAGCTCTGGGGGGCTAAGGACACTCACACCAGATCCTGTGGGTGTCAGAGTTAGGTCCCTGAGGGCTTTTGGGATCTGGGGACACTGGTGACCCTGGGAGCTGTCCTTAGAGGTTTTCTGCATGGAGAAAGACTTTGGGTTTCAGCTTCAGACTTCAGAAGGTGAATTGCAATAAAAACCTTTCCTCACCCTATTTCTTTAGCCCCCTTTTCCTGCTTCCCAGCAAGATGGCTTTGCTGGAAGAGAAATTATTATTTTCTCCAACACACACACAGAAACACCCCTGACCAGAAAACCCTAACCAGATGTAGGGTGGGATGTATTTACACTGGTGAAATCTCTCCCTTTCAGGGAAATGCTCTGGCTGGGGAGAAACCTTCCTTACAACTGGCCTTGACCGGCTGTGAACTTGAGATCCCTGTGCCTTCGCCTCTTTTGCCTTCACTGCACTTGGAAGAGCCCAGTCTGAACTCCCTGCACTCTGAGCACCAGATCCAGCCCCACTTGGAAAAATCAACCAGTCCAGAATGCAGCAGCCAGATTACTGGCCAGGCTATTAATGGGTTGGCGGAAACAGTTGCAGATTTGGCAGGAGAGTGTGGCTGGAATAATCTTGAAGCTGCCAAAAGGGAGAAGAGCAGGGCCAAGCTTACAAGACAAAGCTGCTCATGTTTGCACCTATATCTTTCCCTTTTTGTAGAAATTTCAACATCCAAGGAGGGCTTCTTTCAGAGTAGTATCCTTACCCCACATTCAAGGAGACCAGGACCACACCTGATGGGGCATTAGGTGCCTCCAGCACCCAGCTGTCCATCCCACCACAGAGATGCCTGTGATATTCTACCAGGGAAGGTCATCCTAACCACCTTCCAGCTTGTCAACCTCCTTCTTAAATTGTGGTGCCCAGAACTGGACACAGTATTCCAGGTGAGGTCTGACCAAGGCAGAAGAGAGTGAGACTATTACTTCCCTTCATCTGGACTCTAGACTTCTGTTGATGCAGCCTAGGATTGCATTAGGTTTTTGTGTTTTTGTACTGCATCTCACTGCTGACTCATTTTAAGCTTGTGGTCTACTAAGACCCCTAGATCCTTTCTACATATACTGCCAGCAAGCCAGGTGTCCCCATCTTATATTTGTGCATCTGTTTATTACTTCTAAGTGCAGAAACTGACATTTTATCCCCATTGAAATCAGTGTTGTTAGTCTAGCCCCAGTTCTTTAGTCTGTTACACTCATGTTGAATATTGAATCTCTCTTCTTCAGTATTAACTACCCTTCCCAGTTCAGTGTCATCTGTCCAAGTCAACAAACACAAACCCTGGTTAAATGCCAAGACTTTGCCTGTGCTCACAAAATCTGCTAAGGAGATTTCAAGCTTGCTGCCTTTAGCTGCAATCACTATAAACCTTGTCTACATGTTCAATGTATTCCCTGCTGTCTTGTATGTATTCTATATTCATTATGAAATTTTTTATGCATTCTATATTAACTTTGCTTATGATCGACATTTTTGTATTCACTCATAGGAAGTTTGATTCTTGATAGATTAGAAAAATAAAATAAGCATTAATGCTGAAGGGAGGGAGGGTTTAGCCCTGTCACAATATAGATTGCAATATAGATTGCCTGAGCAGCTTTGGCTTTAGATTCCAATATAGATTGCTTAAACAGGTTTGGCTTGTGACACTGGTCAAGTAGATAATAGGAGAAGCCACGTGGGCACAAGGAAAAGGCTTACCAAATAAGACAAGGAAATAGGTGAGGAACTTGCTTAACGTGATTATCCTCTTAAGGTAAAATGCTTGGTTGGCGATTGGTGATTGGTGAAGGGAAAGGTGTACCTTCAGTATAAGAATGCCTGCCAAATGCCATGTATTGCGGCCAGTCTTTGGAAGTGATTCCACTGGCAGCCTCTGCGCAGATCTCAATAAACTCTTTTATCTGAAGAGGAAGCAGCTTCTCTGGTGCTTTTGTGCTCTCCTCGGTCCTGGGCAGAAAGGGACAACACAAATTCACAAGTTTTTTAAAACAACTTACCATATTTCTAAGCACCCTGATTGGCTCTCAGCCAAATATGGAGGGAGGTGTGTTTCCTCCAACCATTTGCTCTTCCAAAAGTGTGTGTGTGTCCACACTCCCAAAAACTTGTCTGTGTTTACCTCCAACCACTTGTCACCACTCCCTTTCAGAACCCGCTTCCTTGGTCACCTTCCTGGAAACACACCTATTTCTGGTTGATTGTAAAACTTGTTTTATTATTCAAAATTTCAATAAATATCTTTTTAACAAAAAGAAACACACCTATTTCGAGAAGCTATTCAAATAAAAAGTTGGATGGCAGTGCGTGGGTTTGTTTGTTTTTTATATAGCTGGTTGAGTGTGGAGAGTTTAACTGGAGCGACGTGGCTCATTTTCCCACAGAGCAGGTTGAAACCTGAATTTCAGATGGGAGCAGGGAGACCACAGAGTGAAAACAGAGCAGAAGTTAAATGAGCTGGGGGAGAGCACAGCTACAGGTACAAGACTGATAATGGGGCTGGAACACCCCCTCTTAGTTCCTCCCTGGGGCTGCTAAAGGTTCTGCCATTGACCCCAGATCCACAGGATCACCAGCTCAGTTGGTAGGGCACAAGATTCCTGGGGTCATAGGTCTGAGCCCCACATTGGATGAAAAAATTCTGCATTGCAAGCATGGGCATTGCCAAGGGCAGGGGTGGGGGGGCAGCTGCCCCCTTGGATCAAGTAAAACAATAGAAATACTTACCGTAACTGACTGCCACCGAGACTTACAGTACGTTTCCGAGCACAAGTGTTGGTGCTGACCTTTCAAGCCCTAAACAGCCTCAGCCCTGTAGACCTGAAGGAGCGTCTCCACCCCCATCGTTCTGCCCGGACACTGAGGTCCAGCTCTGAGGGCCTTCCGGCGGTTCCCTCATTGCGAGAAGCGAAGTTACAGGAAACCAGGCAGAGGGCCTTCTTGGTAGTGGCGCCCGCCCTGAGGAACGCCCTCCCATCAGATGACAAGGAGATGAGTAACTATATAACCTTTAGAAGACACCCAGAGTCGTCCGCGACTGGGCCTAATGGTCAGGGGTCCCTTTACCTTTACCGTTTACAAGTTACTCTATACAAGATACAGATACGGATCTTAACTCTCTCTCTTAACAAACTCCAAACGACTCTCAGAACACCACTGACCAACAACCTCACGAACAAGGAAGGTCATGAGCCATCATGCCTATGTGGAGACCATGACCAATAGCAGAGGCCCCGTATCTCTAGGCAGAATAACTCCCTCTGCTCAGTCTTCTTGTCCTTCCGCGAACTTCTTAATTGCTTTTGTGGGAAGCTGCATCAAACAGCACGTAGGCAAAAAAATCCCAGCATAACGATGGAAACCAGGGCAGGGCGGAGGAAAGTCTGGGGATTCAGAGAATCCAAGTGTACATGATTATGATTTATTTTTGATGATAAGAGAAAAATGAATAAAAATATTTGTTTAAGAAAAGAGAGTGATGGGGCCCAAGTCACCCAGTGAATTTTGTGGCTGGGGGGGAGGGTTGGTACACGCCATAAGACCCTCCCTCCCTATCCGCCCCCCCCCCACCTCAGAGCACCCACTGCTTTCTTAGCTGGCACAGGTGAAGGGGATCGGGGTCTTTCCCCTTTGAGAGCCAAGAAGCACTGAACATCCCTGTGACCAGGGGTAGGCAAGCTAAGACCCGGGGGCCAGATGTGGCCCAATTGCCTTCTCAATCCGGCCCACGGACAGTCCGGAAATGAGTGTGTTTTTACATGAGTAGAATGTGTCCTTTTATTTAAAATGCATCTCTGGGTTATTTGTGGGGCATAGGAACTCGTTCATTCCCCCCCCCAAAAAAAAAAATATAGTCCGCCGCCCCCCATGGTCTGAACCACCTCCCTGGTGGCCTCATCTTGCTCCCCAATGCCGGCTCCAAACTCAGCCTCCCTTGCCCCCGAGGCTGGCAGTTTTCTTGAGCAGGTCCACAGCCACCCCTGTGAGGGAGGACAGCAGCTCTCTTTCTTCCGCTTATAGTGGAAACATCACTTCCTATCATATCCATCCTATATTAACTCTTGAAGATGGACAGGCTGCCCAGAGGAGGAGAAAGAGACCCCTCCCCATGGGCTCAGATTAATGGCTTGAACTCAAACGGGTAACCAGAACTCTGAGCCCAGACTTCCTATGCAGACAAGGTCTCACTGTGGCCAGCAATTGTGCTGCAACATCACACACTTGCTACAGCTTCTGGATCAGACACGGGGGAAGCTCCACACAGAGCGCATGGCAGTAACTCAGTCCTGAAGTACTCAGTGCATGAACCACCATGGCAAGGCTTCCCTGGTCCAGGAATGGCTGTTGGGCCAATCGTAGCTGGTCAAAGGACACCTGAACGCAAAAGGTTTAAGACTCGGTAGAGGAGATGAGTTGCAGACCCCATGTGGCCCCGTTCAGCTGAACTCTCTTAGACGCCCACCTGGGATCTTCCCACTCGGCATCCTTTCCCAGGACACTCCATTCCATTCCTCTTCCCACCCACTTTTCCATTTCTTCCCCAGCAGCGACTCAGCCTTCCTGGGCCGCTGGGCTTTGGGCTGGTTATAGTCTCCCCAGGGGAAATATTTTTCCCTGAAAGGTGGTGGGATGTATACATGTTGTGCTTCTTCAAACCTGGGGGTTCCTGCTGCCCACCCAAATCTGCTAATATTTCTGCTGTTAGCTAGATAAGGATCGGCATTCACAGAACAAGCTTGCTCTCTCTCTCTGTGTGTGTACAATCCCTTCTGCTTTCTGTCTTATTCAATAATATACTGTAATTTCAAAACATACCACAGACTGATGGCTCAAATAGACCGCAGCTTCCTCCTTTTTGGCTTTGCTAACCTGCAGCCACTTTTGTTAAAATGGATATTGTTAAGTAAAATGGTGTGCTGTTTCTGTGACTGACATGCATTAAATAAAATAAAATAATGGGCGTGTTCCTTTCTTGTACTGCAGACCGATATGGGAACAAGATGTGTAATTTATGAAATTTATGACTTGCTTGCTTGCTTGGAAATCAGACCCTCCAAGTGTCCTTATTTTCCAGGGACATCCCTGATTTAGAGAAGCCATCCCAGTTTCTGATTTGATCCCAGAATGTCCCACTTTTCCTTAGGACGTCCCTATTTTCACTGGAGAAATGTTGGAGGGTATGGAGTTACCTGACCCCCGAGCCGTCTGAGGGCAATCCTGTACAGGGAAGGTTATTTTTTTAATGTTTAATGTTTTATTATGTTTTTAATATTTGCTGGAAGCTGCCCAGTTTGGCCACCTGACAGTTCTGGATCGCAGCGAGGGGCCCGACCTGATCTGGGGCTGTCTCGACCCAGCTTGACCCAAGACCAGATCCCTCTGAACTGGCTCAGGATTTGGGCTGATGGCTGGCTGGTGAAGGACCCTGTGTGAGAGGCAGGGAAGTAAGGATCTTCCAAGGTGGGAAGCTGGGAGAAAAAAGAGAAGCTCCCAGGTGAGAGTTGGGAGGCTCCACCCCCTTCTGTGTGGGATAAGAGTTAAGATCTACCTGTCAAAGAGGACTTTGCACCTCTCTATCTCTTCTTCTTTAGATCATTTTGCTTTTCAATGAAATGTAGTATGAAAAGTCTGAATGAAACCTTAATTATAAAATACAGGGGAAAGGATTTGGGCTTCAACTGAATGGGTTGCACAGCTCTGCTACCCAGCATGTCCTCCTGGCCCTACTAAAATATCGTGCTGCCTCAGGTGTGGCGGAGACACTCTCTCAGCAGTCAAAATAAAAAAAATTCTTCCAGTAGCACCTTAAAGACCAACTAAGTTAGTTCTTGGTATGAGCTTTCGTGTGCATGCACACTTCTTCAGATACACTGAAACAGAAGTTGCCAGATCCTTCTATACAGTGAGAAGGTGGGGAGGGGTATTACTCAGAAGGGTGGTGGGAATGGGAGATTGGCAGATAGCTGAGATGAGCCTGTTGACGACTCTTAACGACTGCAATATCCGCACACGAAAGCTCATACCAAGAACTAACTTAGTTGGTCTTTAAGGTGCTACTGGAAGGAATTTTTTTATTTTGACTATGGCCGACCAACACGGCTACCTATCTGTAACTGGAACCATGGAAGGTCTCAGCAGTCAGGCTGGGTTAAGGTCCAACTGCTGGTCCAACTTCTGTATGAGGAACGGATGCCATCTTTTAATTCGCCTCAGGTAGCAAAATGTCTTGCACAGGCCCTGCTCAGGAGACACGGATGAGACCATTCTTAAAGAACAGAGGAGCTTTTATTTAGAGGCTGTTTCACAGCACAGCTGCAGGAAGCAGGCAAGGAGCAGTAAAACATGACTCCCCAAACATGGGAGAAATCAGTGGGCAGTTGTGGTTACAGCGTGCAGGGTTCAAAATGCAAAGTGCACAAGACATCTCCGGCAGTCAAGTTTCTCAGCAGTCTCCCAGTGCAGGGAAAGAGGCGGGATCTGGTCTGACCTAGTTGTCAGCCAGCAGAGGTGATCTGGTCATGCCCTAGTCGCCTGCTGGTGAATATGGCTTCTAGGCATGGATCCTTCAGACTGGATTTCTGATTCAGCTCCAGGAATTCCTTGGTAGGGAGCCTCTTTGGCACTGCTGGTACAAACAACAATAGAATATTCTCCCCCAAAATGCAGATATATCCAGGGTTAAGTGCTAAGGAGTGTTTTCAAAAAGAAATTATATCCTACTGGATCTTCAAAAATACATCTAGATGGCTAACAATGAGAAAATGAAGGAAAAAATATTACAAGTAATCACACACACAGACATTCCAATCAGTCGCCAGTTGAAAATATACTCTGGAAACCAAGCCTTATGAGGAACGGTTGAGGGAGCTGGGTATGTTTAGCCTGGAGAAGAGGAGACTAAGAGGAGACAGGAGAAACATCTTCATATCTGAAGGGCTCCAGAGGGTAGGAACCAGACCCATGGATTCAAGTTACCAGAAAGGAGCTCTGACTAAATATTAGGAAGAACCTTCCCATGGTAAGAGTAGTTTGACTGTGGAAGAGGCTGCCTCTGAAGGTTGTGGACTCTCCTTTATTGGAGGTTTTTAAGCAGAGGTTGGGTGGCCATCTGTCATGGATGCTTTAGTTGAGTTCCTGCATTGCAGGCGTTGGACTAGATGACCCTCAGGGTCTCTTCCAACTCTCCAATTCTAAGATTCTATGGATAAGGAAGAATGGGAGAGAGATCAATCAGGCAGGTCAAAAGCTTGCTAGGACAAAGGGGCCATAAGCAGCTCCTGTCAAGAGCCTTCCTGCAACACCCCAAGTTTCCAATCACGTTCCAAAGACTGCTAGGGCAGGGAGATTTATGGGCACGTTTTATGCTGTGGTGGTTAGAAGCAGCACTTCCATATGAGGCCCCATTCACTTTCCTTATTATTATTATTGGCAGTCATTGGAGATAATACAAATCCCTGGAGAGAACAGCATTTCACCCAACACCAATTAGACAATAAGGTGGTAGGAACTATGACTGGGAAGCATTTTGTCTGCAGTAACAAAGGGCTCGTTCACACTTCTGTCTGTCCTGTGCCTGGGAAGCATGGTTCCGAGCAGTTTTCCTCTCATTGCACACTTTCCAGGCACAGCTCCAAGCAATTTTGTCTTTGCCCCACTGCTTACCCCCAGCCTGCTCTTTAGCGCTAAATCAGAACAAATGGCATTCCACGGAAAACCCGATTTCTGTTAGTTCTGATTCAGCACTAAAGGTTTCCCCGAGCGAAACTGGCCGGGCAAATGAAGAAGTGGATAAGCTCACCTCACAACAGCTGCAAATGTTTCCATAGCCACCTTCACCCAAATACGCACAGAGAGCAAGAGACTCTGGTCTGAATTACACTCACAGAACCTGAGCTCTCTGCTGATAGCCAAAAGCAAACAAAGCGTGCCTGAAAAGCTATATATGATCCCCTTGTTTAAACCAGTTTGGAACAACTTCCCCCCAGTTCCTAAGTTTGCCTCGAGAGGCCTTTTTTACTTCAATTTGATCATACAGCTTCTGCTCTCCAGGCAGCAGAGGCTCCTTGTTGGCAATTTTCTGTATTTACTCAGCTACTTCCCTCACTTCCTTCAGGGACCGGATTCGCTGCTGATATCCAGGCTTCAGCTCCTCTTCTTCGGACATGATGAGCAGATCAATGTACTCTGGGGTAGAGAGTGGGTTGGGCTTCAGTGCAATCGCCTGAAGGCGCTGGAGGCTTTGAGATGATTTCTTGATGAGCTCTTCTAAGATGTGTTTCACTTCTTCATATTCCTCATTAAGCTTTTCAAGCAATTTCTCTGTGGTCATCAGCTCACCAGAGGCACGTTCATACTTTTGCTTCAGTTCTTCATAGGTCCTTCTCTCTCTTTTTGTGGTATATTCAAATTTGTATTTCTGATCGTAGTGCACACTCCACTCACACTGGCGCGGACAGACTCTGCATCTTCCTGTCCTCTTATTGATAGCTGCACAACCATGCTTATCTTCATCTCTAGGAATTCTACAAGGATAGTGACAGGTGAAGTGACAATTCATGCAATTAGTTATGTATTTTCCCATGCCAGATATATCCTCCTTCTTTGGTACAGTTACCTCTACCTCATATGTAAAGTTTCTGTTTGCCGCCACGTCAACCTTATGCTTGTCCAGGGCTTCCTGTGTCTTCCTCAGTTCTTCCAGCTTGGCCAGTCCAGCTTTGATTTGGGGCTGCAACCCTTCAATAGCAGCTTCAAGCTCTTTTCGCTCCCTGAGCACTTCCTTTGTCAGTGTTAAGCTCTTGCTTTCTAGCGTGTGGGATGAATCAAAGAAGGTCTTCATGCTCATGGTGCCCATTTTCCAAAACATTTTATCAAAACTGAAGTTGCCTCCAGGCTCCACAGGATTGTTGGCAAACAGTGCTGAATTGTTGAATTTGAAGTGCACAGGGGTGCCCTTGGCATCCTTAGCGCATGGTACATTGGCTTCCTCAATGGCCTCGAGAACAGGAGGGGTCTGTCCATCTGCAAATGTGATCAGGACTTGGATGTTGTCCTTTATATCTTTGCCAAAGATGGAGAGCACAGAGTCAAAGATGTATTTCTGGGCATGAGTTAAACGAGCAGAAGAGGCCTGGACGACAATACAGATGGCGTCTATATGATCAGTGCCCCCTGGGGAGGAGAAAAACTCCCGGATCTGCTTTGTTATCAACTTGTCATGCTCTATTCCTCTTGTGTCTCCAAATTCTGGAGTGTCAATAATGGTGAGGGAATAGGGGACTTGGAAACCCTTGCAGTAGTGGACAACGTAGGCGGTCACTTCTGATGTTTGGCTTTGAGTTTGGCTTCTGTTGGTATTTTCAGGAATAAGTTTGAATCGGAATTTATCTCCCCATTGCACACCCAGGACATAATTGATCATTCCATTGATGAGAGTGGTTTTCCCTGACCCTGTTGTCCCCATCACCATAATCACTTTGTTGGGGACCTGAATGTTCTCTTTCCCTAGCTGGTATGTTAGACAGGATCCAGAGGCATCCTGTACGGGCTTCAGTGGCAGAGCATACACTGCTGGTGGCCCATCCTCCATGCGAATGCTGTCTTGGAGGTATTTACAAGCTACTCTCTTGTCTCCTTCCAATGTGGAAACCTCAATCTCTTTGCTGGGCTCACTCTCAGCCCCACCGGCACACATGGCTGAGACTCTGAATCTGTAGGGTGTTTGGGGCTTCAGACCATCAATCTCACAGAACTCTGTTTTCTTCCCTGTTCTTTTTTCAGCCCATTCATCTTTGTCCTTGCTTTTTGCCTCTCCAGCCGCTTCACTGTAGTCCACTTTGTATTCCTTTATAACAGCTCCCTGGCTAATGACCTTTGGGCTCTCCCAGGCTATACTGATTTTGGAAGACTCTGCGATTATCACTCTCAGTTCCCCAGGAGGGCTGGTAGGACGTGTCTGTACAGATTCACTCACGTTGCTGGTCTCACTAAGTCCTGGTTTGCTCCTAGCGGTGTATCGAAACTGGTATTCTGTGTTTGTGCTCAACCCTCTCACTTGGAATGTCTCCTGACTGTCGTCAGTATTCACAATCTTCCAATTTTCTTCTCCTGCAATCTTGTACTCTACTTGATAGCTGGAGATTGAAGCCCTCCCATACTCAGCTGGTTGAAATGTCAGCTGCACATGGTCATGTCCAATTCGGCCAATCAGTGGAGGGAGAGGATTTGAGGGCAGCTCGAAGTTGCTGCTGAGCATTTCCCCATCTTCATAGAGGTAAATGGAAGCACCTGGGTTGTTCTGGTCTGGGACAGAAGCCACAAGGAACCGGGTATTCTCATTTGATTTACTGACCCGGGCAAAATCTGTAATGGATTTGGCAGCTTTACGAGCATTCCGAATTCTCTCTTGGTGCTCAAACCAGGCTTGACTGTTCTTGGGTGCTGACTGGCCACTGGTGGAATTTGCTGTTTCCTGAAAAAAATCTTTCTGAAGCCAGTCTTGTAAGGTGGCTAAAAATGGTTCCTCATCATGTAAAGAAGTGAAGGTAAATGAGACAACAAACTCATTCACAGGATTTAGCACAATTTCTTCCAGTTTGTTCTGGGAAGAGATTACTTCCATTCCACTTAGGATTCTAAGGTAAGAATTCACCAAATTAATCTCTCGTTCCTTGGCATCCAAAAACTCACTGAGTCTTTGGCTGTTGAAGGGAGACTGGTTAATGGACATTAAAATGTCCACCAGAACACTTTCCTCTTTCCCCCCTCCCCGGATCAAAGGCAGGATTCCCGCCAGGTGTTTCTGGAAAGTCTGCCTGTGCTGCTTGCACAGATCCTTGAATCTCTTGATTTTCTTCTTTAATTCTGGGAACTTTTCAGCAACAGGATTCATAGCCAGATCATTGCATCGCATGTTGATTTCATTCAGATTCTCCAAGACAGTTTGAGCATCAAAGATCAGTGCTAAGCTGATCTCACGCACCATCTTAGCTGCTCTGGAATCTAGCTTGGTCAATGGGTACAGCCAAACTCTGACAGGCACAGCCTTCTCTCCATCCTCCCCAAGCTTTTGGGGCAGATCGCTGTAGACTTTCATGGCATCTTGAAAAGTCACCGGATTACTTTCCAAAGAAAAATCCCCATAGAACTTGCAGCTGAAATTCTCCGTTTGGGCTTTCTCCTTCTCCTCTATCTGGACAGACGCTTCCCCTTTGATAGAGACTGCAATCAAGTTGATCGCAGCGTGGAGGCTTCCTTGTATGTCTTGCACAGACTCGGAAGAAGAGACATTTCGGTCAAACACAAAGAAAGCCTGGGCTCCATACAAGATGGCAGTGACAACATGGGTGGCTGTGCCATGCTCAAAAACAGCTGGATAAATGACATTTTGGGTTCCCAAATGGCTCATGGTCAGCTGTGAATACTTGGTGGTAGCTTTGTACTGCAGAGTGACTCTGGCCTGTTTCGTGGACTTCTTGGTGTCTTGAAGGAATTTGCCTGATCCACCCACTTCAACCAATCCCCCCAAAAAACTGGCCTTGAGTGATGCTGAGACATTGAGGGCAGAGGCCTTATCATCGATGGAGTCAGATGCAATGATTTCATATTCAGCCTTGGGTTGAGGTTTGATACACAAGTCCTTCTGAAGTGAGGCCTGGTCCCAAAGGGTGATTCCTGGGATAAAGCAGAGAAATATGCAAGGCTTGAGTATGTTCATACAAATGTAGAACACAATTAGCCTAATGCCTAAGGGTGTACAGAGAAACAAGGAGATAAAATAGACCTATCATTGCCCACAATGTCTGCGCTCATGAATTTTGTCCCACTGTCATCCCCAATGAAAGAGGTTTGTGCAGTTTTGTAAAACTTTGCAAAAGGCAGAGAAAATATTTGACCAGATATGATAGTGGAACAAGTGTGAACATTTCATGAGCTTCTGTTGTACAGGCCTCAGAAAGGGGGTGGGCACTGGCTCAGCAGCAGGGATAAGATTCAGTCACCACCATTTAGGGCTGTGATCATGTCCTGATTGAGGCCCTAGAGAGCTGGTCTAGTTGTTGACTGGCACGGAAAAAATGGGTATATATAAGGAGAATTCCCTGGGGGCCAAGATCCAAGCTGGGACAAAACACTTTGGTGAGAGAACCCTAGCAGATTTAAAATCACAAAATATGCAACAAAGCAAAGTGTGGAAATTTAGGCTGTCAGACCTTTAAAATATGTGCTTGTGAGTTCCTTCCAAAATAGTCCCCCCCCCCCCCAGCATTGAAAAAGACCACATGTTTGGTAAGTTCGTAATGGTTTACTTTAAAACTCTCCAAAGGTCAGATTCATGTCCTTTTCCATACAGCAGTCGGAAAACACAGGGAGTAAAACTTGGCTTAGTTACAGTGGTGAAAGTTGTTAAATTATTGGTACAGGAACACAACAATGGATTACAGTCCCTCCAGGTGTCCCAATTTTCCAGGGACAGTCTTGGATTTACAGAAGCCATCCCGGTTTCTGATTTGATCCCAGAATGTTCCACTTTCCCTTGGGCTTAGGACATCCCTATTTTCATCAGAGAAATGTTGGAGGGTATGGAGTTATGTGACCCCTGAGCCAAGGAGAAAAGTAACTAGACAACCTATAGAAGACATCTGAAGGCAGCCCTGTTTAGGGAAGTTTTTATGTTTAATGTGGTATTTTTCAAGAAAAAAGAGGCCAGAACTCTCCATGAATGCTTCCCTTTTTCTCTTATAATGCAATGGTGACCACCTGAGAGGTGCTGGAACTGAGTTCTGGCAGGTTCTGGCTGAAAAAATGTCCTGTTTTTTTACCTACAGTAATAATTGTGGAAAGATGTATTCTTAATGGCCTGCATAGGCCTGGTGGACTACAAAGGTTTTCAGCAAGCTTAAAAAAATTGAAACAGAACACACCTGCTGAATCTTTATTGACAGATGTTGATGGTGATGATTTGGGCCAAGACGATGCCAGCAAGGTTAAGGAGCAAAGATGCTATCACGGGCAAGAAGACTTCTTTTTAATAAGTGGAAGTCTTGTCCAAATGAAGAGAACATAAAGGAACACAAATGTTGGCAAAAGAAGACAGTAAGGGATGTTGAAAATGAATTTGAGGAGCACGTTTAGCACTGAAACTGCACTGTTTGGGCCAACTGCTAAGTGTAAGCTCTTCCTTGCACCAGCTCTACCTGGGATGAGGGCATCTTTACGACAGTCGTACAGCATCCCCAGCTGGAATGGGCGGCCCAGGGCTGGTATTTCAACCGTGTCGTCTGATCTGTCCATGGCTCTGGTCCAGGTTGCTCTCCTGCCTTCACCTCCCTGCAAGAAACAAGAGATGTGAAGGACTCTGGAAAGATTATTCGGCATGCAAAGTGTGTGGGGAAAAGAGGAAGATTAGCACTACCATCCAAATAGGGATGCCAACATGCCTTCAAGACCCCCTCCCCAAAAGGGAGGTGGGAGGTAATGTCACATGGGGGGAATTAGACGGTTGTATGCAGTACTTGCACATATTCAAGGCAGCTTATGCAACTGATCTTCTTCCCTCCCATCTACAGCCCCCTGTAGTAGTTGATCTCTATCCAGTGATCCCTGCACCCTGAACAAAGGGGACTGTGTCACACAGACTTGTAGTGGGAAAGAAATCACCCTGAAACTGGGCAAAGGGATCATGTGCCAATGGGGGTGCTGCTTGGACAGGATTCCTAGGCCCAAAGTCAGGTGAATCCCACTGCAGCCCTGTATGGCAGACACTATACTTTCCTGGCCCTCTGGAAAGGGTTTGGGGGGGCACAAGGGGTCACAGGAGCTGGAAGGGAAGATCAATATTTTCCATGTACAACCACTGGGTGCTTCCTACACTGAATTTCCGTTTGGCTGAGAATTGTGCCTCCTGAGAACATTTCGGATGGTAGAGAAATATTCTACCACCACCAGTTTTGGCACCACTCTGGCACAGTATTCAAGGAGGCTATCAAAGTGGGGAACTGATACATGCAGCCAGCCAAATCACACAACAACAACAATAATTATGAATGATGCTGCCATAGCTAACAGCGAGATACACAAAGTAGTATTTGGCAGAAACAAACTGCAGAGGAAACAGCACTGATTATGATTAATACAAGCTGAAATGGAAGTTCCTGCTCTCTTATATTACTCCTTGTGCTGCACCAAGAAGTTCATGGCACAATGGGAGCCAAATAACACGGTAAAGGGATGGTATCCGCAATATACAAAATACTACTCCAAAATCTCACAAACTCCCTAGATGCAATCAAAAAACAATGGGAGAATGACATAGGCTATGAGATTAACCCCACTCAATGGACCATAATGTGGTCTAAACCCCCCTTAAAATCCATATCCAAAAAGAAAAGAAAAAAGAATTCAATCTGAAAATCACCTGCAGGTGGTACCTAACACCAAGGAAACTAGTGCTAATACGCCCAGGAACCTCACCAAAATGCTGGAGAGGGTCACCTCCACAGGCACATATCTCCACATGTGGTTGGAGTGTCCCAAAATCCAACTATTCTGGACAACAGCCATACGATAAATATGTAAAATAACCAAGGAAGTATTAGACATCACCCCAGAATTGGCCCTACTAAGCAGCTTTCAAGACAAGAATGTCCACTTACACCACAAAGAACTCATAACGCACCTACTCTCAGCAGCCAGAAACATAATAACCAGACGCTGGAGAGACCTGTCAGGAGTAAGCATGGACCAAGGTACCAAATAGTATGGGAAACTGGAAAAATTTGCCAATAAACTGAAACTGACAGGGGGACAAATAGAAGAAGACGCCTTCACCCCGGTATGGCTCCCCTTTATCACATACACAGCCCAACAAAAAAAATTCCTTCCAGTAGCACCTTAAAGACCAACTAAGTTAGTTCTTGGTATGAGCTTTCGTGTGCATGCACACTTCTTCAGATACACTGAAACAGAAGTTGCCAGATCCTTCTATATAGTGAGAAGGTGGGGAGGGGTGTTACTCAGAAGGGTGGTGGGAATGGGAGATAGGCAGATAGCTGAGAGAACCTGTTGACGACTCTTAACGACTGTAATAGGTCTTACAGGAAAAGGCAAGGGGTGAGAAGGTGAGAAATGGTTTAGTCATGTATAGTGAGATAAGAATCCAATGTCTTTGTTCAGCCCAGGTCTCTCCATGGTTTTAAGTTTGGTAATGAGTTGTAATTCAGCAGCTTCTCTTTCCAGTCTATTTCTGAAATTCCTTTGTAGTAAAACAGCTACTTTGAGATCTTGTATAGAATGTCCTGGGAGATTGAAGTGTTCTCCTACTGGTTTCTCTGTTTTGTGATTCTTGATGTCAGATTTATGTCCGTTTATTCTTTGGCGTAAGGTTTGGCCTGTTTGTCCAATATAGAGAGCTGAAGGACACTGTTGGCATTTGATGGCATACACAATGTTAGACGATGAGCAATTAAATAGTCCCGAGATGGTATGTGTGATGTTGTTGGGGCCAGTAATGGTGTTGTCCGGGTGTATGTGGCAGCAAAGTTGGCATCTGGGTTTATTGCAGGCTCTGGTGCCAGTGTCTGTGTTAAGTCTGGTTGTAGTATTATTGTGGGTTAGGAGTTGTTTAAGATTGAGTGGCTGTCTGTAGGCAATGAAAGGTCTTCCTCCCAGAGCTTGAGAAAGAGAACTGTCATTGTCCAGGAGAGGTTGTAGATCTCTGATGATGCGTTGTACTGTTTTAACTTGGGAGCTGTATGTGATGACTAGAGGTGTTCAACTTTGCCAACTTTGCTGCCACATACACCCGGACAACACCATTACTGGCCCCAACAACATCACACATACCATCTCGGGACTATTTAATTGCTCATCGTCTAACATTGTGTATGCCATCAAATGCCAACAGTGTCCTTCAGCTCTCTATATTGGACAAACAGGCCAAACCTTACGCCAAAGACTAAACGGACATAAATCTGACATCAAGAATCACAAAACAGAGAAACCAGTAGGAGAACACTTCAATCTCCCAGGACATTCTATACAAGATCTTAAAGTAGCTGTTTTACTACAAAGGAATTTCAGAAATAGACTGGAAAGAGAAGCTGCTGAATTACAACTCATTACCAAACTTAAAACCATGGAGAGACCTGGGCTGAACAAAGACATTGGATTCTTATCTCACTATACATGACTAAACCATTTCTCACCTTCTCACCCCTTGCCTTTTCCTGTAAGACCTATTACAGTCGTTAAGAGTCGTCAACAGGCTCTCTCAGCTATCTGCCTATCTCCCATTCCCACCACCCTTCTGAGTAACACCCCTCCCCACCTTCTCACTATATAGAAGGATCTTGCAACTTCTGTTTCAGTGTATCTGAAGAAGTGTGCATGCACACGAAAGCTCATACCAAGAACTAACTTAGTTGGTCTTTAAGGTGCTACTGGAAGGAATTTTTTTTATTTTGACTATGGCAGACCAACACGGCTACCTATCTACTACTACAGCCCAACAAGACAATGACAAAAATCTATCAACAGCATACAAATCAATATGGCTAACCTGATCCAAAACACCCACCCACCCCACTCACACAAGAAAACAAAGACCACCACAGCCAAGCACAAATGAACAACCACACCCGAGGCCAACCCCAACCTCCCTCACTATCAAAGGAACACAACTGAATAGCAGAGAACCTGCACAAGCAACGCTGACACAACCCCCCCATATATTAAGTAAAATAGAAACATCACCACCCCACCCCACCCCCACTCACCTTTCCCCCCTCAGCCTCTTTCCCCCTAGTCTTCCTAATCTCTCAACAAATGAAACCGATTTGTAAAAAGGAAAATGTTACATGGAAAAAAAATATGAGAGAGAGACATTGCACCTACCTTTGTAAATAAAGAAAATCTTTAATAAACATACATTTATAAAAAGAAAATATTTTGTAGAGGAACACAGAACTGTAGAGTTGGAAGGCACACCCAAAGGTCATCTAGTCCCACCCCCTGCAACCCACAGGTGAAGAATCCCTGACGGAATCTCAACTAAAGCATCCAGGCCAGATGGCCATCCAACCTCTGCTTGAAAACCTCCAAGGAAGGAGAGACCACCACCCAACAACAAGGGAGTGGAGTGTGTCCCACAGTCGAACAGCTCCTTCCGTCAGCAGGTTCTTCCTAATGCTCAGCTGGACATTTGAATCCATTGGTTCATGTCCTGCCCCCTGGACCAGCAGCAAAGAGCCTGTTCCATCTTCCCTGTGTCAGCCCTTCAGGTATTTCAAGATGGCGCTCATATCACGTCTCAGTCTTCTCTTCTCCAGGCTAACCATTCCCAACTCCCTCAACCACTCCCCCCAAAAGCTTGGTTTCCTGACCCTTCATCATCTTGGTCTCCTGCCCCAGCACACGTTCCAGCTTGTCAGGATCTTTCTTAAACTGTGGCCCCCTGAACCTTACAAAGTACTCCAGGTGTGTTGGAAGGGACCCCCTAGAGTAATCTAGTCCATCCCCCTGCAATGCAGGAATCTCAGCTAAAGCATCCGTTTACATTTAACCATTTCCAGTCTCTTTCTTTATTAAGACTTTGACTAGGTTTCCTGTTCATTAAATGTCTCCCAATACCCTTTTCCATCTGTCTGCAAAACCATTCAAGATTAATCCCAATTGCCCTGTCTAGCCGATTCTCTTTTCAGGCATACGGTGACCACCATAGAGCCCATAACAATTTATTCTTTTTTGTGTTCTGGAACGGACGTTCACTACATGCAGTCCTTAAAAGCAGCTAGTTCTGTACTGTAAAAGGCAGGTAGAGACCTTTTCAACAACAACAACAAATCCGTTTATTGTGAGGACCATGCCTGTACACAAGCATCAACACAACAATAGTTAAAAATATTAAAATTCATTACATACTATGCCAATTTAGCTAGGCCATAAACCAAAAAGTAAATGGAATAATCAAAATGAAATTATTGTTTTCTCCAACATACACACACACACCGCTGACCAGAAAACCCGAACCAGTTGTAGTGTGGGTTGTATTTACACTGGTGAAAGGAAATCTCTCCCTTCCTGGGAAAGGCTCTGGCTGGGGAGAAACCTTCCTTACAACTGGCCTTGACCGGCTGTGAACTTGAGTTCCCTGTGCCTTCGCCTCTTTTGCTTTCACTTTACTTGGCAGAGCCCAGTCTGAACTCCCTTCACTCTGCGCACCAGATCTAGCCCCACTTGGAAAATTCAACCAGTCCAAAATGCAGCAGCCAGGGTTTCCAGGTGGATAAATCGAAATTAGAAACAGAACTGTTAGAACCTAAGACCAAGGTACTTTCAAAAATGTATAACTTGCTGTTGAAATGGAATACGCAGGATGAAACTGTTAAATCAGCTATGATAAAATGGGCACAGGACATTGGGCACAATATTATGTTTGCTGACTGGGAAAAGTTATGGATCACCGGAGTGAGGTTTACGGCATGTAATGCCTTGAAAGAAAACATTATGAAAATGATATACAGGTGGTACATGACCCCAGTCAAGCTGGCAAAAAATATATCATTTGCCCGATAATAAATGTTGGAAATGTAAAGGAACTGAAGGGACATTCTTTCACCTATGGTGGACATGCCCAAGGGTTAAGGCTTTCTGGGAAATGATCAAAGTTTGCTTTGACTTTTTCTGTTTGTTGTATGGTGACGGTATTTTATATGTTTGGTGGTTTGTTGTTTAAAAATTGCAATAAATATCTTTTTTAAAAAAAAAAAAATGCAGCAGCCAGATTACTGGCCAGACTATTAATGGGTTGGTGGAAACAGTTGCAGATTTGGTAGGAGAGTGTGGCTGGAATAATCTCCAAGCTGCCAAAAGGGAGAAGAGCAGGGCCAAGCTTACAAGACAAAGCTGCTCATGTTTGTTCCTATTTCTTTCCCTTTTTGTAGAAATTTAGATATCAAAGGAGGGCTTCCTTCAGAGTAGTCTCTTTACCCCACATTCAAGGAGACCAGGACCACACCTGATGGGGCATTAGGTGCCTCCAGCACCCAGCTGTTCACCCCACCACACCGCAATTAAACAGAGTTCAAGGCAGTACACATTTCAGCAGCACAAGAGATCTGACTAGGAAATGGGTTCTGCAATTTACCACCTGCTCTCAGCCTCTCTTCCTGGGCAGCAGACCTTTCATTCCATCACTTTGCAAGGAGGGAAGATTCCTCCTATACAGAGTGGGAAAAGCCAAAGGTGTGAGATAGCAGAAGTGGAGCTGGAGCTGAGTTCCACCTGTGCTCTGATTGTGCTTGCAGAAACTGGGCAGGTGCCAACCCTTTGAAGATCCCTCAGTTTCTCTTGACACCCCCAGCTTTCCCCCAAGATGAGGCCAAAGGAAAGGTAGGGCAGAGAGGGAGAGAAAGAGATCTGATGCAGGTCTCCCCCAAATTGCGAGGATTAAGAGCAATCTCACACATGCTGCAGACTTAAAATAGGAGAAAGGGGCAGAGAGCAGAGGAGAATAAACAGTGGGGGATGCCATCAGTGACTGAAATACTTTCTCATTAATTGATGGAGACTGGTAAAACAAACCAAGGGAACACACAGAAATGTCCAGGATGCAGTTGCCCAGATGGTCCACAGCCGCCTGCCCCCTCCCTCCTGCAAGGAAGCAACTGGCAGCAGCAGAGGTGCTCAGCATCTTAGGAAGGTGCCATATCCTGAGTCAGGGCAGGGGTCCCCCTAGTCCCACCCCAAAGCCCAGGAGAGCCTTGCGCCGCAGCCTTCATTCCTTTGCTCCAAGTCTGGGCCATATCAGGATGGATTTGTGGCCTTTCCAAAGAGCCAGAGAGCAGGAGGCGAGGGCATCATCAGCGCAGGATCCCCATCACCAAGTCCCCTCTGCAATATGCCAGCTGGAACGGTTTGCAGCAGCCGTGCAAAAGAAGCCTTTGACAACAAAAGAAGCCGTGACAACTTCTAATGTGCAAACGCGTCTTACCAGAAACGTGGAAATCGGATGAATCTTGCCTCCAAGTGGCTCTCTTGCTTGAGTTTGTCTCGACTTGCGTTGGTCCCCTCTTAAAGCACAAGTCTGCTTCAGGCACAGAGGCCACTTCTCCTCTTATCTATTTGGGAGGGGACAATCACTTTCAGGGGGAGAAGGAAGTTGCGAGATAGTGGGAACCCATTTCCACTCGTCAGCATTTCACTCCAAAAAGGCTCTTCAGCAGTGCATCACAGAGTTGGAAGGGACCCCAAGGATCATTTAGTCCAACCCCTCCTGCAGCCTCCCCACAAGTCGGATCCATGCAGAAACAAGGTCCTTAGTCGCACAACCCTCCCTTTCCTAGTATCCGGACCCAAAATGGATCCATGGAAGCTTCATACAGCAGGGATCAACATCATGGGGGATCTGTTCTCCCCCCTGGGCTTTTGGGAAAGAGGTTGTCAGCAGGGCCTCCATCTTGGCCTCAGATATGGGGGCTCTTGGCAGTAGAGGAAGGTTTCCCTCGACAAAGAGCCACAACCAGCCTCAATTTATATGAGATTAGGAGAGATGAAGCCTTCTGGAGCAAAAGCAGTTGAGGGCCCTGAGAAGTTTGGGTGAACGGCGTTATACAAACAATAACAATAATAAATATTATCTTCCATTTTTATGCATTGTGGCAGCAGCAGCAGGGCCATGCTCTGAGGGAACCCTTCCAACCCCTCACAGATGAAGGAGGAAATTCTGTGTATTCAGGGGTGGAAGAGCTGACAGGAATTTGCCTCCCGGTATAAATGTGATGGGGCCGTCCCTTCAGGCAGGCGGGGGGAACCTTGGCCCCTCCTGAGGCTGCTGAACTACAACTCCCACCACCCGGCCCTTTGGCCAGGCCAGCTGGGGCCGGGGGGAGTTGCAGTTCAGCAACATCTTTTGCGCCCCAAATCCCCCCCCCCGCCTGCTCCAGGGAAAGGAAGCTTTTGAACTCCTCATGATGAACTCCCCTCACTGGCCAAAGGCTCTTCCGATGCTGCTCTGGAGGGAAGCATTTTGAACCTGCTGTTCTGGTGGCCTCAGGAAAAAGAGCGGGAAAATCCTAGCTGTTTCTGAGGGAAAAGCGTCTAAAATTCTCCTCAGAACCAGTCCTCACACCGCTTAGGGCAATTCACTCCTCTTGCTTCTGGAGGGGAAAGAAACTTGCACAGTCAGCTTCTAGGTTAACAATATTTGCTCTGCGATTTCTGCCCATCCTGCAGCGTTTGCACAAAACTCAAGAGCACCACTCCTTAACTCCTGCGATTTTGGGCCTGGAAAAGCGATGGGGAAGGAGATACGCTGCCATTCCCTTTTCATAATATCCCTTCTGAGTGTTCGGTGCAATCTCTCAAATCCCTGACTAGAATCCTTTTTATGAAGCTGAAAAGCTCTGGGTGAAGGGACTTAATACAACTGTCATCAAGGGACAGGAGGAGGAAAACTCGGCCTATTTGGGGCATGTATTTCCCCCCTCAGCGCCCTCTTGGCTCCGGTCGCCATTTCACGCATCAGAAGTGTGGGGCTGAATTGGTGCTGCACCAAAATGGCTGCCCTGTCGGGCAAGGCTTTTCCAGAGGGGCTTCCACAGAGGAGTCGGGAACCCCCAAGCCCACTCCCCAAAGTGGCCCTTCCTGGCAAGCGGAGGGAGGCTGTTTCCCCCACCATGCTGGCCTCACAAAATGGAGCCTGGGGGCGCATTGCCTGTCGTGTGGCCCCAGGCTGAGGGGAGAGAAGAGGAGGCTGAGGGGATCCTCCCGCCTGGCCAGGGCCTTACGAAGAACAGTGGCAGGATTTGGCCTGCAGAGCAGTGCCATAAGAATGGTGGGGAGGGCAGAGGGGACCCTCGGGGGGGGGATGCCCCCCACCACTCACTCCACCCTGAACTCTGCTGACTTGGCCTTGGGCACGATGCCCACCACAAGGTGGATATTGCGGTTCTAACGGGGGTCGCCCCCCATTTCCTGCCTGCACCCCTCTCCCCTTGTACTGGCTCCCGAGAGGAGAATATGGGGGCAACCAAGCCCCGTATCTCCCCTTAAATAGGTTTGTGAGCTGTGGTGGATCCTCAGATCCGGCCTTGGCTTTCCTCTGACTCCAGGATGATCTGGCATTATTAGATACATAATACATATTTAAAAATCTGTTGGAGGTCTGACTGTGTCAGAGCATTGTGTGGGGCTCCTCTCTCCCATTCGTGACCAGCTCTGCCTTCCCTCAGGGGACATGGGGGGCATTAATGGGCCCCTCAATATAAGAGGAGAGAGAATGCTAAAAAATATCCAAATTCATTTCCTCAATTCAGAAATAATAACCGTAGGCATATAGGTATTGAACACACCTTCAAAAAGTCTAATTATTTTTGCAGGATTTTCCTCAAAAGAAGGATTTTGATTTTTCCAATTGCAAACATCGGAGCTTGTAAAAGGGACATGTTGAATGGTAAAGGTCCTTGGGAGTCTAACGCCCTGATCATTTGGCTGTTCCAAAGGATCATACACTTGCCGGAGAGGGGCCACCACAGTGGGCTTGGACAAAGCCTTCGATTTAAGTGTCTCTGCAGGTTTTGTTGCCCTGTCCCACGCTGTTCTCAAAACCTTTTGCTTTTTTCTCCAATTCTCATCCTGGCACTGGGCTGCTTCTAGAACCCAGGGGGCCACATCCAGTTCTGTTTTAAACGGTTCTACATACTGGAACTGCTTACTAGTCCATCTTATCTCTTTATCTAGAGTTTTTCTGAAGTCATCATCATCATCATCACCTTTCTCTTCACCTTCCTTGCTTGCATCACATGGGGGTTGGGGAGGGGCAGAGGGGGGAATCTTCTCCTTTGGGTCCTCAGTCTGGGCATTGGGCGGAGAAGCAGCCCTATTTGCTCCCAGATTTGGTTGCCTTGGCGCAGTGGCTGCATATGGTGGTGGGGGATAATTATCTCCTCTTCTAGGACTGGCAAAACTGGTGGCTTTTTAACTTGTAATTGTACTGAACACAGTTTGACTTGGGCAGTCACAATTCTATTTGTCCGAATCCATGAGGGATTTTGATCCACATTGGCTTTCCAGATAGAAATATAGGGAATCTGATCTGTGTGGGCCTTGAAAATGTTACTCCATAAAATGTTGACCAAGTTTGGATCAAAGGATCCTCCAGGAGGCCATTCTGGTAAATACGAAGGCCAGTCAACTTCACATAAATGTTGGAGTCTGCTTTTTTTGAGTTTACATCCCCTCTCTTCTGCTTTCGTGGCACTTTTCCAGAAAGCTCTGTAGTGGTGTCTCAAGAATTGTTTTACTGCTTTTATTTCCCATGACTCTGGGATCCTGGGGACACTGGGACACTCAGCCCTCCTAACGTTATTTTTTTTCACTCAGTCACAGGCCAGACGTTGCTTCCAACGTCTCACACACTCAAAACATTCACTGGAGTGTCCGTCCACACACATTCAGAAACCCCTGCACCTCCCCAAATCCCCTTTTTACCAACACCACAACCAGCAGCGCTTAGACTTCGACCGGGGCCCAGCAGCACCCTTTTTGCTGCTTTTCTGGGCAACACCAAAACCAGTGGCACCTTTTACTGCCCTACTGGTGGAGCTGATCAAATTCTCTTTGCTCCCACCTATCCCTGTGGAGCCTACCTTGTTCCTCGAGGTACCTTTTTTCTGCACGGCCGTTGCTCTTTCTCTCCGTCACTTGTCGCGTGTCCACTCAGGAACGGGTGGCCAGTCCCTCCCACGAAGTTGGCAGGATGCGCCCTGGAACTGTTGACCCGGGATCCCGAGCTGCTCGCCTTGCAGTGACGCCCTGGACCTCTTTGTCCCTCGATCTCGGGGAACGTGCTTTTTCCCGACCCGATGCACCAGAAATATGAAGCCTTTTTAATCCATGGGTCGGAATAATTGTTGCACCCGAGCAGAGACAAAAGGAGCCAAACAACACCAAGGTGTTAAATCCAGAGAAAGAGCGTTTTATTCTGCCATCCGGGGGGGGGGGGCAGAGGCACCTGTGTGATTCAGTTCACAAAAGGCAGGCCACGCCGAAAACATTTTACAAGCAGGTTTTATCTTTTTTTCAAACCCCTTTTTTTCCTCTCCCCCTTCACAGATTCTTACATAGAAATGTTGCTTTTCGTTCTCTGGCTCTGCTCCCGGAAGTATGTTGCAAGACAATGTACCAGGACAAGGTTATCTTGGATCTGGGAAGCGAAAAGCTTCACTGTTCTCAGCTCTGAGTGTGTTACAGCGTTTTTGTTACAGAGAGGACTGCTTAGCTCGTGCTTTTTGTCTTAGAGGAATATGCAGTTTTTAAAATGCGTACGCCGAGGCCTGGCGGGGGGGGGGGGAATTCACAAACAGTTTTTAGGGCTTTCTGGGGTAACCCTAACTGTACCCCTTCACTGAGGGGCCTAGCAGGTCCGGTTTCAGCCTTTCCTTTCCTGAAGCAAATTCTGTTTCCATGGGAGAAATGTTGGAGGGGAGGCCCAGAGTCTCCAGTGAGCGATGTATTTTCTTCAAGGCCTGACGCCTGGTGAAGTGATAAGAGAAGGCCTTGCAAGAGATTCTGTTAGGGGTTGATTTAAAACCAGGTCCCCCAGTCTGGCCTCCCAGTGGCTTCTTGTGGTAAAAAAATGGCTGAGTGAAATTTGGGGCCTGTATAAGGGAGTCCTTGGAGCACCCCACAATCGCCTGACCGTGGCTCCCATAGGTTCAGGTTGGGGGTCACAGGCAAGAGACTCCAGCCAGGAGATTGAAGCAAAACAGGAGGCCTGATCTTTATGGTTGCAACAAGACTTAAACTACCACATGGAAGAAGCAGAGGGAAGCCCCAAACAAAGGATGACTCCACTTTTTATAAATTTCCCAGAGTTTCCCATAAAACATCATACATTTGTCATGACTATGTCCTGAATTGGGAGGGGTCTTCTGGCAGAAACTGAGTACCAGGCTTGACCTGTCCCTCACCTGACCTTCACCTGCCAATCTTCTGGTGAAACAAAAGTATTTACATGTTCCTGTTTTCCCAGCCAAGTTCAGCACACCCTTTGTCTTGAAGGAGACCCCAATCCACTTGGGTTGGGTTTGCAGTTGTTCTTGGAATGACTACCAGGATGCCAGAAATTATCACCCAGGCAGTGGGGCCTGCTGGGTACGTGGTCTCACGTTTCAGGAATTATGGCTGCCCCTACCCATGGTCCCAAGATTCTCCTCTGATAGCCATTTTCCTTCTGAGTAGAACAAGATTGGAATGGTGTAAATGCGTCACTGGAGTGATTTTATATGAATTTCTAAAGTTTTCCCATTGAACTAATACATAGAGACATTTATCAGGGAATTGCTACATTTGGTAGGTCTCTCGCCCCCCCCTTCCAATTTCCCGGTAACAGGCTCAAGCACACTTTCTAGGCAGAGGACTGAACAGTTATTCATTTTGCTTTCCTGCTTATCTGGGAAAACCTGTTGTTTACTGCTGAATTTGAACAAACCCAATTGACATTTCTTAACGATTCAGTGGTAGAGAAGGGATTCACCCGGGGAAAGCAGTGGGGCAAGGGCAAAACCGCTCGGACCTGTGCCTGGAAAGCACAAGACAAGTAGAAGTTTGGACAAGACCAAAGTGTCCTGGTGGGGCTCTGCTTGGCCACAGTAGTTCCCCCAAGGCCTCTCTTTTGGTTAATGCAAAATAACAAGGGCAGTTGTATTAAAGGCACATATTACATTGCGGGACTGACACGTAGTGGATATTTTAAATGTTGTGTTCTTAAGGTCCCTCCAGACATTTCTGTTGCTCTGAACTGTAGGATGAAGCCTGTATCAGCTCTGGAGAAAGAAGCAGGTTTCCGTGAAATGCTGATCTGGGGGACCGGTTCCTGGAACCTCTCGATTTTCTTCCTCATCTGAGCAGATTTTGCAAAGGTATTTATTTTCATTATTGTACAAGGCACACTGGAAAGGGGATGTGGCCTCTGCGACCGAGTTATTCTGAATCTGAATCTGAAAGGGGTGGTGATGCTCACAGGCGTTCAGAGGGGCTAATGTGGAGCAAGGGTCTGAAAGAGGAAGTCGTCCTTCTTGCAAACTGTAAATGCAGCGTCTCCTTTTGCAACGGTTAGGATTGTCCGTTCACGTGGAGCATCACAGGAGTATCTGTGGATGGATGAATGCCTGGGCCTAGGAGGAGTGTTCCTGGTTTCCCTAAATGTGGCAGTTGTGAGGCTATTCTGAACAAAGTCCTTGGACACAAGAGATGCTTCCAGATGTCTGCCAGTCACACATTTTCTTCAGCAGTGGCAGCGCATGAGGTGGGGTGGGAGCAGAAGTGGTCTCCTCCAGGCAAGGTGGGGAGCAGGGGGTGGCTTGCCAGTGCCACTTCACCCCGCCCTAACCTGAGCATGGTGCCCACCCCCAAAATGGCACAGTTGATGCTCCCCACCCCATCACTCCTGCCATGACACTGTACAGTTTGGGGGTACGATTTTTGGGTGAGTTCTGGCTGTTTAATTCTCAACATATTTAGAGTGCACTGGACTATATAGATTCATTTTAAATTGGTTTCTGACCCAGACTTGGCATGGTCAGATATGGTCACTCTGCTGGTTGGCTAAGGCTTGGAGGAGGAATATGATGGTCTTAGTTCTCCTGGACCTTTCAGTAGCTTCTGAACGGGCTGCCTGGGGTGGGACTCCAGGGGCAGTGTGTTTGAGTGCTTCCATCATATAAATATGAACTCAAATATTGCAAAATGCCATAGCATTCCAGCAATGAAACCTAAGCTCTATGTGTAGGCAGCGCTGCACCCCTGGAGCTTCACACTTCTCAGATAAGTGGAGTCAATGTAAGATGGCGGGGTCACAAAAAACGTATGGCAGCCCTAAGCAATTGGCACCCTAACCCATGGAGTCACGGGGCCACCCAAAACCCAACGTCATTCGATTCACAGTACAAGACATTTACAAAAGGTCTGTGATAGCTTTTCACAGCAAAAACCCATGCTTTGCAGCACCCCAAAAATGGAGCAATCAGCACCATAAGTCGGGGGGGGGGGTGTCACGAGGTTGCTGAAAACCCGACATCATCCAATTCACTCCGAAGTGGAGCCAAACACCAACGAAAGGTCTGCAGCAGTGTTTTGTGGCGAACACCCCATGTTTTGCAGTGCCCCACAAACAGAGCACTCGGCCTGTGGCAGAGTGGGCATTGCTCTCTTTGTGGGGTGTTGCAAACCATGGGGGTTTCGCTGCAAAACCTTTTCCAAAGTTTGGCACCAGTTTGGAGTGAATCAGAGAACGCTGGGTTTTTAGTGACCTTTTGACCCGCCCCCCCGCCCCGTTTGAGGGACTATTGCTCTGTTGGTGGGGTGCTACAAAATGCAGGGGTTTTGCTGCAAGACACTGCAAAATGTTTGCCAAAGTTTGGTGCCAGTTTAGAGTGAATTGGACAGTGTTGGGTTTTTGGTGAGCTTTTGACCCCCAGCTTAGAGTGTGTATCACTCTTTTTGTGGGGCATAGCAAACCACAGGGTTTTCACTGCAAAACGTTTGCCAAAGTTTGATGCTTGTTTGGCGTGAATTGGACAATGTTGTGTTTTGGGGCATTAACTACAAACCCAGGTTAACTGTATCAATTAATTGGTTTGTAAGGTAAAGGTAAAGGACCCCTGACAGTTAAGTCCAGTCACGAACGATTCTGTGGTTGCGGTGTTCATCTCGCTTTACTGGCTGAGGGAGCTGACGTTTGTCTGCTTTTGCAGACAGTTTTTCTGGGTCATGTGGCCAGCATGACTAAGCCGCTTCTGGCGAACCAGAGCAGCGCACGGAAACACCGTTTACCTTCCCACCGGAGCGGTACCTATTTATCTATTTGCACTTTGATGTGTTTTCAAACTGCTAGGTTGGCAGGAGCTGGGACCGAGCAACGGGAACTCACCCTGTTGCAGGGATTCGAACCACCAACCTTCTGATTGGCAAGCCCACAGCGTGTGGGGCACTGCAAAATGCTGCAAAACAGCTGCAAAACTTTGGCGCTGGTTTAGAGGGGATCCCAGATTTTGGAGTTTGCAGTTAATGTAGCTGAGCCATTGCCATGATTGAACAATTTAAACGGCAAGTTCGCAAGATAAGAACTGGAGTATTGCTAGTTTATAATATGTGGTGTGTGTGTGTCCAGAAGACAACATTCATGTTTACATCACATTAATACATGAAAAGGATATTGTGGCTGTTACGGAAATTGGGGAGGGGGCACATCTTTAAAGTTGTTAAATGTTACAAATATTATGCATAAATGTATCCTTTTAACTTGACAGCTCAGGGAAGTTACCTAGCTTTAAAAATCATATAAAATCAACTCCTTTGCCAGTTTCCTTCATTCCACCGCCAATTTGCTTCATTGGCCAAGGACTTGGAAACCACTCGGTCCCCGCCATAATCCCTCAAGCGGGAGGTCACGTACTCACAGGAAGGTACTCATAGGTGTCAATCGCTGGGCAAAGGCACTCCTACGGACTTGCCCAGGTGGCAGACTATGCAAACCAAAGTTCTAATGTCCTCTTGTAGTAGGTGCTTAGAATGTTTTTCCCAATACATAACCTGTATCCGCCTGTTGCCCCAACACATTCCTCCTATGTTCATCATGTATAACCCTCCCCTTTTCTGATGTAGCAGTGATGTAGCGATGATGCTTAATGAACTGTATGTTGGGATAAGATAGAATTTTTTTAAAGTCCTTGTGACCCCATCCTCGGGGTTCAAAATTCCTGTTTGAACCTGTTGTGCAATAAACTTTGGTCTACAGCTATTTGCTTTGGTTGGTGGCTGGACTCCTTCCTTTATTCCGCAGGGACCTGCGGGCTCGGCCCGACGAGCTGGGTGACTGAGCAGCCTCGCACCTAGATTTTTTCGTAACAGTGGCATACAATGAGCTATGAAAATGAAGTCCTGTTTATACTGAAAATGAAATACCTGCACCAAATGAAGGAAATGGTGAAGCTGACATACAAAGCACTTTGTATTGTTCCAAAAGTTGGGTGCCACCCCCACTCTCTGCAGGATTCCAGGGCTTCCCAGGACTCACCCTGGGTCTGTGTTCCTTTGGAGAATTGAGACACGGCGGAGACTGTCGTAGCTTTAAATATATGCTTTATTCACCTATTTACACCTTCAGTCTGCCTGGAGGGAGTCCAGATCTTACAGCATGGTCTTTTCCAGAGGGGATTGTCCCTCAGAGCAGTGCAGCCCTGGAGTCCAAGGCATCTCTCTCAGCTAGCCTGCGGACATCCTGCCCAAGATGGAGCCCAGTCTTTTCTCCCCCTTCTTCTTCCCAGCACCCCTTGGTAAAAGCTCTCTCTTCCTGTCACTTCAAACCCACACCCCATCACCATGACAACCTCTCTCTGCTCAGACCCAGGCTCTCAGGTGGTCCATCAACTCCTTTTGTCATGTTAATGCCTTTGCTCACTAACAGCTCTAGCTTCCAATCTGGGGCTAGAATCTCACCCAATAGTCTCCATACAATGGTTTGGAAGAGGGGTGGTGAAGTCTTAAAAGTCCCAGTTCAGTCCCACTGCCTTCACTCTTGTAAGTTCATTGTTACATGTTAAAGAAAAAGAAAGAGAGTTTGGTTGCTTGTTCAGCTTGTTTTATCCTTCAGTACCTTGCCCAATCCCTAGAGAGATAAAAAGAGAGAGAGTTTATATATTGATGTTTTCCATCATTTCACAGTCAATCTCCACCCTATCTTTACTTGCCTTCAATTTACTCTTCAAAATACTTAACACAGTATTTTGCCATCTTTCCCCCATCCTCTCCCAATAAATCAAATCCCATACACGTATTTTAAAAAGTTTGTTTGCTGACACAAACACCCCTGGAGCCAACCTTCTAACCTTTGGCAGCATCAATCCCATCTTGAGGGGCTAACTGGTGAAAAGAGCAAAGAGAGAGAAACAGAAAGTAGCTACGGTATTTGGTTTCTCAATGCAAGTAAATGGGAGTACCAAAGATTCAAATTTCTGATTCAGAGGATCAAAACAATTTGGTTCTCAATCAATTCAGTCCAAATTGTGGCCTGGGCTGAACTGCCAACTTGGGTGTTGAACTGGATTTGGGGTGGGGTGGGGCTTGAACAGCCCTAAACACTGATTGAGAAGCATTTTATTTACAGCAACAGAAAAATGGAGAACCTGTAGCAGTATTTGTTAAAAAGGGTTTCACAATCCCCCATGTGCACACCCACAACATGATGTGACTAACACTCAAGAGGACCTGAACTCACTGCTGATAGCCAAGAGTCCGTCTGCAACAATATACATTAATAATAATAATAATAATAATAATAATAATAATAATAATAATAATAATAATTATTATTATTTTTATTTATACCCCACCCTCCCCAGCCAAGGCCGGGCTCAGAGCGGCTTACAAGCAATAATAAAAACAAGTTGAATGATTACAACTTAAAAACAAAATTAAAATACAGCATTAAAATATTGAAACATTAAAATATTAAAATGTAGCCTCATCGCAGGAGGAGAAGGAAAAGAAAAAAGAAAGGGAGGGAGGGAATCAAATTGGCTTGAAAAGGCCCTGGCTCTGGTTGAAGCCAATCTAACTTCCTTAGGGCCCGGGACCACTAGGGTGTTGCTATTTACAGACCTTGAGGCTCTCCGTGGGGTATACCGGGAGAGGCGGTCCTGTAGGTACAAGGGTCCTAGGCCGTGATGGGCTTTAAAGGTCAAAAGCAGCACCTTAAATCTGACCCTGTACTCCACCGGGAGCCAGTGCAGCTTGAAAAGCACTGGAGGAATATAGTCCCATGGCAGAGACCTCGTGAGGAGCCTCGCTGCAGCATTCTGCACCCTCTGGAGTTTCTGGGACAGCTTCAAGGGCAGCTCCGCGTAGAGCGAATTACAGTAGTCAAGCCTGGAGGTGACCGTCGCAAGGATCACTGTGGCCAGGTCGGGGCGGGAAAGGTAAGGGACCAACTGCTTGATGCGGCGAAGGTGGGAAAATGTCGCCTTGGCTGTTGCTATAACCTGCGCCTCCATGGAAAGGGAGGCGTCAAGGATTACACCCAAACTCTTAACAGAAGGCACTGGCACTAATTGGGCCCCCGCAAGAGAAGGGAGTTGGTCCCTCATCCCCATGCCATCCCGACCCAGCCATAGGACCTCTGTCTTCGAAGGATTTAGTAACAATCGGCTCCCATGAAACTATCCAGCCACAACTTCCAAGCATCTGGTCAGTGTGTCCGGGGCCGAGTTGGTGTGGCCATCCATCAGCAGATAGAGCTGAGTGTCATCAGCATATTGGTTTTAAAATTAATATTTTAACGTATAAAAGAATTGTCCAGTAGCACCTTAGAGACCAACTAGGTTTGTTCTTGGTATAAGGTTTCATGTGCATGCATACTTCTTCAGATACACTGAAATGGAAGTTATAGTGGGAGGGTGGGGTGGGGTTTTTCTCAGGAGGGTAGTAGGAGATGGGTGATTGACTCAATGGGTATGGTAAACCTGTTAACAATTGCAATTAGTCCTACAGGAAAAAGCAATGGATAGTATGCAGATGATTAGCATATATAATGAGACAGGAATCCAATACAGTGGTACCTTGGTTTGCAACCACTTTGGATTACAACCGCTTTGGATTACAACCATGTCAAACCTGGAAGTGTGTGTCTCTTTTTTGGATTACAACCAATTTTTTTTGGATTACAACCAATTTTGGGGGGAAGGCCCCATTGGCGAAAGTGTGCCTTGGGTTACAACCTGTTTTTATTTACAACCGGACCTCTGGAACAATTATGGTTGTAAACCAAGGTACTACTGTATCTCTGTTAAGACCAGGTCTCTACACGGTTTTCTGTTTAGTGATACTGAAAACTATGGAGAGACCTGGTCTTAATAGAGATACTGGATTCCTGTCTCATGCATACTATCCCTTGCTTTTTTCGTGTGCATGCACACGAAAGCTTATAGCAAGAACAAACTTAGTTGGTCTCTAAGGCACTACTGCACAATTTTAATTTTTTTATATGTTTCGACTGCGTCAGACCAACCTTCCTGAATCTAGAACCATTCATATTTTATTTATACCTGTCCCGGTGCAATGTGCATCAAAAGCAAACAAACTTCCTAAATCTGGTCTGCAGGGCAGAACGCCTTTCCATTTCACTGTCTTTGTACAGATCCTCCTCCTCCAGCAGCAGAGGCTCCTTGCTTGCAGTGTTTTCTCTTAGCTCAGCCGATTCCCTCACTTCCTTTAGCAGCTGGATTCTCTCTTGGTATCCAGGCTTCAGATCCTGCTCTTCTGAAATGATGAGCAGGTCAATGTATTCTTGAGTGGAGAGCGGGTTGGGCTTCAACCCAATTTGATGCAAGCGCTGGAGGCTTTGGGATGATTTCTGGATGAGGTCTTCTAAGGCTTGCTTAGCCTCTTTGTATTCCTGGTTGAGATTTCCAAGCACCTTCTCTGGGGTCATCGTCTCTCCAGAGGCGTCTGCATACTTTTGCTTCAACTCATCATAGGACTTAATCTCTTTTGTTACTTTATATTCAAACAGGTATTTCTGATTGCAGTGCATGTTCCACACGCAGCGGCCAGGACAGACATTGCATTTTCCCGTATTTGCATTGATAGCTACACAACGGCACTTGCCCTTATCTCTCCGGATCGGGCAAGGATAATGGCAGGTGTAGTGACAGTTCATGCAATTGGTTGTGAATCTTCCAGCGGCAGAGATGTCTTCCTTCTGTGGCACAGATTTTTCTACTTCAAACTCAAAGTTAATGTTGGCTGCCATCTCAGACTTGTGTTCATCCAGAGCTTGCTTCGTCTTCCTCAACTCTTCCAGCTTTCCAAGGGCAGCTCTGATTTGGGGCTGCAACCCTTCCGTGATGGCTTCTAGCTCCTTCCGTTCCCTGAGCACTTCCTTCGACAGAGTTAAACTTTCACTGTCTAGTAAGCTTAACGTGTCAAAAAATCTCTTCATGCTTGCAGTGCTCATTTTCCAGAACTTGTCGTTAGGACTTAGGTTCCCTTCATTCTCTTCAGAATTGTTGGCAAAGAGAGCTGAATTGTTGAATTTGAAGTGAACTGGGCTACCCCTGGCATCTTTAATGCATGGCACATTCTCCTTCTTCATGGCTTCCAAAACAGGAAGAGAATGTCCATCTGCAAAGGTGATCAGGATCTGGATGTTGTTCCTTATATCTGTCCCAAAAATGGAGAGCACAGAGTCAAAGACGTATTTCTGGGCACGAGTTAAGGCAGCACTGGAGGCCTGAAGTACAATACAGATGACATCGACATGATCCGTTCCTCCTGGGGTGGAGAAAAACTCCCGGATCTGCTTTGTTATCCGTTTGTACTGCTTCCTACCTCCCATGTCTCCAAATCCTGGAGTGTCAATGAAAGTGAGAGAATAAGGGACTTCAAAACCTTTTTGGTGGTGCACTACATAGGCGGTCACTTCTGAGGACTGACTTCCAGCCTGAATGAGTTTGAATCGGAAATCATCTTCCCATTGCACACCCAGGATATGATTGATCATGGCATTGACAAGAGTGGTTTTCCCTGACCCTGTTGCCCCCATCATCACGATTACTTTGTTGGGGACCTGCATGTTCTCTTTTCCTAGCTGATACATTTGGACGGGGGCCGATCGATCTGAGGTGGCCTCCAGGGGAAGTACATACACGGATGGTTGCCCATCTTCCACCAGGGTGCTTTCCTGGAGGTATTTTCGAGCTAGTATATTTGCCCCTTCTTCTTCTTCTTCCATTGCTGTGGAAATCTCAGTCTCTTCACTGGGCTCACTCTCAGCCCCATCAAAACATACAGCTGAGACTATGAGTCTGTAGGTTCTGTGAGGCTTCAGTCCATCCAGCTGGCAGGACTCTGTTCTTGCCCCTGTTCTTTTTTCATTCCATTTGTCCTTATCGCCCACCAGCCCCCTGTACTCCACTTTGTACTCCTTTATATCAGCTCCAATGACCTTTGGCCTCTCCCAGACAAGACTGATTTTGGAAGACTCTACAGTTCTCTCTCTTGGTTTCCCAGGAGGGCTGGTAGGAAGTGTCTTTACAGATCTACTCAAATCACTAGTCTCACTAAGTCCTGGTTTGCTCCTAGCAGTGTATCGAAACTGGTATTCTGAGTCTGGCCTCAACCCTTTCACGTGGAATGTCTCCTGACTGTTGTCTGTATTCACAATCTGCCAGTTTCCTTCTCCTGCAATCTTGTATTCTACCTGATAGCTGGAGATTGAAGTCCTCCCATACTCAGCTGGTTGAAATGTCAGCTGCACATGGTCATGTCCAATTCGGCCAACCAGGGGAGGGAGAGGTTTTGAGGGCAGCTCAAAGTTGCTGTTGACCATCTCCCCATCTTCATAGAGGTAAATGGAAGCTCCTGGGTTGTCCTGATCTGGGACAGAAGCCACAAGATACCGGGTCTTCCCATTGGATTCATTGACCTGGGCAAAATCCATAATAGATTTGGCAGCTTTCCGAGCTTTTTGGGTTCTCTCTCTTTGCTCAAACCAGGCTTTCCAATGCTCTGTCTGTCCTCTTGCTGGTTTCTGAAGCCATTGTTGTAAGCTGGCTAAAAACGGTTCCTCGTCATGTAAAGAATTGAAGGTAAATGTGAGAACAAACTCATTTGCAGGGCTTAGCACTATTTCTTCCAGTTTGTTCTTGGAGGAGATGACTTCCATCCCATGTAGAATATTAAGGTAAGAGTTCACCAAAATAATCTCTCGTTCCTTGGCATCCAGAAACTCGTTGAGTCTTTGGCTGTTGAAGGGAGACTGGTTAATGGAAATGAAGATCTCCACCAGTGCTTGTTCCATTTTACCCCCTCCTCTGATAGAAGGCAGGATTCCTGCCAGGTGTTTCTGGAAAGTCTGCCTGTGCTGCTTGCACAAATCCTTGAATCTCTTGATTTTCATCTTTATTTCTGGGAAGATGTTCACAATGTGGGTGTTTGTCAAGTCATTGCATCTCATCCTGATTTCATTCAGTTGCTCCATGATGGCTTGACTATCAAAGACCAGGGCCAAGCTGATCTCACGCACCATCTTAGCTGCTTGGGAATCCAGCTTGGTCAGTGGGTACAGCCAAACGGTTACAGGAACAGCCCTCTCCCCGTCCTTCCCCAGCATTGCAGGAAGGATGGCGTATGCTTGCATGGCATCTTGGAAAGTCACTGGATTCCTCTCCAGAACAAAATCTCCATGGAATTTGCAGCGGAACTTCTCAGTGTAGTTCCTCTCCCTCTCTGTTGTTTTGAAGGCCAGTTTCCCTTCAGCAGAGACTATAAAGAGCTGGATTGCACCTCGGAGTTCTGCTTCTATCTCTTTTACAGACTCAGAAGAAGAGACTTCTCGGTCAAATACAAAAAAAGCCTGGGCTCCATACAAGATGGCAGTGACAACGTGGGTAGCCATGCCATGCTCAAATACAGATGGGTAAGAGATGTTTTGGATTCCCAAATGGCTCATCGTCAGTTGAGCATATTTCGTGGTAGCTTTGTACTGCAGAGTGACTCTGGTCTGTTGCCCAAACTTTTTGGTGTCTTCAAGGAATTTGCCTGATCCTTCCACTTCAACCAGTCCCCCCAGAAAACTGACTCTGAGTGATGCCGAGGCATTGAGGGCAGAGGTCTTATCTTCAATAGAATCAGAAGCAATGATCTCAATTTCAGTCTTGGGCTGCCTTTGGATACTCAAGTCCTTCCGAAGTGAGTCTGGGTCCCAAAGGGTGACCCCTTGAATGAAGCAGAAAAACAAACACACAAGGCTTTAGTTATGCTCAGATAAATGAACAGCACTGCTGCCTGAAATGCTTAGGATGTATGGGGAAACAACAGGTATTAATTGTGGTAGAATAAAGCCACCATTGTCCATGGTCAGTACACTAATTCTTTGGTCTCAGTTTCACCCCAAGTCAAACAGCTTTGCACCTTTTCTAAAGCATTGTGCAAAGGCTTAAAAATTGTTTTACTAGAGATGATAGTAGGAGGCATGTGAACCCTGTAGATGATGGTGCTTCCCTGTGGACACCTTCAACTGTCACAATTTTTATTTTATTTTTTGTTTCTCTTCAGCATAGGAAACTCATTTTCTGTGTCCCATGCTGATTTGCTAAAGCCCCCAAGAATGTCCTCTTGGTGAGACCATTTGTGAATTATGTGCCACAGGAATCTATATGCTTTCTGATATTCTTAAAGAATATCACAATTAAGTGCTTTAAGAACTCAAGTGGATGCTATCCTGACCTGATTTGTCACCACAACCTGTCTCATTTCCTCTCAAACTCTCTTCCTGAGTACGTTAGTTCAGGCACTGGGATTGGCCCTCAGTCTTCTGTCATGAAGACAGATGGAAATAATTCATTCAGCTTCTCCTCAATCTCCTTATACTCCATTAGCAGTCCTTTGACTCCCTTGTCATCAAAGTGTCCAACCTCCTCCATAGATGGCCTCCTGCTACAAAGGTATTTAAAGAACTTCCTGTTGCTGGTTTTAATGTTTTTCATAATGTACCGTATTTTCTGCTCTATAAGACTTTTCCCCTCCTAAAAAGTAAGGGGAATGTGTGTGCGTCTTATGGAGCGAATGCAGGCTGCACAGCCATTACAGAAGCCAGAACAGCAAGAGGGATCGCTGCTTTCACTGCGCAACGATCCCTCTTGCTGTTCTGGCTTCTGAGATTCAGAATATTTTTTTTCTTGTTTTCCTCCTCCAAAAACTAGGCGCGTCTTGTGGTCTGATGCGTCTTATAGAGCGAAAAATACGGTACTCCCCTGTCAGGGAACTGACATCGGAGCTAGAGGCGGAGGGAAGGCTCTCAAATGATGCTGGAGAAGGGCCCAGCAGGGAGAGAGGCAGCTCAACAGATGGGGAAGCAAATCAGCGCAACACCAGGGATAAAGGGGGGCAGATGGGGGAATCGGCGAGAGGGCTCCAGGACTCTTCACCGGACACCAGCAGGGAGAGAATGGGCCCTCCGCTACCCACGCCCTCCCTGCGCAGAAGACTTCCGCGCAGGGAGAGTAGGAGGAGACTTGGCGTCAAACAGCTTTTATGTTGGAAAAGGTTTAAGAAACGCCCACTGACGGATTCTGCTAGCGACTGAGGCAGCCACGAAGTGAAGGGCTGTCCAGACAGAAAGGTTTAACCAGGCAACATAGCCAGGGGAGGCGGCAACTTACGCACGAGCAACCCATACTCATTACATCCCCCAATTCTTTTTAAGCATCTCTTAATTTTTGCTTGCATTCCTTTGTCAAAGTTTCTATCCCTTTTTCTTCTATTTTGGATATGAGTTCCATTTTCTGGAGGAAGCTTTCTTGCTTCTAACAGAGTCCATCAGTAATGATACCTTTTTGACAAAGGGCTCACTAACCCAGCCCTGTATCATATAACCAATAATTCTTCCCTATTCTGGAAGAAGCTGAAGTCATCTCCCTTGGAGTCTTTGCGTAAGTGTGTTTCATTTTGAGTGCCATGTTCCATCCCAGACATGGCAACCAAAGTGATCTCCCCATTGGCTTTACCTGGGATGAGGGCATCTTTGCGGCAGTCATACAGCATCCCAAGCTGAAATGGGCGGCCCAACGCTGGTATTTCAACCGCTCCATCTGAAATGGCCATGGCTTCGGTCCAAATCACTCTCCCTTCTCCCTTTGCCTCCCTGCAAGAAACAAGAGATGTGAAGGAGGCAGGACAGATTTTAACGGATGTGGAGTGTGAGAGGACAAAGGGAGGAACTAGTGATGCCATCGAAAGAAGAATGCCTGCCACACACAAAAAGATAAAACAAATAAACAAACAATATACTTAAACACACCAGCAATGGCACTGCTTCCAGGAAGGTCAGTGAAATGCTGCTTCAGCTGGAAGTGCTGAGGGACGTAGCAGGCACACCCAGAGCACAGGGGAAGAATCTGAGAATCAGCCGCCCCCTCTTCCTGTCTCCATTGCAGTCCTATGTTGCACTAGAAGAGGGGGTCCCCAACTCTGGTCTGTGGACCACCAGTTGCCCACAAGCTTCATTCAGGGGTCTGCAGCATCTCTGCACCACGTATTTAGATTGGTTTTTAATGGCATTTTTCACTCATTCTATTCGTTGCATTGCAATTTATTTTCCTGCAATTTGAATTCCATTGGATGAAAATTGTAATACAATAAAATGCAATACTAGGAGCTGCTGCCCCTGCTTGCGTAGATTGCCAGCTCTGCCAAACCCACACCTTCATACCCTCATTGGTGGACGAAGGTGGGGGCGGGGTAGGGGTCCACCCTGGGTGCCATTCGGGGTTGTGTGTGTGTGACATTGCAGCTGCCCCCCGGGATGCTCGCCGCTTGCTGCACACCCCCCCAACGTGTGCCACGCCCCTTTGCAGCATCACACAATGCCCCCTGGGACACGTGCCAGCCACGCCCCCAGATGTATGCCGCTCCCGGTGTCAGAGCAGGTAGCTTCGCCACTGCATACCCTCACCCTGTCACAGCTCCTTCAACCCCACCCCCCAGTTCTTTCAAGTTCCCCATATCCTTGCAGCTCCTTCAACCTCCTCATCCCCTCATAGCTCCTTGGTTTTCCTCCACCAGGGCTTATTCAGTCCTCTGTTGTGGTTGAAAGCCACCTTGTTAAACCCTGCCCTCTCTTTTGCTTTCCTCCCCCACCCTGATTTCATGCAAATCCAGGATTGTGATATATTACTAAATCCTCCTGTGGGGGCTGTGTGATGACAGCCATACCTTTTTATGTACGTAGGAAGGGAGAAAATAAAAAATAAAAATAAACGAAGGTTTGGATGGAGAAGGTTCTGAAGCAAGCAGGAGCACCCATAATTCCTCTCTCCCATCTGCTCCCTCTTTGGAGGAAGCAGGTGCTTGAGAGAGCAATCCTACCTTGATGGATTCCCAGCAAGACCCCACTCTCTCTTGTGTGTGGAAGGAGGCAAATAATGAGATCGACTGAAGGAGGGCGTTGCTGCAGATGGTGTTCCTGTAACCCTCTGAGGTGGCACAATCTTCTAATACAATTTTGAGGATTGCGTCTTTGCTCCATAAGCACAGCCAGCTCCCTCCCTCCTTGCTCCTCCAGGGAAACAGTGGGATACGAAGAAAGGGGACTCTAGCACAGCCCCTGCAACACAAGACTTGCAGCTAAATAATCCCTGAGAGGTGGCCCTCCAACTTCTGTTTAAAGACCTCCATTGAAGGACAGGCCAGCACCTTCTGAGGCCACAGTCATAGAACTGTAGACTTGGAAAGGGCCCCAGGGTTTATCTAATCCAACCTTCTGCAATGCAGGAATCACAGCTAAAGTATCTCTGACAGATGGCCATCAAAAATCTCCACCACTTTCCAAAGTAGCGTGTTGCACTGCCAAACAGCACTTTCTGTCACAAAGTTCTTCCTTAGCTATCCAACCACAGCCATTCCCTCTTTCTGGGCCAACCCTAAATCCTGGGAGGGTCCTTGCAGCCCCTCCCCAAACCTGGGATAGCCTTGCGCTGCAGCCTTCATTTGTTTGCTTGCTCTAAGTATTGTGACCTTTCAAAAGAGCCAGAGAGCATTAAGCGAGGACATTGGCGCAAGAGCCCCACCACCAAATCCCCTCTAGTATGCCAGCAGCCATGCAAAAGAAGTGGTTGCACGATAACGTCTAATATAAGGTTACCAGACGTCCCCGTTTCCCGGGGACAGTCCCCAGATTTACAAATCAGTCCCCATACAAAATCCATTGACGTTGAAAAGTGTCCCCGGATTCATTGAAAAAAATCTGGTAACCTTATTCTAATAGTTGAAATGAGTCTTACCAGAAACATGGAAATCAGATGAATCTCCCTTGCCTTAGTTGTCTTGAGCGAGCTGTGCAACTTGCCTTTGTCCCCTGTTAAGCACAAAATTCTGTTTCCGGCCCAGAGGCCACTTCTCCTTTTATCTGTTCAGGGATGCAAGTTTGCTAGTTGACAAAGATCACTTTCAAGGAGAGAAGGAAGTTGAGAGATGGTGGAGAATGTTCCCACTAGTCAGCAGTTCACCCCAAAAAGGCTCTGGAGCACATAAGCCATTGGCCTGATCCGTCAGACTCTTCTTGTGTTCTTATATATTTACAAAGGCTGTTTTGTCAATTTTTGGTTTGTAGGAAAGGTCCCATGCTAGATATATGCACACTAGTAAGGAGGGGGGGGGGAGTGGAGATTTGTAGTGAGATCCTGCCCTATACCTTTAGACAGTGCTTTTCCTGGGGGGACGCAGGGGTACGCATACCCCTAAACATTTTGTGAATCTAAGTTTGGCCTCATTGAGGGGCAGTATTTCAATATGAGTAGGAAAATGAGAGTACCCCTAACCTTTTCTTAAATAGAAAAAAGCACTGCCTATAGATCTTAGAGTGGTTCACAATGTATTAATAAGAATTGAGAAATAAATGAATAAAATCTAGATATTTAAAAATAATAAATATGTCTCACCATAGTGGGGAGGACTACCATTGTGCCTGCTCTGTCTGCTTTCTGATGGGCAACACCTAGATTTTCTCACAACAGGGATATTCCAAAAAAGAGAGAATACAGTGGAACAGGGTTGCGGACGTAACCCGTGACGGAGGCACCTCCGCAACCCACAGTGTTCGCAAGCTGAAGCGTCGTGTCTGCGCGGACACCGGTGCAATTTGGCGCTTCTGCGAAGCATGATTTAGCACTTCTATGCATGCGCGAGCGGTGAAACCTGGAAGTAACCCATTCCGGTACTTCTGGGTTTCTCACAGTCCGCAACCCGAAAACATGTAACATGAAGTATGACTGTATGAGAAAATGCGAAGGGAGGGAGGGGGAAATGTTGGAAGGCAGTGATTTGGAAGAGAACATTATACGGACAATGGAGAATTAATGGAGATACAGGAAGCTTGACTATTCACTTTAAGTCGTAGTATGTATGGGCCCTTAGATAATCTACTAGGTTGAGCACACATTGCCATTTACTCTACAGGCATAGGTAAAGCCTTGTGGATCAGGCCACTATCCCATTGAGTCCAGCTTCCTGTTATCACAGTGGCAAACCAGGTGTCTGTGGAAAACCCACAAGCGGGATTTGAGAGCAAGAACCCTATCCCTTCCTGTGCTTTCCAGCAACTGGTATTCAGCAGCATTGCAGTTTCCGTCTGTGGGGGCAGCAGAGCATCTTGCCTAGAGAGCTCAATGGACTTCTCCTCCATGAATTTATCTAATTCTCTTTCGAAGACGCCTATGTTGGTGGCCATCACTGCCTCCTCTGGGAGTGATTCAATATGAAGATGGCTGCTAGGTAAGGAAACCAATCACATCCAGAGTTGGGCAAATACTTCCATTTGCAGGAGGAAGATTAGAGCAACGAGGTTGGGGGTCACCTTGCTAAAGGTGCTTCTGTGTCACTCTGGATTGTAGGATGAAGGCTGGATCAGCTCAGGAGAAAGAGGCTACTTGCCATGACATATGGACCGGTTTCTGGAACCTCTCAACCTTCTTCCTCGTTGGAATGGATTTTGCAAAGGTATTAATTTTCATTATTGTACGAGTTCTCAAAAAGGGCACATATCTCTTGCAACCAAGTTATTCTGAAACTGAATTTGAAAGAGGTGATGATGGTCACAGATGTTCAGAGGGTCCTCTGTGACATTCCATTTGCCAATCGGATGCAGAACACAAGCAGCAGGGTGTATTGTAGGCCAGAAAGAGATTTAGCTGATACTTTGCTTTCTCACATTGAGTGAAACCCTGAAAGAGGAAGCTCTGCTTTGTGGGAGTTTCTCCTTTCAGCCTGTCCTTTTGCATGGATTATCCCCGCTGGAGGAGCATCACTGGGGTATCACTGGGATGAATGGCTGGGCCTAGGAGGTGTTACCGGAAAAGAACTGCTTCATGCTTCCTGAGGAGGAGGAGTGGCCCAGGTTTCCCTAAAGACCACCCAGGAGGACTCCCCTGCTCAGCGCCTGAGGGCCCCAGTCCTGCCACTCACCACCTGGCCCAGGACGGGGCCTGATGGGCCTATAAGAACTGCTGCTGCTGCTGGGCAGAGAGGGCTCCATTTTGTTTTGCTTTTTGTTTAAATTGCTGTTATTTTTTACCTATGTCATTTTAATCTGTGACATTAATGCTGTATTCTTAGTTTTAGATTTTGATTTATGTGGAAATTGTTTCCCATTTGGTTGTGTGTTTTTTGATGTGGTTTATTTATTGTTTATGACTTTTGAAATTATTTAAATCTTGTTATGCTGTCAGCCGCCTTGAGCATTGTTTTTTAACTGTGGAAAGGTGGCATACAAAAATGATGATGATGATGATGATGATGATGATGATAAAGGGGGTGCTTGTGAGACCATATGGAAGGCAACCATTCTTGGAGCCCATAGATCCAACTCTCAAGCCTTCGCCCAGCGGCGCATGAGGGTGGGGGGGGGGCTGGAGTGGCAACAAGGCTCTCCTGGAGACCTGGCTGCAGGGAGACGGTTGCCAGATCAGAGCCTGGGTGCTGCTGCCAACCCCGAACCCCACTGCTCTTGCCACTTCTGCCCCAACTCAACCGCTCCAAAGCAGTGGCGTAGCGTGGGGGGTGCAGGGGGGCCGGCTGCACCGGGCGCAACATCTGGGGGTTAGGGGCGCAAATCCACGGGTTAGGGGGCGCAAATTACTTGCCTTGCCCCGGGTGCTGACAACCCACGCTACGCCACTGCTCCAAAGTGCAACAAGCACCGCCCAAATGACCCCGCTTCTGCTCCCCCCACCCGAAAACAAACCCCTCACGGATGCTGCTGTTCCTTGGTGGGCAGAATATTTGAAAAAGAAAGAGATGCGCAAAGATGTCACGCGACTTTCACTTTATTAGGGTTGCCATCTTCCGAAAAGCGAACCTGCTTGCAGCGGCATTATGCGGGACGTGTCCGGGAAATTCCGGGCGTGTTGTTCCTGACATTCCTACACCGCCCTCCCCCCCGAGGATCACAGGGCCGTTTTCAGTATAAAAAACACAAAAACGTGTAACATAGTAACACACAAAAATAATAACGATTATCTCGGGGTGGGGGGAGGGCTGTCTCTTTGTCTGCCTCTCCCCGCCTGGGCGGGGCTCCCGGCTCTCCTCCCGGGAGGCGGGGGCCGCCCCCTGTCGTGCACGCGGCGGAGTCGGGAGCGCGCCGAGCCCCGCCGCGCATGCGCTCCTCCCGCTCGGCGAGCCCAGCTGCTTCCTCGGAGCTGGAGGGGCCGGGCTGGCGGGAGCGCGCCTGGGGCTGCTGCTGCCGGGGCTCTTCGGGCGGGTGAGTGGCGGGGGCGCGCGGGGGGGGGGGAGAAGCGGGCGCGTGGCCCTGCCAGCCCGGGAGGAAGAGGAGCCGGTGGTTTCCCTCCTATCCTTTGGGCCAGGAGGAGGAGGAGGAGGATGCGCACTGGGCCTCCCCTGGCCGCGCGCCTGGGCTCCCTCCTGCTCCCAGGCGCGCTCTGCGTGTGCTCAGAGGCTCAGGATCCCCCTCCCCGCAGGTGCCCGCCAGGTGTCTTTTGCCTGCAGTCCAAGGCCTCCGCTTTTGGAGAGCGCCGGCTCCAGCTTTGCGCATCCCGCCCGGAGCCTGCCTGTCTCTGTCTCCCCCGTGGTGATGGTGGGGGGTCTGGAGCCAAATCCCTGCCCCGGGCAGGGGGGGTGCAGATGTTTCGGGTCCCTGGATGCGATGCAGCCGAGAGGGGACGCGCCTGGCCGAGGGCGCGGGTGCCAGCACCTCCCTAGGCGCGCACGGGGCAGGTTGCCCGCCGAGGAGGCGGCTGCTCGCAGTTGCATGAAGGTGAAGAGGTGCGCCTTGCAGTCCCGGGAAGGAAAGGATCCAGCCTCCTGCTAGCATCCTCTCCTGGAGGAGGAATTCCCCGGGGCTCCTCCTCCTCCAGGGCGGGCTCCTTCCGGGCATTCCCTCCCGCCTCCCTCGGGGAGCTTCCCCGGGGAGGGCGCCCCACAATCGTGGCCCTGGCGGGGGGGGGGGAGGTGGGCCAAGCCTAAGCAGGCTCCGGGACAGCCAGCCGGAGAGGGAAGGCCTGCTTCCGGGAGTGCCCAGCAGACAAAGACGGGATCCCGTGTCCCACGCAAACAACCACAGTGACACCCGAGGAGGAAAGCGGCAGCAGGAGGGAGGGCTGGGGGGGGGCAACTGCCAGGGATGTTTTAGCTGAGATTCCTTCCTGATTTGGGGAGGGGGAGGACTAGGGGGTTCCCCTTCCAATTTTAGGATGCGGCTCCCTGCTCCTTGCAGAGCCATTTTCACAGCAAGCTGTTCCTCCTGTTTCTGGCCAAGCTCAGAAGGCCAGCCAAGAGGGCCCCCCAAAATAAAACATCTCTGGGTGTGTGCAATGCAAGTGGTTCCTCCCGGGCCCCTGCTCTGGAAAGGGAGAGAAGGGTGAGCTTGGTAAGGGTTAGAATGAACTGAGCTGGATTCCTAGAGAGGACAGATTAAAGATGATTGGGGGGAGGTCCTCCAGAGCAAAAGCACCTCCCTCCAAACTCCCTTCCCCCAAGGGTGTGCATGGATGTTCTCTCTCTGCTGTGCAAATTAGTGGCACCTTCTGGGATCTACTGTCTCTTCTGCCTGTGCTGTAGAGGGAAGTGACAGGCAGGTGGGGCTTGTCAACCTGTGAAGGTAGCCCATCTGGAAGAAGGAAAACTCTGACCCTAAATCTCTTCTGCCTTGCGGAATATATTTGGGAGAAGAAAAGAATATGGAGTAGACTCTGAACAAATCCAGAATCGAGTCCCTAAGACAGTTGGATGGTGCCTTGTATGCCTCCTTCTGGAAACTCCTGCAGCCAAGCTGGTTCCAAACATTCTGCTCTGCGTTCCTTTGGACCACATCAGGGAGGCCGAGAGGAGGGTCTGGGCAGCCTAGGACTGCCGTACATACTGCCCAGGCTTGTGCCCCGTAGAGGTTACTTCAGTGCTGCTAACCTAGCAGTTTGACTTCATCCCCAGAGACGCTCAGTATGGTCTCTCGAGACAGACAGATGCCAGCAACAATTACCTGTCCTTTACCCCAAGTCCCCAGGGCAGATTGCAACATTAAAACACAATATTAAAAACAGTTTAAACCACTTACCATCATGGAAAGAAGGTGGGGCCTAGCTGCTTTTTAATTGTTTTCATCATAGCCCTCACCTGCACCTCCTTTGGCCTCCCTCACTTGGCCCTCAGGGGGTTGGCCAGCAGAACAATAACAGATAGATATCTTTCCACAATAGACTATCTTGAGAACATTGGAGATTTGATGTGCTAGAAAATGAGACAGAAGCAGGAAGTGAGGGCAGGCAGGAGAGCAAGTCTTGAGGACCCCCAGGGTTAGCACTCCCACTCTAGCCTAGTGTCCACATTACACAAGATACAAATAACTCACTTGTCAATCACAGTTCTGTATTCATTCATTGACTGAAAACACTGAAATTGCCTGCACATTTTGCATAGTAACTTTCCTTCTAGGAAGGCTAGAGGATAGCTTCTCCATTTTCTTCCTTTTGTTGTTAAAGAAGGCTCAGAGTCTTGGCTGTAGTGTCGTGCGGGTCAGGTTCTTAGCAAGACTCGCCCACACTTGCTTATCTTGACCGTGTACCAATTCTGTAACAAAAACAATGCATTTGCTTTGTAGGGTTTGGCAGCAACTCTAATTAGCACAGTCAGAACTTGGAGGCTCCTGAAGGCTTCCTGGGAGCACAGATGGATGAGCAAGATTCATCTGGAACTGAAGCAGGAAAAGTCAGTGCCTTCAAAATTGGGAGCAGATTCTGGGAAAGCTCTGTGCAGAAGATCCTGGGCGAGGAGGACACTCTCTGCTCAGATGTGCAGAGCCAGCAGTTCAGGCAGTTGTGCCACCAGGAGGCTGAAGGACCCCGAGAGCTTTGCAACCGACTCTACCACCTTGACCGTCAGTGGCTAAAGCCAGAAAGGCACACGAAAGCTGAGATGCTGGACCTGGTGATCTTGGAGCAGTTCCTGGCTGTCCTTCCGCCAGAGATGGAGATCTGGGTGAGGGAATGTGGAGCGGAGACCAGTTCCCAGGCGGTGGCCCTGGCCGAAGGATTCCTCCTGAGTCAGGCAGAGGAGAGGAAGCAGGCAGAGCAGCAGGTGAGAGAGACTTTCCTCTGGATACTCCCAAGGGGGTCTGAACAGGAGGATGAATATCCCAAAATTCTCTCCTAATGGCCCCCACCTCTTCTTTGAAAGTATCCAGAGAATGATATCAGATACCCCTGAAGTTTTTGCCTCTGCCATTACTTTCCTAACCTTTCTCCTCATTCTCTGCTTTGAATCCTTGTTGCTCTTTCAGGAAAAGGATCTGTTTGCAGAAATGGGCCCGGATTCCTCTGGGGCAGAGAAGACTCAGCTGAACACCAGAGAGTTGACACTGGGTAAGGAGGAAGGAGTTTTTTCTCCGTTAGGTCTCATTTTGTGGATTTTAAAATTAATTCATGGGTTCTTTTAATCTTTTTGGGGAAGACAATTGGGGACAAGAGTCCTCAGGAAGGGAGACATTTCCCCCCACAATTAAAATATGAAATAGGTACAAACTTAAAACTGCACTCAGCAGGGGAGACATTTTCTAAGGCCTATTTCATATAATCATCGAGTTGTAGAGTTGGAAGGTACCCCAATACTATTGGTCCAAACCCCTGCAATGCAGGAATCTCTGCTAAAGCAGCCGAAGTATATATATATTTTTTAAAAAATTCCTTCCAGTAGCACCTTAGAGACCAACTAAATTTGTTATTGGTATGAGCTTTCGTGTGCATGCACACTTCTTCAGATACCACACTTCTTCAGATACCGTATCTGAAGAAGTGTGCATGCACACGAAAGCTTATACCAAGAACAAACTTAGTTGGTCTCTAAAGTGCTATTGGACAATTTTTTTATATTTTTTTATATTTCAACTGTGTCAGACCAACACGGCTACCTACCTGATGCTAAAGCATCCATGACAGATGGCCATCCAACCTCTGCTTAAAAACTTCCAAGGAAGGAGAGTCCACCACCTCTCATGGGAGTCTGTTCCACTGCTGAACCGCTCTTACTGTCAGAAAGTTTTTCCGAATGTTTAGTTGGAATCTCCTTTCTTGCAACTTGAAGCCATTGGTTTAAGTCCTACCCCCCAGAGCAGGAGAAAACAAGCACACTTCCTCCATGTGACAGCCCTTAAAGTATTTGAAAGTGGCTCTCAAATCTCTTCTCGGTCTCCTCTTTTCCAGGCTCAACATACCCAGCTCCTTCAACCGTTCCTCATCAGGCTCGGTTTCCAGACCCTTGACCATCTTGGTCTCCCTCCTCTTCCCCCCTTTCCAGTTTGTCAACATCCTTTCTTAAATTGTGGTGCCCAGAACTGGACACAGTATTCCAGGTGTGGTCTGACCAAGGCAGAAGAGAGATGGACCATGACCTCCCTTGATCTGGACACTAGACTTCTGTTGATGCAGCCTAGAATAGCATTAGCTTTTTTTGCTGCTGCATCTCACTGTTGACTCATGTTAAACTTGTGGTCCACTAAGACCCCTGGATCCTTTTCACATGTACTGCTAGTAAGTCAGGTGTCCCCCATCCTATACTTGCGCATCTGGTTCTTCCTGCCTAATTGCAGAACCTTACATTTGTCCCTATTGCTATGAGCACAACAACAGTCTGCCTTCTGAGAAATGAAATTGTCATTGAGGCAATGGAGGAATTTGTCAGACCTTACACTCGTGGCAGAGTTTGAGTCCCAGCAGATATCAGGGAAGTTAAAGTCCCCCAATATGACTATTATGGTTAGAGATGCACTGCTTCACCTCTGAGAAAAGCATTCACTAATGTCTTCCCACTTACCTTTGTCAGGTGACAGAAGGATTCCAGCAAGACCTCCGCATTCACCTTTTCATTGTGGTGGAGGGGAAACAGTGGCTGTGGAACCAGACCAGGTAGGAAGAAGGAGCATTGTGGGGAAAAGCAGCTGAGGAGTGGGGCAGCCCACTTGGGTCTAAATAAACCTCTGTCCTCCTTTTAGCTTTTGTCAAAACTGCCCTGAACATGCTATTCAAGGTTTATGTGCTGAGAATAATGAACAACTGCCTCAGTTTAACTTAACCTTCTGAATGTTGTAAGTCTTGTTTTTCAATTGTTGTAGTTTTGCTTATATATTTATCATTGGATGTTAAAATAGGTGTCTAAGCAGTTGAGAAGCCATAGAAAACAGTTGCCAGGGTTCCCTTAAGCAGTCCCATCAGCGGCACAATGGGGCTTTCCCACTGTCTCCTCCCCCTCCCTGTGCCCCCCTGTGCTCCTGGAAGTTGGCTTTAGGGCATCTGGGGGTATCCCTCCCCAGAACAGCACATGGGGAGAGGAGAAGAGAGAGGGAATCCTTGAGTCTGGCCAACTGGAATACCTGATTTGAAGAGCACAATGTGGAGTTCCACCCATTTGCACAAATATTAATACCCAACATAAAAATACACAATAAAAGAATTCTTTTAACATGTTACAACCAGCATCCATACTTAACATCTGCAGCCAAACAATCCCATTAAAACAGCTCAGCAAAGAACAGGCAGAAAACAACATAACAATGTGTAGAAGACAATCTTTATGCTGTCTGAGAGCAAGACATTTTTCTTCTTCTTTTAGGGTCTAGTATGCTTTGAAGATATAGCTGTTCATTTCACAGATGAGGAGTGGGCGTTGCTGGATCCCGACCAGAAAGCTCTGCATAAGGAAGTCATGGAGGAGAACTGTGGGATCATGAACTCTCTCAGTAAGGCTCCCTGTTGGATCATGATATCTCTTTTGGAATTCAATACGTATCTATGTAACGAACTTCCTGTATTTTGATGGAGCTCAACAGGGCCACCTATAGCACCTGCTTTTCTGACACCACCGCAGCACATTCAGAATGGAAGGCTATCTACTGTTTGGTCTGCAAATATTCTTCCATTTATTCCTTTTTAAGCAATGATTGGGCTGGTCTGAATTGCCTAGGCTTCAGAGTTGTTAGGGGAGTTGAAGAAGCTTCTGTCAGGTTTTTTTTGTTTTTGCTTTTGTCGGTTTTTGATTGAGCAAAGGGATGACTGACCTTGGAAACGGAGCAGATTTCTTGATTGGGCCAAACAAAACCCATCCCAGAAAAGAGCTAGGCTTTTCAAACGAAGGTAGTGAACCCTGTAGTAAAACCTCACATATGATTCCCTTCGATTCTTCCTCTATCACAAGTGTTCATGAGCATTGCTCAGTAGTGGTCGCCTCCATTTCTTCCTGAGGCTCTAATCTGTTTATCTGTTTGTTGCAGATGGTGATGAATTGGAAATTAAGAAGAGGGGAGACCATGACGAACTCCATCCAGTGGAGAATCCGTATGAAGTTTTGGATTCTGGAGAGAGCCTGAGTGAGAGCTCCCATTCTGCTTCCCATCAAATAAATCCCACTGGGAAGACACTCTATCAGTGCTTGGAATGTGGAAGCAGCTTCACTCGGAAGGAAAGTCTCACTTCCCATCAAAGAATTCATACAGGGGAGAAACCCTATCAGTGCTTGGAGTGTGGAAAGAGCTTCAGTCGGAACTCCCATCTTACTTCCCATCAAAGAACTCACACCGGGGAGAAACCATATCAATGCCAAGAGTGTGGAAATAGCTTCACTCGGAAGGAAAGTCTCACTTCCCATCTTAGAATTCATACAGGGGAGAAACCATATCAGTGCTTGGAATGTGGAAAGAGCTTCAGCCGGAAGGAAAATGTCACTTCCCATCAAAGAATTCATACAGGGATGAAACCATATCAATGCCTGGAATGTGGGAAGAGCTTCAGTCGGAAGAAAAGTTTCATTTCCCATCAAATAAGTCATACATGGGAGAAACCATATCAGTGCTTCGACTGTGGAAACAGCTTTAATACAAGCACAAACTTTCATAATCATGAAAGTAGTCACCTTGGGGAGAAAACATTTCAATGCCAAGAATGTGGAAAGTGCTTCACCTGGAAGAAAAGTCTCATTTCCCATCAAAGAATTCATACAGGGGAGAAACCCTATCAGTGCTTGGAATGTGGAAAGAGCTTCAGTCAGAGTGCCCATCTCACTTCCCATCAAAGATCTCACAGTGGGGAAAAACCCTATCAGTGCTTAGAATGTGGAAAGTACTTTAGCCGGAAGGAAAGTCTCACTTCCCATCAAAGAATTCATACAGGAGAGAAACCCTATCAGTGCTTGGAATGTGGAAAGAGCTTCAGTCGGAAAGAAAGTCTCACAGCCCATCAAATAATTCATACATCGGAGGAACCATATCAGTGCTTGGAATGTGGGAAGAGCTTTAATATAAGCACAAACTTCTGTCAACATCAGAGAATTCATAGTGGGGAGAAACCATATCAATGGCTGTGTACAAATTTGATTTTAGAAGACTTTAATTAGTATGAGAGTAAAGATTGCATTAGTGTATTTGTCGTTTGTCAACCCAGCAAAGAAGTGGACTTTGTCTTATAAAACACCCTGTGCCCAATATCTCTTATTCTGTGTACCCAGATCTGTGAGGTGCAAGTCATTGGCAAAGTTTTTGAATGTCCTCTCTGGGGAGAAGGTAAAGAACAATTTGGCAACACTGATGAGGCATCCCAAAATGCTGATTTTTTTTTTGAAAAGTTGACAAGCAATTCATAGTTTACAAATTTGTGGTGCTCCTGAGCACTACTTCCATCCTCAGCATGTCCGGGATGGCAGTGGTGTCAGCTTGAAGCTCTTCCTGGTATCTCCTGACCAGACACAGGACAGCTCCCAGGAGAGCCAGAGGTTTCAGGCTTCCCTCTGTGAGAAGGGTAAGTCGAGGATTCCCTTCCTGCTGTCCCCCTCCGATTATTCAAAGTACATTCTGAGAGGATGCAAGGTCAAATAATTGTTATCCACGAGGAAGAATGAGTTTTGTGTTTATTGCACTCAAAGGTGGTTGGGAGCAACAGCAAGCAAAGTTTATTTGCTTTAGCCAACCCCAGTCCTCACCTGCACACATCCGACACATGGAAAAAGGCTTAGAGTGAACCAAGATTCTGAACAACACAACTCATCCTAGTGGCAGGTGTCTGACACTTTTTCCCATGTCATGTGGACATATCAACAGATCTTGATGAATTGGAATGTTTCTATCCGTGTCTCACATATATTCCTTGAGCAGCTGTCACTGTTCTACTTCTCCCCAACGTTAACTGAGACTCAGTCACAATGGACAAGGTATTTTTGAAACCATGCTGGGCGGCTGTGTCTCGAGTCAAGGCCTTGTGGTGACCCTCTCCACATAAGTCTGGTGCCCCACAGATTATTGGTTCTCATGCTCTTGCTCTTCACAAGAATGGGAAACGATACTGTCCAATGTATAACTTTGTCCATGTGTATTCTGTCTTCCAACCTATCACCTGCAGTCCTTCCCCATAGCTGTTCTTGAATGTGACTGTACTGTAACATTAAAATATTGTTCCATGCCACCCCAGGCTCCACAGCAGTGTGAGATTCCAGTGGTCTAGGCATTTGCCGAGGTTCCTGTTTCCTTTGGAAATGAGGCACTTCAGAGACAGTGGTTTATTTCATAAACTCATAGAGTTGTAGAGTTGGAAGGGACCCCCTAGAGTAATCTAGTCCAACCCCCTGCAATGCAGGAATCTCAGCTAAAGCATCCGTTTACATTTAACCACTTCCAGTGTCTTTATTAAGGCTTTGACTACGTTTCCTGTTCATTAAATGTCTCCCAATACCCTTTTCCATCCGTCTTCAAAACCATTCAACTTTAATCCCAATTGCCCTGTCTAGCCGATTCTCTTTTCAGGCACACGGTGACCACCATAGAGCCCATAACAATTTATTCTTTTCCGTGTTCTGGAACGGACATTCACTACATGCAGTCCCTAAAAGCAGCTAGTTCTGTACTGTAAAGGGCAGGTAGAGACCTTTTCAGTTTACCTAGGCCATAAACCAAAAAGTAAATGGAATAATCAAAATGAAATTATTGTTTTCTCCAACACACACACACACACACACACACACACACACACACCTCTGACCAGAAAACCCTAACCGGTTGTAGGGTGGGATGTATTTACACCGATGAAAGGAAATCTCTCCCTTTCTGGGAAAGGCTCTGACTGGGGAGAAACCTTCCTTACAACTGGCCTTGACCGGCTGTGAACTTGCGGTGTACTAGGTTATAAAGTTCTCAAGCCCTCCTTGTCTGTCCCAGGATCCTTCGAAGACCATGAAATCCCCGAAGACTCCTGGCAAACCCTGCTCTCAGAGCGAGTTGGCGTTCTTGTCAGGATAGGATCACTTCTTCCCTGAAATTCCTCTCTGCCTCTTGACCTTCACTGTTCCCTTTTGGACTCCTGCTTAAAATATGCTTTTCAGGCAAGCATTTCTGGACACATAGATGTTGATGTGTTTTAGTCTTGTACTGTTAATGTTTTTACTGTTTTTGAATTTTATTTAGCTGTTTAATTTAAATGATTTGTTTTTAACTGTTTGTAATAGATAATTTTAACATTTCCAATAAACTGCTGAGATGTTTTATTACCATCAAGTAGCATATACATTTTATTAAATAAAAATAAATTAATCCCACCCACCATGTTCTTACTATCATGGCTTTCTGCAAAGAAATGGGGTTCGTGACATATATACGGTAATCATGTTGGGCCAGAAAACCCCCCCAATTCTCCCATCACATTGTGGATGCTGCCTAGACGCGGAGGTGCTTTCTATTTATTTCTTTAAAAAAAATGGAGGTGGGGGCACACTTCAGAATCTTCATGGGGATATTTTCACTGATCAGGCTGCTTTGATCAGCTTCAGCCCAGCAGCACCCCAACTTTTTGAATCATGTTGTAGCATCATGCTCCGAGGACTCCATTGGGATGGGATTACTGCAGCCTGGATCGCATCGGGTGAGTCCGCTTATGTAGGGGTACAAATATCCAGAGTGTGGGGATCAGGTGGGGTCGCTAGGAGAAATTATGTAATATGAAGCAAGCCATTGTGTCCGCGATGAAAGCATTGCGTTGACTGGGTTTGATTCATTGACAATTTCTGATCGAATCCCACAAGCCTCTGCATCTCTGCCATTTGCTTTCTCTACGCCTGACAGGCACGTATAAGCATTCTGAAACACAGGCCAGTTGCTTCACCAGGCATCCTCAGTACATAAAGATAGTAAGTTACTTTGATGTAGTTTGTTAATCTTTAGATAGATCTTAAGGGCCAGGAAGAGAGTTCACAAGGAGATGGTATATACTGCCATCCTTCCTCTCCTGTTTATGACCTCTGGGGTTTTGCTGAATGCATTCCTCTAGTCCTGTTTTATTTACTCTCAGATATGTATGCATGCTCAAGTAGGAAATAGTTTCTTTGTAGTTTTACTTTGTCCCCACGTGGTTTTTTTTGAAATGCTCAAAGGAAATCTGATTGGTTCTTATGAACACTGTGTAAAAAGTTCTTTTGTGAATAAAACGACCTGGGCCGAGGGGTGGAGAGGGATTATTATTGGCACCTCCTCCCAGAGTCTTGCTGGTCAAGCCTTGGGTGTATTTTATTAATCAGAGTCCAATCCTTCCTTGCTTTGGGAATGCTACACACTTCTGAAGGTGAGTTATGTGGATTCCTCCCCCAGCCCTACCCTGGAGTGCTGGAAGCCACAGGAGGAGAGAGGGCTCTTGGGCTCAAATCCTGCTTGCTGGTTTCCTGAAATGGAGGTGCTCGGCCACTGTGAGAACGGTCCTGGCCTGATCCAGCAGGCTCATCTCATGTTCTGATGCTGCTGGACAGATTAGAGAATAGAGGGATAGATGGAGCAAAGGTTTTGCTTTGTGCTAGTAAGTGTCATAAGTTTGTATGTCTCCGCCATACCCCCCGCCACCCAAAGACACCTCAGAGACCGCTTTTAAAGAACAGATCAACTTTTATTTGAAGGATGTTTCATTAGTGTAAACGGAGAAAGCAAAGCTGAGATATCCAGGGCTTCCTTTGAAGGTACCACTGGCACAAGCAGTAGCAGGATAGCATTTCTGCAAGGGCAGTTATATCAAGGGCTAAGTTGATGGACTATTCGTTGCATTCTTATTTATTTAAAGAAGTTTATATCTATTTTTTTCCAGCATGGCTATTGATAAGAAAATGATCAAAAAGAATAACACAAGTGAATATAGCAGTAAAAGCCTGTCTCAGGATAGATCAAATATGGCAAGGTGAAATACACAGCTAGGGCACAATAAGTCTTTGGGATTATGCACATTTTGACCTGCAATTTCTAGGCACAAGCCCATGCTTTCCTGGTTCATGTCCAAGCACGCCCCCCGCCCCCCCCCCCCCACAGCTTCCCCCGGGGAAACCTGATTTTCACTATTGAATTGGAGCAAACAGCAATTCAGGCTTTCCGTGGGCGTCTGTTTGTTTCGATTCAGCAGCAAAGAGCGGGTTTTCATGGGGAAAGTAGTGGAGCAAAACAAAGAAAAAGAGTTTAGACACGGACCTGAAGAGCCCAGGCCTGTGCCTAGAAGTGAAGAGCAAAGGTGAGCGTCATCTTGCTGATGAGTAGCAGAGAATGGGCTGGAGCAGCCTTTCTGGGGGTTGCAATCTTGCCTCTGATTCTGGCGGAACGCAGAGGGGAGCCTCCCCAGTTCATAAGCCCTTTAAGGTTATAACCTTCCGAGGCTATAACCTTCACTTATAATTAGACTTGGAAATGAATGTGGAGCCAATGCAGCAGTTGCAGCAAAGGGGTCGCATATATCCCAGCTAAGTAGCTCCAGTCAACAGTTAGGCTGGGATGTTCTGGATCAGCTGAAGTTTCAAAGGGGAAAAAATATCAAAAAATTGAAGGCACATATAGAGAACAACTTCCAACCACCATCCTATGCTGGGGTGGGTACAAAGGACCCTCCTGCAGTATATGAGGCCCTGTTCACATTCCTTGTGTGATGTTCTCCCCTCCCCCTGCAGAATAGAACACCACACAAGCCTATAACCCAGTCACCATTGCCAATTGGGACTGATGGGAATGGAAGTGTCAAAAGGAATACCTTCTAAGAGTTTTGTTCCAGGAAAATGTAAGACGGAGGGAGATGAGATGCTGGGTAGTCAAAAGTAAGGGTGTAGTTTGGGAGTAACTCCCCTTATTATTTTATTTTATTTTATTTTTATTTTGGTTAATAGGGTGCTTGGGCATGATGGAAAGCACATCACCAGGGTGTTCCCCAGCCAACCATCATCTCAATTTGCTCACAGACCCAGATTTTCACCTCTACATATAAATCAGCATATGGAACTTGTATACAAGTTGTGTCAGTAGCCAAGCGCAAAGCATTTTAAGTACCTACCTAAAAGCCCCTGGTCATCTGCCAGGTGACAGACCTCAAAGCTAGGTGAGGAAATAGTGCAAATTTAGCTAAAGCAGCAAACATTACTGCTGCGGTTTTCCTGGGGGAGAAGCAGCCCGACAAGAAGCAGCGTGAATAATCTGGCAGCACCCCCCCCCCACACACATATCCCAACTCTGGTCTAATTAACAGCCCTATAACTTGAAATCACTACTGATAGCCAAAAGCAATCAGAGGGTGTGTGTGCCAATTTAGAAAATACTCCCTTATTTTAAACACTTGATAACAGCTGCCAGATGCCCGGGTGCAGATGGGCATCAGAAGCAAATAAACTTCCTAAATCTGGCCCGCAGGGAGGAGAACTTTTCTTGTTCACTTGGGTCGTACAGATCTTGATCCACTAGCAGAGGGCACTCATTGTTTACAACAGATTCCCTCACTTCCTTCAGCAATTGGATTCTCTCCTGGTATCCAGGCTTCAGATCCTGCTCTTCTGAAATGATGAGCAGGTCAATGTATTCTTGGGTGGAGAGCAGGTTGGGCTTCAACCCAATTTGATGCAAGCGCTGGAGGCTTTGGGATGATTTCTGGATGAGGTCTTCTAAGGCTTGCTTAGCCTCTTTGTATTCCTGATTGAGATTTCCAAGCACCTTCTCTGGGGTCATCGCCTCTCCAGAGGCGTCTGCATACTTTTGCTTCAACTCACCATAGGACTTAATCTCTTTTGTTACTTTATATTCAAACAGGTATTTCTGATTGAAGTGCATGTTCCACGCGCAGTGGCCAGGACAGACATTGCATTTTCCCGTATTTGCATTGATAGCTACACAACGGCGCTTGCCCTCATCTCTCCGGATCGGGCAAGGATAATGGCAGGTGTAGTGACAGTTCATGCAATTGGTTGTGAATCTTCCAGAGGCAGAGATGTCTTCCTTCCCTGGCACAGATTTTTCTACTTCAAACTCAAAGTTTATGTTGGCTGCCATCTCAGACTTGTGTTCATCCAGAGCTTGCCTCGTCTTCCTCAACTCTTCCAGCTTTCCAAGGGCAGCTCTGATTTGGGGCTGCAATCCTTCTGTGATGGCTTCTAGCTCCTTCCGTTCTCTGAGCACTTCCTTCGTCAGAGTTAAACTTTCACTGTCAAGTAAGCTTAATGTGTCAAAAAATGTCTTCATGCTTGCAGTGCTCATTTTCCAGAACTTGTCATTAGGATTTAGGTTCCCTTCATTCTCTTCAGAATTGTTGGCAAACAGAGCTGAATTGTTGAATTTGAAGTGAACTGGGCTACCCCTGGAATCTTTAATGCATGGCACATTCTCCTTCTTCATGGCTTCCAAAACAGGAAGAGAATGTCCGTCTGCAAAGGTGATCAGGATCTGGATGTTGTTCCTTATATCTGTCCCAAAAATGGAGAGCACAGAGTCAAAGACGTATTTCTGGGCACGAGTTAAGGCAGCACTGGAGGCCTGAAGTACAATACAGATGACATCGACATGATCCGTTCCTCCCGGGGTGGAGAAAAACTCCCGGATCTGCTTTGTTATCCATTTGTACTGCTTCCTACCTCCCATGTCTCCAAATCCTGGAGTGTCAATGAAAGTGAGAGAATAAGGGACTTCAAAACCTTTTTGGTGGTGCACTACATAGGCGGTCACTTCTGAGGACTGACTTCCAGCCTGAATGAGTTTGAATCGGAAATCATCTTCCCATTGCACACCCAGGATATGATTGATCATGGCATTGACGAGAGTGGTTTTCCCTGACCCTGTTGCCCCCATCATCACAATTACTTTGTTGGGGACCTGCATGTTCTCTTTTCCTAGCTGGTATGTTTGGACGGGGGCCGATCTATCTGAGGCGGCCTCCAGGGGAAGTACATACACTGATGGTTGCCCATCTTCCACCAGGGTGCTTTCCTGGAGGTATTTTCGAGCTAGTATATTTGCCCCTTCTTCTTCTTCTTCTTCTTCTTCCATTGCTGTGGAAATCTCAGTCTCTTCACTGGGCTCACTCTCAGCCCCATCAAAACATACAGCTGAGACTCTGAGTCTGTAGGTTCTGTGAGGCTTCAGTCCATCCAGCTGGCAGGACTCTGTTCTTGCCCCTGTTCTTTTTTCTTTCCATCTGTCCTTATCGCCCACCAGCCCCCTGTACTCCACTTTGTACTCCTTTATATCAGCTCCAATGACCTTTGGGCTCTCCCAGACAAGACTGATTTTGGAAGACTCTACAGTTCTCTCTCTTGGTTTCCCAGGAGGGCTGGTAGGAAGTGTCTGTACAGATCTACTCAAATCACTAGTCTCACTAAGTCCTGGTTTGCTCCTAGCAGTGTATCGAAACTGGTATTCTGTGTTTGCGCTCAACCCTCTCACTTGGAATGTCTCCTGACTGTCCTCAGTATTCACAATCTTCCAATTTTCTTCTCCTGCAATCTTGTACTCTACTTGATAGCTGGAGATTGAAGTCCTCCCATACTCAGCTGGTTGAAATGTCAGCTGCACACGGTCATATCCAATTCGGCCAACCAGAGGAGGGAGAGGTTTTGAGGGCAGCTCAAAGTTGCTGTTGACCATCTCCCCATCTTCATAGAGGTAAATGGTAGCTCCTGGGTTGTCCTGATCTGGGACAGAAGCCACGAGGAACCGGGTCTTCCTATTGGATTCATTGACTTGGGCAAAATCAACAATGGATTTGGCAGCTTTCCGAGCTTTTCTCTGTATGTCTTTTTGCTCAAACCAAGCATGCCAGTCCTCAGGTGCATTCTGGACTCCTGTAGGATCTGCTGATCGTTTCTGTAGAAAGTGTTGTAAGCTGGTTAAAAATGGTTCCTTATCATGCAAAGAGGTGAATGTAAATGAGACAACAAATTCATTCTGGTGGTTAAGCACTACCTCTTCCAGTTTATTCTGGGAGGAGATGGTTTCTATACCACTCAGGATATCAAGGTAAGACTTGACCATATTTATCTCTCGTTCCTTGGTGTCCAAAAATTCACTGAGTCTTTGTCCATTGAAGGGTGATTGATTTATGGATGTTAAGATGTCTACCAGAACTCTTTCCTCTTTCCCCCCTCCCCGGATCAAAGGCAAGATTCCTGCCAGATCTTGCTGGAAAGTCTGCCTGTGTTGCTTGCAGAAATCCTGGAATCTCTTGATTTTCAACTTTATTTCTGGGAAGGTGCTAGCAATGGGATTAGCAGCCAGATCATTGCATCTCATATCGATTTCGCTCAGTTGCTCCATGACGCTTTGGGCATCATAGATGAGTGCTAAGCTGATCTCACGCACCATCTTAGCTGCTTTGGAATCCAGCTTGGTCAGTGGGTACAGCCAAACTCTGACGGGCACAGCCTTGTCCCCATTGTTACCCAGCATTTTGGGCAGAGCAGTGTAGACTTTCATGGCATCTTGAAAAGTCACTGGATTGCTCTCCAGAGAAAAATCTCCATAGAACTTGCAGTTGAACTGACTGGCATGGTTTCTTTCCTGGTCGTTCATGTGGAGGGCTGCCTCGCCTTCAATAGTGACCATCTTCTGTATCATAACTTTGAGGCTTCCTTGTATGTCTTGCACGGACTCGGAAGAAGAGACATTTCGGTCAAACACAAAGAAAGCCTGGGCTCCATACAAGATGGCAGTGACAACATGGGTGGCTGTGCCATGGTCGAAAACTGCTGGATAAGAGACATTTTGGATTCCCAAATGGCTCATGGTCAGCTGTGAATACTTGGTGGTAGCTTTGTACTGCAGAGTGACTCTGGCCTGTTGCTTGGACTGCTTGGTGTCTTGAAGGTACTTGGCTGACCCTTCCACTTTAACCAATCCCCCCAAAAAGCTGGCCTTGAGAGATGCAGAGACATTGAGGGCAGAGGCCTTATCATCGATGGAGTCGGAAGCAATGATCTCAGATTCCGTCTTGGGCTGGGGTTTGATATCCAGGTCCTTCTGAAGGGAGTCTTGGTCCCAAAGGGTGATTCCTGGAATCAAACAGAGAAACAACCACACAAGGTTGTAGTGATGTTCAGATAAATATCGATCCCCTCTATCCAAAACACTTAAGCCTGCATAGGGAAATAGTTGTGTTAAAAGTGGCCCCATAGAGCCATCGTTGCCCAGGATGGAGCACACATTTCTTTTCTCCCATTATCATCCCCACTTGAGCAGTTTTGTGCAGCTTTGTAAAGGTTTCCAAAATGACTCCTAAGCTCTTTGACCAGAGATGATTCAGGGTCTCGCCCACACTTTCCCTTAACCTTTATTTTGATTGTATCGTGTGCCAGTTAATTCCACCAGGGTCCGAGAGCTTTTCTCGTTGCTCCATTGCTGTGATTGCCAAAACCCGATCTTAGCCACTGAATCAGATCTTATTAGATGCATGGATTAGATGCAAAGAGAGATTGTGCTGAACTGAGCTTCAGTTAGTGGCTGAGATCGGCTTTTGCAAGTCATACCTGCCAAAGAACAAGGAAAGCTCTTGGACCCAGAGATCTGTACACAAAATATGGGTCAAGCGAAAGTATGGATGAGCCCTGATTTGCCACCTTCATCGCTGGATTTGTTTCTCTTCATAGCTGAGCATAGGGAACCTCTCTCCTGTTCCCCGTTCTGAGCTTCTATTTCAACCAAGAATACAGATAGGTAGCCGTGTTGGTCTGCCATAGTCAAAATAAAAAAATTCCTTCCAGTAGCACCTTAAAGATCAACTAAGTTAGTTCTTGGTATGAGCTTTCGTGTGCATGCACACTTCTTCAGATACACCTATCTGAAGAAGTGTGCTTGCACACGAAAGCTCATACCAAGAACTAACTTAGTTGGTCTTTAAGGTGCTACTGGAAGGAATTTTTTTATTTTAACGAAGAATACCTTTTTGATAAGCACCACTGCTGTCTGAGAACTTTAAAATCAGAGGTTTACCGAAGCCTGAGCAGAAAATTTCCCCAAGCCCTTGAAAATATCTAAAGCCCTTTTAGTGATGGTTCTCTTCTGTTTAGGAAGTGAGCAATATATGATGAAAAAAACTATACAAACCACACATGGAGGACAGCGAGGAGGTGCTTTCTCCCTAGCATATGTTTCTGATGATGATGATGATAATATAAATAAATAAATAAATAAATACCGGTAATTTATACCCCCGCCCATCTGCCTGGGTTTCCCCAGCCACTCTGGGCAGCTCCCAACAGAATATTAAAAACACGATAAAACATAAAACATTAAAAACTTCCCTAAATAGGGCTGCCTTCAGATGTCTTCTCCTTGACCTGATGGGAGGGTGTTCCACAGGACGGGTGTTACTATGGAGAAGGCCCTCTGCCTGGTTCCCTGTAAGGTTTTGTTCACACTTGAGCAAAAGGTGACCACCCTGTGAAGTTTTTGCAGGTGAAAGATGATTCCTGAGGTTTGCATCCACAGGTGTAGCGGGACCCAGGAAGCTAGAAGAACCCTTATGCTGCTCTTAGCCCCTTAGAAACCTAATGGAGGAGCAGGTTGTTCTGGGATCCTTAATGCTGCTCAGCTTGCACAGAGCCCATTCGAAGCACATGGCTTACCTCAAAGAATCCTGGGAACTGGTGAGGCCACCAATTGATGGGAGGACTTTGCAGGGAAAGGCACCTCAGATGGAGGCCTGGACTAGCAGCAGGCCCAAGCTCTTGCGCCCCTCGAGCGAGGCAGAGGCTGAGGCCCACTGAGGTGCCCCCTCTGCCACCAGAGGCAAGTTTAAGGGAGCATGGCCAGTTAGAATGGAGCACAAGAGAGGGGCCGCCAAATTCTGGTGTTGCACAGGGTGCCGCTGGAGTTTGAGACCCCAAGGCCTGCCGTTGCTACCACCTGCCTGCCTGTTGAGCTGGGTGCCCAAACAAGGGTAGGAAAGGCAGCGTCAACAGCAGGAAGCCACCAAACACAGCTAACCCACAAGGAAGCAAGTGGATCCCAGGATCTCAAGGCCGCCTCTTCCCAAATGAACCAACCCAGACCCTGAGATCATCGTGTGAGACCCTTCTTTGTGTGTCCCCTCCGCAAGAGGTCCAGAGGGTGGCAACACGAGAACGGGGCCTTTTCTGCAGTAGCTCCATTTGTGGGATTCTCTCCCCAGGGATGCTCGCCTGGCACCACCATTACATATCTTTAGGTTCCAGGCAGAATCTTTATAACCAGGTCTTTGGCCTCAAACTATCGGAGGCCTTTTAAAAGGGGGGTGTTTTAACTGTATCTTTCCCTATTGTTTTTCATGTATCTTTGTGGGGTTTGGGCAGGGCTGTCTTAAGCTTTATCCGGTGCCGTGGTGCAAAGCTCCCTCCTCTCCTCCCCTCCTTCCCCCCGTTTCCCAGAGTTTTATAGGGAGGACAGCACTGCTGGTGGGGCTGGAGGAGGCGGGCAGCGGCTGGAGGGTGGCTCCTCCGGTGGGGAAGAAGCAGAGGCTGGACGCAGCAGCTGGCCGCTTTGTGCCGCGGTGGCCATGGCAGACGGAGGCTCCGGGCATGGCGCTGCTTCGGCACGGCATGGTGAGGGCGGCGAGCTGATGCCGGGAGGTGCCGCGTCCAGCCTCCGCCTCTTCCCTGGCGCCCTCCAGAACTTGGCGCCCCGTGCCACTAGCCTCTCTGGGCAAGACGCTCCTGGGTTTGGGCTTCTTTTGGTTGGATGTAAGTAGCTTGGAGTTGCCTTGGGCTACATAAAGTGACTAACAAATTTAATAAACGATCATCACCATCATAAGTGATGCATCTTGCCACTAACACTGGTTTGTTGGAATAATCTGTATCCCCGCCAACATTTTTCCAATGAAAATAGGGACATACTACCATACCCTCCCATATCGCTCTCATGAAAATAGAGGTTTTGGACCTTTTTGAGCCCACGACTCCCTTGACCATCTACATGTTTAGCTGGTGATATATCACGATGTTGAAAACCAGACATCGCTCAGCCCAAACTAGGCATGGTTAAGAGCTCCATTCATTTCAATGAGTCTAACTGTAGTTGCAGTTGTTATATTTCATTTATTCCTAAGATCACTGAACAGGTCACAAAGCTGTTGACAGAACTATAAAAAAAAAACCATTCCATCAGTCCTATAACATGATATATAAAACAATAAAAACCACACATTAAAGGACTGTAAAAGTTGAGATTTTGCCAAAAACTCTTTTGGATCATAATTCAATTTTAATGAAGTTAAGAGGGACAGACAATTCATTGTTTAGGTGGAGAATGAACGAAGGACTGTTGGAAAATCAGAAAATTATCGAGAAAGCACAAAAGACCCTAAAATATTATTTTGAATTAAATCTGAAAAGAGAAACGGAGATAGACATAGTATGCCCTCTTCCTAAATGAACAAATAATTGAGCAAGTGAGACATATATACAGTGGTATCTTGGTACTCAAACGCCTTGGTTCCCAAATGCCAAAAATCCAGAAGTGAGTGTTCCAGTTTGCAAACGTTTCTCGGAAGCCGAACGCCCGATGCGGCTGTCAGCTATTGTTTCTGGGGCGCCTGCACCAATCAGAAGCTGTGTCTTGGTTTCCGAACATTTCAGAAGTCAAACGGACTTCTGGAATGGATTAAGATTGGCACTTTTGTTTTTGCTATTTATTTTGCATTTTTGTTTTTAATAAAAGCCCCCCATTCAAACAATGACTATCATCAGTGCAGGTAAGAAAAATGTATAATTATTATTGTTGTTGTTATCATCTACAATACTGTCTTACTTATTTTATAGTACAGCACATTGATTATTGCTTTCATTTTATGGACCAATAGTCTTGTTGGATACTAAAATTCATGCTAAATTGCTGTTTTAGGCGTTGTTTTTAAAAGTCTGGATCGGATTAATCCGTTCTGCATTACTTTCTATGGGTTTTGGAACACCTTGGTTTTGGAACGGACTTCCGGAACAGATTAAGTTTGAGATCCAAGGTACCACTGTATGATGCATTTAAATCAAGCCCCCTAGTCCTGGGAACTTCATTTTGTTACGGGTGCTGAAATTGTAGCTCTTTGAGGGTAGAAAACAGTTCCCAGGATCCTTTTTGGAGGGTGGGGGCGTTTATGCACCCGAAGTCTCTCCGTATTTCATATGCCACATGAAATACCATTTTCTGCCCCAGATGTCCCACCCAAAATGATCTCCCCACCTCTCTGCCAGCTTTACCTGGGATCAGGGAGTCTTTGCGGCAGTCGTACAGCATTCCCAGCTGGAACGGGCGGCCCAGGGCCGGGATGTCAATGGTGTTGTCTGTTCCCGCCATGGCTCAGGTCACGCTGCTCTCCCGCTTTCACTTCCCTGCAAGAAACAGGAGCTGTGAAGGAGCCAGGGCAGACTTTGAAGGACGAGGAGGACTAGCGACACCATCCAGAGGGGTGCCAGCAAGGCTGGAACCAAAAAAGAGGGGTGAATGTTGCATAGTGAAATAAGATGCTTATTTCAGCGGGTGGCACTGTGAGTTGAACCACAGAGCCTAGGGCTTGCGAATCAGATGGTTGGCGGTTCGAATCCCTGAAACGGGGTGAGCTCCCGTTGCTCGGCTCCTGCTCCTGCCAACCTAGCAGTTCGAAAGCACGTCAAAGTGCAAGTAGATAAATAGGTCCCGCTCTGGTGGGAAGGTAAACAGCATTTCCGTGCGCTGCTCTGGTTCGCCAGAAGCGGCTTAGTCATGCTGGCCACATGACCCGGAAGCTGTACGCCGGCTCCCTCGGCCAATAAAGCGAGATGAGCGCCGCAATCCCAGAGTCGATCACGACTGGACCTAACGGTCAGGGGTCCCTTTACCTTTATCCAAGAAGATGCCAGATGGAGCCAGCTTGTTTTCTGCTGCTCCAGAGGGCAGGACTGAAGCAGAGGATTCAAATGACAGGATTCTGGCTAAACATTATAAAGTAACTTTGTGAGGGTGAGAACTGTTTGACAGTTCCATTGGAACCAATTCCCTTGGAAGGCTAGACTTTCTTTCATCTGGGTCAAAGGCTCCGTTTGACACCCCCTCCCCATGTTTGCACACGCATGCACACCTCAACACCTTTGTATTTGGTTTGATGAACCTAAAACATGGCCAGTTTTGAGAAAGGAGAAAAGAAAAAGTGTGCTAATGCCTGTGGTTTGAAAGAGGCTGAAGAAAATATAGTCTATCCAAATAGTAAAAAGTGTGTGTGTGTGTGGCTTTCATTCAGCCTTAAGTAGATCTCCTAACAGGGTCGTGGGTTCAAGCCCCACATTCCTGCATTGCAGGGGGGTCAGACTAGATGACCCTCGCGATTTCTGTGATTCTCTTTTAGTAAAGCCGGGGAGCAATCTGGATCAGGGCCCTGGCGTTGGCATGATGAATCTGGCACACGAAGCCCTTCCTATAACGCTGAAGGAAAAGGTCACCACTTGGCATTCTGCAATTGCGATGCCTCAGCAGCCAGGCATGTCTTGGGAACTGCAGGGAGTGCTGGTTCCTTTATTGTAAATGGAGGCTGACACCGTCTACTCAGTGGCGCTTACTCCCAGGTAACAGGGTCAAGATTGGGCAGCCTTACAACTGAATCGAAAGCATTTAGACTCCAAACTTAGTCCCACTGAGTTCTATAGGATTTACTCTCTGGTATGTTCTTGATCATGATCGCAGTTTATATCATCATCATCATCATCATCATCATCATCATCATCATCATGGCTTTTTTCCCCAGCCAGAATCACCTGCACTTCTCAGGTGGGCACCATTGCCATTATAAGAGAACAAGGAAGGTGTTCACCTCTTTTTTTCAGGAAAAGAGCAATTATTGCCTTATGAGGAACGGCTAAGGGAGCTGGGCATGTTTAGCCTGGAAAAGAGGAGGTTAAGGGGTGATATGATAGCCATGTTCAAATATATAAAAGGATGTCACATAGAGGAGGGAGAAAGGTTGTTTTCTGCTGCTCCAGAGAAGCGGACACGGAGCAATGGATCCAAACTACAAGAAAGAAGATTCCACCTAAACATTAGGAAGAACTTCCTGACAGTAAGAGCTGTTTGACAGTGGAATTTGCTGCCAAGGAGTGTGGTGGAGTCTCCTCCTTTGGAGGTCTTTAAGCAGAGGCTTGACAACCATATGTCAGGAGTGCTCTGATGGTGTTTCCTGCTTGGCAGGGGGTTGGACTCGATGGCCCTTGTGGTCTATTCCAACTCTAGGATTCTGTGATTCTATGATTATTAGTGCTTTTTTCTAAAAAAATGTTTAGGGGTATTCTCATTTTGACTCAAGAAAATCACCATTTTATATTTCAAGTCAGGGGAAATAAAAACAGTAAATGGACAAAAGTACAAAGATTCACAAAATGTTTAGGGGTCTGTGTACCCCTGCATACCCCCAGAAAGAAACACTGATGATGATGATGATGATGATGATGTTTACTCACCTTTTCCCTGACAGGGACTCAAGGCATCTTACAGCTAAAATCATATTTCATTCCATTTATCTGTTGAAAGTGTTGAACACGACCCTTTCCCCTGTACATTTTTTCTTTACAACAATCCTGGGAGGTAGGTTTGGCGGAGAGGTTGTAATTGTCTCAAGGTGTCTCTATTTTCACCTGAGAAACAAGGAGGGTATGAAAGGAGGGCCTGCGATCTGATCTGATCTGAGTTCCCCAGCAGGCGCAGTCCAAAGAGGGTCAGGGAGACACTTGTTCCTCGGTCATTTAGGGCTTTGAAGGTCATAGCCAACACCTTGAATGGAGCTGGAAGCAAAGTGGTGACCACTCATCGTAATTTGGGAAACCTGCAGACAGGATTGGAGCGCAAGAGCCCTCTCTCCTCCTGGTGGCCATCACAGCCCCTTGTGGCAGGGAGTTCCATAGTTCTAACTACGCGCTGCCCTGAAAAAAGTGCCCAAGAGAGCAAGAATTTGCCCGGCTGGCTTCTCAGCAAGACCAGAGTTCCTGGAAACATACATTGCAGGAAAATGCTGCTGCAGTGAGGGCTGGGGGATATATCAATATATCGTCCAAAATGGGTTTGAAGTCCCTGTTGTGATATCAGTTTCATAATTTCTGAGCTGGCAGTCATGACATGCATGTGTGTAATGCAAAAAATCACAATGTGGGGAAAACCGTGAAGCCAACCAATTCCTTTACATAGGTTGCTCCATCCTTATTTCAGACATTGTGATATATTGGTGTATTTAGCTGGTGGTATATGTGGGAAACCAGATATCTCTCAGCCCTAGCTGCAGCTGCAGTCATTAAAATGCAAGTTTATTTTTTATAATTTTTAATGAGTTTTTTGGGGGGGAAAATACATATAAAACAAAACGATTTCCAACATTGCAATACAGAGTTCTTTCGAACCCTTAGACCTCCTTTCCTCCCTCCATGGATTCCATCTTTAAATTTACTGCATCTTTTACCCTTATCTATCTATTATATAACAATATTTACAAAAAATATTCCACAAGTGTCTTTATTTTGAAATCCTTAAGATAATATTTTAGTTTTCTGTTAATTGTGTTGCTTTGACAGTATACTATATTTGACTTTCTTCAGATTGTTTTGTTGATGTTTTAATATTCTGCAAACCGCTTTGAGATTTTTCTTAAAAATATAAAGCGGTATAGAAATGAAATAAATAAATAAAAAATAATAATTTACCTGCCACCTCCCCCCCCCCCAAGGAGCTCAAGGCCATCTGCATGCTTCTCCTGTCTCCCCTTTATCCCCACAACGACCCTGCAAGGAAAGTTAGGCTGACCCCGTGAGCTTCATGACTCAGTGGGGATTTTTACCTGGGTCTCCTGGGTCCTAGTCCAGCACTCTAACCATTGCCCCACACTGTTGCTGTCCTCTTTCAGTATCCCAAATTGAATGCATAACAGCCTTCACACAAGAGGAACTGCTGCAGACGCTGAGCATTTCTAAGCAATACTTTCCCTCCGCCTTTCAGGTACTTACCAAGGCTGTGGAAATCAGAGGAATCTCCTGTTCGCCTCAAGATTTTTTCGCGTCGTCTTGAGGAAACCTACAAAAGATGTGCGTCTCCTCTTTGGCCCAAGTCTGTTTCAAGGCACACAGACCACTTCTCCTTTTATCTGGTTGATAATGAAAGTTTATGTGTAGGCAAAAAACACGCCTTGCATGAGAAGGAAGTCAAGAGATTGTATGAACTAGTTGCAGTGCTCAGCATTCTGGCCTCAAAAGTCTCTAGCGGTGATCTCCCCACAAGGATGGGCCCTGCACTAGGGAGTACATGCCTTTGTGGGGCATTGTTTCCATGCGGCATCCATGCGCTTTGGGTTCCATTGACCCAAATGCAGCCTCCCTTTCTCCACCGAAGGCCCATTTGTAGTATGTGTATTTTAAAAACATCTCTTCTGCGCAGAAGTGCTCTTACACAAATAGCTTTTGGAGTCCTGTGAGTGCTGGAGTCATGTCTAGTCATGTTGTTGTTGTTGTTTAGTCGTTTAGTGGTGTCCGCCTCTTCGTGACCCCCTGGACCAGAGCACGCCAGGCACTCCTGTCTTCCACTGCCTCCTGCAGTTTGGTCAAACTCATGCTGGTCTCTTCGAGAACACTGTCCCACCATCTCGTCCTCCGTCGTCCCCTTCTCCTTGGGCCCTCCATCTTTCCCAACATCAGGGTCTTTTCCAGGGAGTCTTCTCTTCTCATGAGGTGGCCAAAGTCTTGGAGCCTCAGCTTCAGGATCTGTCCTTCCAGTGAGCACTCAGGGCTGATTTCCTACAGAATGGAGAGGCTGGATCTTCTTGCAGTCCATGGGACTCTCAAGAGTTTCCTCCAGCACCAGAATTCAAAAGCATCCATTCTTCGGGGATCAGCCTTCTTTATGGTCCAGCTCTCACTTCCATACATCACTATTGGGAAAGCCTTAGCTTTAACTATACAGTGGTACCTCGGGTTACATACGCTTCATGTTACAGACTCCACTAACCCAGAAATATTACCTCTGGTTAAGAACTTTGCTTCAGGATAAGAATAGAAATTGTGCTCTGGCAGCGCGGTGGCAGCAGGAGGCCCCATTAGCTAAAGTGGTGCTTCAGGTTAAGAACAGTTTCAGGTTAAGAATGGACCTCCAGAACAAAGTATTTAACCCGAGGTACCACTGTATGGACCTTTGTTGGCAAGGTGATGTCTCTGCTTTTTAAGATGCTGTCTAGGTTTGTCATTGCTTTTCTCCCAAGAAGCAGTTGTCTCAATTTTGTGACTGCTGTCACCATCTGCAGTGATCATGGAACCCAATAAAGTAAAATATCTCACTGCCAATTTCAATCCGTTACCCTCGAGGATGTGGACAGGCTGCTTGGACGAGTGAAACTGCCCACCTGTCTCCTGGATCCTTGCCCATCCTGGCTTATAAAAGCTAGCCGGGAAGGGCTGGGCGATGGGCTTCATGGGGTGGTGAATGCTTCCCTCCGTGAGGGAGCCTTCCCAGACCCGCTGAAAGAGGCGGTTATTAAACCGCTTCTTAAAAAACCATCTTTAGATGCGGCCAATATGGCCAACTATCGCCCAGTCTCAAATCTTCCATTCCTGGGCAAGGTGATTGAGCGAGCGGTTGCCGAACAACTCCAGGCACGCCTGGAAGAAGCGAACCATTTGGATCCCTTCCAGTCGGGATTCAGGCCTCATCACGGGACTGAAATTGCCTTGGTCGCACTGGTTGATGATCTCCGGCGGGCTAGGGACAAAGGTGAGAGCTGTTTCCTAGTTCTGCTGGATCTCTCAGCGGCGTTTGATACCATCGACCATAACATCCTTCTGGACCGTCTTGAGGGGCTGGGAGCTGGGGGCACTGTCATACAGTGGTTCCGCTCCTTCCTCCTGGGCCGTATACAGAAAGTGGTGGTGGGGGGTGAGTGTTCAGACCCCTGGGCTCTCACTTGTGGGGTGCCTCAGGGTTCTGTCCTCTTCCCCACGCTTTTTAACATCTACATGAAGCCGCTGGGAGAGATCATCAGGGGCTTTGGGCTGGGTGTTCATCAGTATGCGGATGATACCCAGCTCTACCTCTCTTTTAAATCAGAACCAGTGAAGGTGGTGAAGGTCTTGCCTGGAAGCGGTTGGAGGATGGATGGCGGCTAACAGATTGAGGTTGAATCCTGACAAGACAGAAGTACTGTTTTTGGGGGACAGGGGATGGATGGGTGTGGGGGACTCCATGGTCCTGAATAGGGTAACTGTGCCCCTGAAGGACCAGGTGCGCAGCCTGGGAGTCATTTTGGACTCACAGCTGTCCATGGAGGTGCAGGTTAATTCTGTGTCCAGGGCGGCTGTCTACCAGCTCCGTCTGGTACACAGGATGAGACCCTCCCTGCCCACAGACTGTCTTGCCAGAGTGGTGCATGCTCTGGTTATCTCCCGCTTGGACTACATGGGGGCTACCTTTGAAGGTGACCCGGAAACTGCAATTAATCCAGAATGCGGCAGCTAGACTGGTGACTGGGAGTGGCTGCCAGGACCACATAACACCAGTCCTGAGAGATCTGCATTGGCTCCCAGTACGTTTCCGAGCACAATTCAAAGTGTTGGTGCTGACCTTTAAAGCCCTAAACGGCCTCGGTCCAGTACCTGAAGGAGCATATCCAACCCCATTGTTCAGCCTGGACACTGAGGTCCAGCTCCGAGGGCCTTCTGGCGGTTCCCTCATTGCAAGAAGTGAGGTTACAGGGAACCAGATAGAGGGCCTTCTCGGTAGTGGCACTCACCCTGTGGAACGCCCTCCCACTAGATGTCAAGGAAATAAGCAGCTATCCTATTTTTAAGAGACATCTGGAGGCAGCCCTGTTTAGGGAAGCTTTTAATATTTAATGCTGTATTGTTTTTAACACTTGATTGGGAGCCGTCCAGAGTGGCTGGGAAACTCAGCCAGATGGGTGGGGTATAAATAAATAAATAAATAAATAAATAAATAAATAAATAATAATAATAATAATAATAATAATAATAATAAATAATTATTATTATTTAAAAGAGGATTGTACAAGAGGGGGGTTTCTTATGTTCTTTTCTACGTTCTTATGAGACTTGGGGGGGGGGTCCCTTCCAACTCAGGAGGAAGAGACTGATTTCCACGAAGTGCTGCTGACCTGGAGGAACCTCTCAACTTCCTTCCTCAGTTGAGCAGATTTTGCTGAGGTATTTATTTTCATTATTGTATGAGATTTTTGAAAGGACTTGTGGCCTCTGCGGCAGTGTTATTCTGAAACCAGTTCCAAAAGGGGCGATGATTGTTGCAGATGTTCAAAAGGTCCTCCATGACATTCCAGTCACCAGTCTGGTGCAGGACATAAGCAGCAGAGCGTATTGTGGTTCAAAAAGAGAATAATAATAATAATAATAATAATAATAATAATAATAATAATAATAATATATTTATACCCTGCCCATCTGGGTGGGCTTCCCCAGCCACTCTGGGCGGCTTCCAACACAATATTAAAATACAGTAATGCATCAAACATTAAAAGCTTCCCTAAACAGGGAATTAGCTAACTCCTTCCTTTCTAACAGGGAGCAAGGGCCTGAAAGAGAGAGTTGTGCTTTGTGGAAATTGCTATGGGATGTGGGAAAATGATTGCTTGTACATAAGAGCATGAGCAGAGTTCTTATTATTGCAGAGTGATTTTACAGCACGAGATATTGCTAAGAGCATGATGAGCACGTGAACACCTCATGCTAGACTAATGATTGGCTCACGTAGCATAACACTCTCTTTGTCTGTGGGCAAAAGCAAGGTTACATTCCTTTGATTTGTTACTTTTGAGTACCAGGCAGAGCAAGCGCAGTGCTGGAGGAGAGAGGATGATTTATTTTTTACTGCACACAATAAACATTGCGGCTGAAGCCAAAGCTTTTTCTTCAAGTCATCTTGGTGTGAGACTGATTTCTTACTGATTTTCTTACTGATGTCGAGCTGGTTTCTCGACAATGGGAACAATTTTTCATGGTTAGGATGACCTTCCCTAGTCTGGTGCTACTGAAACAGACTTGGTCACTCTGATAGCAGACTGCAACATTAATATTAACAGTACAAGGTTAAAACACATCAACGTCTATGTGTCCAGAAATGCTTGCCTGACAAGCATATTTTGAGCAGGAGCCCAAAAGGGAACAGTGAAGGTCAAGAGGCAGAGAGGAATTTCAGGGAAGAAGTGATCCTATCCTGACAAGAAGGCCAACTCGCTCTGAGAGCAGGGTTTGCCAGGAGTCTTCGGGGATTTCATGGTCTTCGAAGGATCCTGGGAGAGACAAGGAGGGCTTGAGGACTTCATAACCTAGTACACCGCAACAGTAAATGCAGCGCTTTCTCTCTAGAAAAAAGGTGCCAGAACTGCCCCCTCAGTGCCCCCACGCCCTGCGAGTTCTTCCACGGCAGGCTGTTGCTGCGCTCGTAGCAATAGGGACAAATGTAAAGTTATGCACTTAGGCAGGAAAAACCAGATGCACAAATATAGGATGGGGCTTACTAGCAGTACATGTGAAAAGGATCCAGGGGTCTTAGTGGACCACAAGTTTAACATGACTCCATAGTGAGATGCAGCAGTAAAAACAAAACAAAAAAAACTTAATGCAATCCTAGGCTGCATCAACAGAAGTCTAGAGTCCAGATGAAGGGAAGTAATAGTCCCACTCTCTTCTGCCTTGGTCAGACCTCACCTGGAATACTGTGTCCAGTTCTGGGCACCACAATTTAAGAAGGAGGTTGACAAGCTGGAAGGTGGTTGGGATGACCTTCCCTGGTAGAACATCACAGGCATCTCTGTGGTGGGATGAACAGCTGGGTGCTGGAGGCACCTAATGCCCCATCAGGTGTGGTCCTGGTCTCCTTGAATGTGGGGTAAGGAGACTCCTCTGAAGGAAGCCCTCCTCGGATGCAAAGACAGCTCCAACTCTCAGGCTCTTGTGAAGTCATCTCTGTGAGGGAAGACACATGGGTGGGTTGGGGCTGTTCAACTCCAGATATTCTTGGATGACACTGGGCTATCCTTTTGTCTGGTGCTACTGAAACAGACTTGGTCACCCTGATAGAGGACTGCAACGTTATCACAGTCCAAGTACATATTCCGGCAAGGCAAAAAGCCCTCGGGATGGGAGGCATGGAGCAGGGCCAGTGAGGGGGACAGCCTGAGGCCAGGCCAGACTGGGTCCTGCTGCTGCAGGGCTAGAGTTGCTGCCCTGTGCTGAGGTTCACCAGCCCTGGTGGACACTGGCATCGTGTGTACGTTTTCTCACATTTAAAAAACACATTTATCTAAATTACTGCAAAAAGGGAAAGGAATAGGAGCAAATGTTAGCAGCCTTGTCTTGTAAGCTTGGCCCTGCTCTTCTCCCTTTTGGCAGCTTCGAGATTTGGCTGGATCTAATGGGGAGAGTGCAGGGGGTTCAAACTGGGCTCTGCCAAGTGAAGTGAAAGCGGAAGAGACGAAGGCACAGGAAGCTCAAGTTCACAGCCGGTCAAGGCCAGTTGTAAGGAAGGTTTCTCCCCAGCCAGAGCATTTCCCAGAAAGGGAGAGATTTCCCCAGTGTAAATATATCCCACCCTACATCTGGTTAGGGTTTTCTGGTCAGGGGTGTGTCTCTGTGTGTGTTGGAGAAAATAATAATTTCTCTTCCAGCTAAGCCATCTTGCTGGGAAGTAGGAAAAGGGGGCTAAAGAAATAGGGAGAGGAAAGGTTTTTATTGCAATTCACCTTCTGAAGTCTGAAGCTGAAACCCAAAGTCTTTCTCCATGCAGAAAACCTCTAAGGAGGACAGCTCCCAGGGTCACCAGTGTCCCCAGATCCCAAAAGCCCTCAGGGACCTAACTCTGACATCCACAGGATCTGGTGTGAGCATCCTTAGCCCCCCAGAGCTGGAGTGCAGAGTGGGCTTTGCCCAGCAAGCAAGGCAGGGAGCTTAAAAGCTCTTTCTGCGCCAGGTCCACCTGGGGTATTGGGTACAAAAGGAGCGTTTAAGCTCTCCGCCTTGCTTGCTGGGCTGGGCTTGCTCAGCATGCAGTCTCTGGGAGTACTGCAGGTTCCCTCTCTCTTCCTCTCAGGTTAACGACCCCTGGATGGTTAAGTCCAGTCAAAGGCAACTATTGGGTTGTGGCGCTCATCTTGCTTTTCAGGCCGAGGAAGCCGACGTTGTCCGCAGACAGCTTTCCGGTTCATGTGGCCAGCAGGACTAAACCACTTCTGCCACAACAGAACACTGTGACGGAAATCAGAGAGCACGGAAATGCCGTTTACCTTCCTGCCACAGCAGTACCTATTTATCTACTTGCACTGGCATGCTTTCAAACTGCTAGGTTGGCAGGAGCTGGGACAGAGCAACGGGAGCTCACTCAGTTGTGGGGATTCGAACCGCTGACCTTCTGATCAGCAAGCCCAAGAGGCTCAGTGGTTTAGACCACAGCGCCACCTGCCTCCTGCTTCTGCCTGCACCTGCCCTTCCCTGGTAGCTGAAGAAGTGTGCATGCACATGAAAGCTTATACCCACATCAAACTTAGTTGGTCTCTAAGGTGCTACTGGACAATTATAATTTTTTTGTTTTAATGTACTTCAACTGCGTCAGACCAACACGGCTACCTATCTGAATCTGCCTTTCCCTGTTATGAGATGGGAGGTCGGTGCCATTTAAATCCCAGGGACTCAAAGCCTTCCCTTACATTTGCCACCCAATTTATGCCCCTGAAATCTGTTTGTCTCCTGTGAAAATGCACATCAGGAATGTGAGCAGCTGCTAGTGACCCATCTCCTTCATGGGCCACAGCTAAAAACATCCCCCACCTCCAGACTAAAATACAAGCCATTCATTCAGTCATTCATTCATTCATTCATTTATACCTCACATATTCTATTCCCTGAAAACATGCCTTTTGGCTTTCACAAAAGTCTGCATAAAAAATGTGAGAGGCACACTCAACATATAAAAGCAATTTGAAATTAAACGCTAAGCACTGACAGGATTCAATGGGAGAAGAAACCGACAATCCCAAGCAGCAAAACAGCAAACTGCAACTACAAAAAATGATTCCCCCCCCCCACCATATATATATATAAAATCGAGTAAATTTTATTTTGTTTTGTTTCACAAAAAGTTTCCAAGGATCCATTATATTAAGCCGCCGCCGCGCTCGGGGAACGGTTCCACGTTAAGGGACTGAAAAGGAATCACGGATTTCTGCAAAGTCCGCGGCATTTTGGAGCAAGATGAGGCCACCAGGGAGGTCCCCCCCCTGTCCCCGGGGATTTCTGGAAGCCCCGGACGCGGAGAGGGAGAGACGCGTCACTGAGACCGGCTGCAAATTCCTCGGCTGGGCACGAGGGGAAGATTTTGCAATGCTCCGTCCGGGCAACGGAGACGCGGCACTTTCACTTTCACTTTCACTTTCACCTTCCGCGGCGAAGTTCACCTCGTGCTTCTTTGAAGTGCAGGAAACAACTAAAACGTGTTCAAGGCTGTCCGGGAACAGTAGCAGCCGTGGCTGAGTCCAGCAGGCAATCTAGAAGATAAAGGATTTGGCAGACTTCGTCGCTCTCTGCTCTTATAAGCAGGGATGAGAACCCAGAAGCGCCTTAAAATTAAAGTCACAGGCGGGGGTCAGCGACCTTTTTCAGCTGTGGGTCCGTCCACGTCAGACCATGTGGGGGGCGGGGACCGGCATATTATTTTTTTGGGGGGGAGGAACGAATTCCTCTGCCCCACAAATAACCCAGAGATGCATTTTAAATAAAAGGACACATTCTACTCATGTAAAAACACACTGATTTCCAGACTGTCCGTGGGCCGGATTGAGAAGGCAATTGGACCACATCTGGCCCACGGGCCTTAGGTTGCCTACCCCTGGTCACAGGGATGTTCAGTGCTTCTTGGCTCTGAAAGGGGAAAGACCCCGATCCCCTTCACCTGTGCCAGCTAAGAAAGCAGTGGGTGCTCTGAGGTTGGGGGGGGGGCGGATAGGGAGGGAGGGTCTTATGGCATGTACCAACCCCCCCCCCCCCGCCACAAAGTTCACGTGCTGACTTGGGCTCCGTCACTCTCTTTTCTTAAAAAACGTTTTAATTCAATTTTCTCTTATCATCACAAATAAATCATAATAATGTATACATAGGATTCTCTGAATCCCTGGACTTTCCTCTGCCCCCCCTCCCTGGTTTTCATTGTTATGCTGGGATTTTTTGCCTACGTGCTGTTTGATGCAGCTTCCCACAAAAGCAACTAAGAAGTTTGCCGAAGGCCAAGAAGGCTGAGCAGAGGGAGTTATTCTGCCTAGAGATACGGGGCTTCTGCTATTGGTCGAGGTCTCCACATAGGCATGATGGCTCATGACCTTCCTTGTTGGTGAGGTTGTTGGTCAGTGGTGTTCTGAGAGTCATTTGGAGTTTGTTAAGAGAGAGAGTTAAGATCAGTATCTGTATCTTGTATAGAGTAACTTGTAAAAGGTAAAGGTAAAGGGACCCCTGACAATTAAGCCCAGTCGCGGACGACTCTGGGGTTGCAGCGCTCACCCTGCTTTACTGTCCATAGACAGCTTCCGGGTCATGTGGATAGCAGGACTAAGCCGCTTCTGGCGAACCAGAGCAGCGCACAGAAACGCCGTTTACCTTCCCGCTGGAGTGGTACCTATTTATCTACTTGCACTTTGACGTGCTTTCGAATGCTAGGTTGGCAGGAGCTGGGGCTGAGCAACGGGAGCTCACCCAGTCGTGGGGATTTGAACCGTTGACCTTCTGATCGGCAAGTCCTAGGCTCTGTGGTTTAACCCACAGCGCCACCCACGTCCCCTATTAGTAACTTGTAGAATCTGCTGCAAATAATAAACACCTCTAAGTAATCAAGTTACTGGTAGCAGCGTCTGGTTCCTGCTTCATCCTTCCTGCCTGCAACTGATTGCTTCTGGAAGTCTGCGTATGCTCTGCTATATTCCACTGGGTCTGGCTAAGATCCTGCAACAGGTTAAAGTTGCGAAACATCAATACGTTATTCTTTTCCAATTGCATCTTACAACGTTCTCCATATTTTCTCAATACGCTCGAGGTACCACTGTACTCAGTTCTCACCACAGTTCTGGCTACATTGCAAGTGTTTGTGTGTTTTATAGAATCCTGCCAATGTTTTTAATTGTTGACAATATTTTTTTAAGTAACTTATAAATTTCCCCGGTTCTTTATTAAATTTATTATCTTCTTGATCTCTGATCTTCCCAGTCATTTTCGCCATTTCAGCACAGTCCATCTTTATCAGCCATTCCCGTCACTCTCTCTCAGCCTAATCTACCTTGCAGGGTTGCATATTCTCCAATATTCCTACGATGAAATTAGGGATCTCCTCCTCCTCTTCTTCCTGTCCATCAAGCCACAACATATATAAAAACATAACAAGACAATGGACATTAAAAGAATACTGGGCTGCCTTCAGATGTCTTCTAATATTGTATAGTTCCTTGGTTCCGGGGTCACATAACTCCATACCCCCCAACGTTTCTCCAAAGAAAATAGGGACGTCCTAAGGAAAAGCGGGACATTCCAGGAATCAGAAACTGGGATGGGTTCTGTAAATCCAGGACCGTCCCTGGAAAATAGGGTTGTCTGGGTCTGGTGTTGTTTATATTTTGATTATGTATTTTGTGGTTTTATATTTTGATTTTATTCTGTGAGACCTCCAGGTTTAGGGCGGTATATAAATAATAAATAAAATAATAATAACCACGCATGGTGTCTTGAGCTCTGAGGAGGAAAGGTGGATTATTAATAGTAGAAAAAGAAGAATAAAATAAAGTCCTGCTACCCATTTCAGCTCTTCTGTTTCCCTGCCCCTCTCATTCTGGTAGTCTTCTAATATGCTTCTTAAGAAGCAGTAAACAGAGAATGGTAGAGTTGAAAGGGGCCATGAGGGTAATCTAGTCTAACCCCCTGCCATCATGGGCATAGCCAATTTTTTTGGGGGGGCAGGATTTTGTTAGGGGGATAGAACAGACGTGATAAGATTACTACTACTACTAATTTATTTATACCTTGCCCATCTGGGTGGGTTTCCCCAGCCACTCTGGTGGCTCCCAACAGAATTAAAAGCACAACAGAACTTCAAACACTAAAAACTTCCCTAAACAGGGCTGCCTTCAGGCGTCTTCTAAAGGTTATATAGTTACTCATCTCCTTGTCATCTGATGGGAGGGCGTTCCACAGGGCAGGCGCCACCACCGAGAAGGCCCTCTGCCTGGTTTCCTGGATCTTCACTTCTTGAAAGGAGGGAACCGCCAGAGGCCCTCGGAGCTGGACCTCAGTGTCTAGGCTGGATGATGGGGGTGGAGACGCTCCTTCAGATATACTGGGCCGAGGCAGTTTAGGGCTTCAAAGGTCAATACCAACACTTTGAACTAAGAGGGGGTGTTCCAGCCCCAATATCAGTCTTGTACCTGTGGCTGTGCTCTCCCCCAGCTCATTTAACTTCTGCTCTGTTTTCACCCTGTGGTCTCCCTGCTGCCATCTGAAATTCAGGTTTCAACCTGCTCTGTAGGAAAATGAGCCACGTCGCTCCAGTTAAACTCTCCACACTCAACCAGCTATATAAAAAACAAACAAGCCCACGCACTGCCACCCAACTTTTTATTTGAATAGCTTCTCGAAATAGGTGTGTTTCCTGGAAGGTGACCAAGGAAGCGGGTTCTGAAAGGGAGTGGTGACCAGTGGTTGGAGGTAAACACAGATAAGTGTTTGGGAGTGTGGGCACGCACACACTTTTGGAAGAGCAAAAGGTTTGGAGGAAACACACCTCCCTCCATCTTTGGCTGTTTGCCCCCCACCCCAGAGCCAATCAGGGTGCTTAGAAACACGGTAAGTTGTTTTAAAAAACTTGTGAATTTGTGTTGTCCCTTTCTCATCCCTGACACAGGGACTTTTCAGTGACTCATAGCCTGTGTGCACACAAAAATAATGCTTTTCGTTTCACCCAGGCCAGAAGTGCAGCCAGTATTTGTGCTGGGGGGGGGGCGGAAACCCACCTGTCATTATCCTCTGTCTGGCTCTGTCTAGCAGATTCAGAATGAAATGTCTCAACAACAGTTGTTTTAAATTGCTTTTTCTTTTCTTTTTACCCCAAGTGCTCAGAACAACCTGCCCAAATCTTTCTACAATTTATACTTTTTGTTAAATATTTTCATTCTTTTACTTGATTTTTTTTGGGGGGGGCAGCTGCCTCACCCCAACCCCTGGCTACATTCATGGAGGGGAATGCATTTGGAAGATGAAAAGGAATGAGTGGGTATGTTTCACCTGAAAAAGAGAAGACTCAGAGGTGATGGGACAGTCATGTTTGACTAGCTGAAGCGCTGCCACTTAGATGAGAGGAGGGAATAGAAGCTTGGCGTTTTTTTTTGGTTTTTTGTTTATAATTTTTATTAAATCTTCTGTTTTACAATTTAGAATATTCATTTAAACAACCTTAAAATACTGATGACTTATAGAATCATAGAATCATAGAGTTGGAAGAGACCACAAGGGCCATCGAGTCCAACTCCCTGCCAAGCAGGAAACACCATCAGAGCACTTCTGACATATGGTTGTCAAGCCTCTGCTAAAGACTCCCCTTCTTCTCTTCCCATGGTTCATCCCCACATATCTTATATAAATTAAACCATTCAGTATTCCATTATTACATCCATCAAAACTTATTTACATTGTTGAATTTATCTTAATGCTGCCAACGTTTTCAGGTGTACACAATTCCCCCCCCCCAATACCTCCCAGTCTTCTTTAAATATACAGTCATACCTTGAGCTGCGTTTGCTTCATGTTGTGTTTTTTCTGGTTACGAATGCGGCAAACCTGGAAGTTTGCCACTTCACAAATGCGCAGGAGCAATCTGTGCACTTCGCACATGTGCAGGAGCGCTATATTGTGTCACGCGCATGTGCAGCGCTCTACTTACGGACTTTTTGGGGTACAAACGGCACCCTGGAATGGATCGCGTCTGTAAGTAGAGGTGCCACTATATGTTCTTCTTGTTCTCTTATTCTATATGTTAGGTCTGCAATCTGCACATATTCAATCACCTTAAGTTGCCATTCTTCTTTGGTTGGGACCTCACTCGTTTTCCATTTTGGGGCTAACAAAACATGGGCTGCAGTAGTGACATACAGAAATAACCTTATTTGACACGTGGGAATTTCCGTCTGAATTATCCCCAACAAAAAGGACACTGGCTTTTTTGGAAAAGCGCTTTTAAACATTTTTTAAAATTCATTATAAATTATTTCCCAATACTCTTTTACCCTTGTACAGGTCCACTACATATGAAAGAACGTCCCCTCGACCTCATTGCATCTCCAGCACTTATCTGATTCAGTCTTATACATCTTAGCAAGCCTACTTGGAGTCAGATAACACCTGTAAATCATTTTAGATAATTCTCCCTCAGGGAATAACATGCTGTAAACTTCAGATTGCTCTTTCCGGAAAAAGCTCGTTTCTTGCTGCACCCAAGCCAATGGTTTCAAATTACCAGAAAGGTGATTCTTACTAGACATGAGGGAGAACTTCCTGGTGATAAGAGCTGGTCTCACCTTCATTGGAGGTTATTAAACTGAGGCTGGATTGCTTAGCTGAGATTCCTGCATGGCATTGCAGGAGCTGGGTACCTTTCAACTCTTCAGTTCTGTGATTCCATGACAGGGGAGGTGGGATCAGGGGCAGAGAAAGGGGCGGGGGTGGTGGTTCGCCCCGGGTGTCATCACTGAGGGGGGTGACATTCGGCTCGCCGCCCGCCTGCCCATGACTCCCAAGTCTACCCCAAGCCATTGGGGGAAGGAGCAGAGCTGCGCTGCCTTACCGGCAGCCTTCCCCTGTTCCCCCATCATTTTGACAGCTCAGGGGAGGTTTGGGAGTCGCGGGTGGGTGGCGTGCCATTGCCCCCCACTCCCGGGCTTCTTCCTTGGGAAGGAAAGCCTCCTCCAAGCTGTCAAAAGGAAGAGGGAAGGGAGGAAGGCTGCTGGCCAAGCGGTGCAGCTCCCTCCCCACTACCGCCCAGGAAGCAGCCCGCCATGGGTGGCTCACTCCACCCCCATGGGTGGCTTGCTCAGCCCCCACGGGCATCTCGCCCCCTGGGACGCTTGCCCTGCCCCCATGGCCCCGCCCCTGGGTGCCAGAGCAGCTAGCTCCGCCTCTGGGTGGGATGCATGATTCTGCGGACAGCCACCCATAATAACCAGGGCAATGAGGACTCTGGAGGAACTGGGTGGGGTGTGCAGTGGGAAGGGTATTTAAGTGGGCCAGGAGAAGCTAACAGCAGGAGCCAGGAACCACAAAGAGCAGAGGAGAGTGCGATTTCTCCTCTCAGATTTCACCAGGACCCTGGAAATCTGGAAAAGAGAGAAAAGGTGAGATTGCAGCTGCTGCAGGGTGATTGCGTGGGAACGGGATGTTGGCATCTGTCTGTCTCAAGAGACAGTGGAGGAGTGGAGAAGATGGCTGTGCTGCTTTTTTATATATTGCTCTTTGTTAGAAAATCTGGTAACAATTTGCCAGGTTTGTTTCCTTTTCCAAAGAAACACTGTCTTACAAACCTCAGCTTTTTTCTGTTTGAGCACAGTTTATGAGACCATATTGTTTTCTTAATCCCTCTAATTTTCTATAATGGTTTTGTAGAGCAACCCCCACAGCTGCTCAGTTTGGACCATAAGTTGCCTTCTCCCTTTGCTTATTTTAATGATGACTTTTGAATTATTTGACCTCTCATTATTGCTTTTGAAGCCTACCATACAGTAGTTTTTACCAGCTTTACAGAAAGGTTAACATGGAAATGTTAGTTAAATATAAATTAAAAGAAAAACAAAATGCAACCACAAAAACTGCAATTTTTACCAGCACAGAGAGGGCTCTCTCTCTCTCTCTCTGTTAGTTGCCACTGAAGTCCCTCCAAAAACTTTGAAAATAAGCCCAAGAGTCCCAAATCCCAGCAGCAAGTGAAAACCCGTGTGGACATGTGACTCAGTTAAGAAACAAGCAGAGACAGACAGGAGGATAAGAGACTGCAGCCAACATGGTCTATTCAGGGGCAGAGGAAGGGGGTGCGGTGGGGGTGGATCGCCCCGGGTGTCTTCGCTGTCAGGGGGAGCTGTGCTGCTTTGCCGGTGGCATTCCCCCCTTTCCCCTTCGTTTTGCCAGCTGGGGGAGGCTTAGGAGTCGCAGGCGGACAGCGCACTAAATGTCCGCCATCGGTGTCTCATTCCACCCCTGTGAGCAGCTTGCTTCGCCCCCGGCTGCACGGCACATTCACTGCTCCGTGCACCTGAGCAGCTATCCCGCACCTGGGAGGGCACCAGTGTGGTGTAGTGGTTAAGAGTGGTAGACTTGTAATCTGGTGAACCGGGTTCGCGTCTCCGCTCCTCCACCTGCAGCTGCTGGGTGACCTTGGGCCAGTCACACTTCTCTGAAGTCTCTCAGCCCCACTCACCTCACAGAGTGTTTGTTGTGGGGGAGGAAGGGAAAGGAGAATGCTAGCCGTTTTGAGACTCCTGAAGGGGAGTGATAAAGCGGGATATCAAATCCAAACTCAGCACAAGATATTATGGGCTGTCCCGTAAATCCACTGGATGAAATAGCAGAAGAACGTTGCCTCAGGAGAGTGAGGAAAATCCTCAGGGATGATTCACACCCTGGCCGGCAATTTGATGATCTCCTGCCCTCCGGCAGAAGATATAGAAGCAGGATTAGTCGCACCAACACGGTGAAGAACGTGAAGAACAGCTTCTGTCCGTGGGCTGTTAGGCTGCTGAATGAAGAGAACAATAGGGCAACTGACTTTCGGGTTTGGTGGGTGTGGGTCAGTAAACAAGGGGAATTAAGACCAAGAGAGCTGAGTGGGGGGTGCTTGTGTAATCTCACTGTATACAAGTTGTACAAGTGACAATAAAGTATTTCAATTTCAATTTCTTCTCCACCGCTGGGTCTATTCTGCTGCTGCCAACTTGCTGCCTGAGCATGGGATTGCTTCTCTCTGCCTCTCACTCCCGGCATGTCTCCCTCTGTCTGAAAGTAAACTCTGAAACACACACCCCTCCCAAGACACACAAAAGAATGTTTTCCAGTTTCCGACATTCAATATTTCTACAAGAGTTGGATAGCTGGGGAGAGGGACTCTGTAAACAGAGGAAGAGAGCAGTAAGCAAAGGGCAAATTGTCCATATCTTTAGACGACTGAGATTAGGAAGGCCAACCCACATCACTGCCCTTGGAGAAGACAAGGAAATGATTTTTAAGAGGTGACCTGAGCACCTGGCAAAGTGTATTTGGAAACAGAAAGAAGAGGGTGATTGGTGTCAGGGTGTAGGTGTCTTTTGATGCAAGAATAAATGTTTGGTTATTTGCTTTTTGCAAAGCAAGGGTGAGGAGGCAGTACACACCTACACACTCTGGCCAAAGAATAACAGCCCCGGATCCAAAAACCTCTTTGCTAATAGTTAACATTTTAAATTCCGGGCGTCAACCATAGCATCTCAGCTGGCTGCAAGCCAGAGGGCCTGGTTGAGAGCCCGGCTCTCACTGCGAATGAGCCCTGTGGTCATGTTGGGCCTAACCCTTGTCACCTCACAAGTAGACTAGTGGATGCTTGGTGAGACCAGAAGCCTTCTTGGAAAGGGTGGCTTCCATATGGGTAGGGTTCAGAGTGCAACATGGTGGCTAAGACATAACATAGCAGTGGGGGCTAGATTTCACCTCTGCCCTTGGTTACCCCCAAGTGATGGGAATCAAGTCTGTTTCGTTCTGAACAATTTGGTTCCTTCAGCTCCACAGCAGAGACTTTGGGACAGGGGATGTGTGAGTTATGTTACTTTGGGGTGAGTGGGATGATGGCATTTGGGTCTCCCATATGCTCCAAATCATAGAGTCATAGAATTGCAGAGTTGGAAGGGGGCCAATTCTCTGCATTACTGGAATCACACCTGAATATTCCGACTTGGGACAGTCCTGATTTTGTTTGTTTGTTTCTTTGATAACTGAGAAATTCTTACCCGAGATATGCACCCAGGTTCCAACTGGTAACTCAGAGCAGGGCTTTTAGTGTGGCTGCCTCTGATCTGTGGAGCAGCATTTCTGTCAAGATAGGACAGGCACCCAGAAAAAAAGAGAAGACATCTTTCTGTTCCAACAAGTTTGTGCCTTGACAGTCTGCTTGGCACTGGGTTTTTTTTTATTTTGTAAGTTGCTACTATTTGTATTAGAATATTTTTGAATTTTTTAAATTGCATTTTGTGTCGAAAGCAATAAAATCATAATGATAGGAAGAAAAGTATATTTATTTTTCTAATACATGTGTTTCTCTTTTAATTGTGACAGCAAGTTTGTTAAAAAGAAGATGGCATCTTCCAGAACACAGGAAAGAAGTAAAATCAAACCACCTCAGAAATATCTCAAAGAAAGTATCCTTGTAGAAAGGGGTGAACCTTCGGTTTATGCATTAAAACTGAAAAAGGCATCTGAAACGTCTCCAAAGTACCATCTAGGAAAAGAGAACTTGCAGATCGCCAACAAAGTGATTATGATGATGGGAGCGTCTGGATCAGGGAAAACCACTCTCATCAATGGGATGATCAACTACATCCTGGGCGTGCAATGGGGAGACGAATTCCGGTTCAAACTTATTGATGAAGTGACCGGCAGAAACCAAGCAGAAAGCCAGACATCCGAAGTGAGGGCTTATGTGGTGAACTATCAAGAGGGTCTCAAGATCCCTTGCTCTCTCACTTTTGTTGACACTCCAGGATTCGGAGACACGAGAGGAATAGAACAGGACAAAAAGTTAGTGGAGAAGATCCGTGAGTTTTTCTCCATCCCAGGAGGAATCGACCACATCGATTGTGTCTGCTTTGTGGTCAAGGCTTCCACAAACCGCTTAACAGCAGCCGAGAAATACGTCTTTGATTCCGTGCTCTCCATCTTTGGGAAAGATATCAAGGAGAACATCCAGTTCCTGATCACCTTTGCAGATTCACAGACTCCCCTGGTCCTTGAGGCCATTAAGACGGCCGACGTTCCATGCGCCAAAGATGGCAAGGGGAACCCCGTGCATTTCAAATTCAACAATTCCGCCCTGTTTGCCAACAATGTCATGGGGGACAGGGAGAGCCCTAACTTTGACGAAATGTTTTGGAAAATGGGTATAATCAGCATGAAGACCTACTTTGACTCGCTAAGCAAACTGAACGCGAGGAGTTTGACTTTGACGAAGGAAGTTCTCAGGGAACGGAAAGAGTTGGAGACGGTTGTGCAGGGCCTGTTGCCCCAGATCAAAACCGGGCTGGTCAAACTGGAAGAACTGAAGGAAACGGAACAAGTCCTTGACCAGCACAAAGCTGACATGGCGGCCAACAGAGATTTTGAGTATGAGATCCCAGTCACCGTCAAAGTGAAGCAAGATCTCTCTGGAGCTCATCAATATGCAACCAACTGCAAGAACTGCAAGGTCACCTGCCACTATCCTTGCTGGGGTACCTGGGACCGGCTGAACCGCCTTTGCTCCGCTATCAGTTTCTTCTCAGGAAAATGCAACGTTTGTCCCAACAAGTGCTCAGCCAGCGACCACCACAACCAGAATTACCAATTTAAGGACGAAATAAGGAAAGAGAAGAAGACATATGCGGAGCTGAAGAAAAAGTATGAGCACGCCTACCATGGGGTTATGACAGCAGAGCAGCTGATTTGGCACCTCAGCCAGGAGTACATCAAAGTAAGAGAAAATTTGTTCGAAAACATCGAGAGAGCGTCTCAAAGCCTGTGGCGCCTGGAGGAAATTGCCCTGAAGCCCAACCCACTCTCCACCCCAGAATACATCGACATGCTCATTGCGTCCGAAGAGGAGGAATGCAAGCTTGGATATCAGAAAAGGATCCAGTTGCTCAAGGACGTGAAGAAAGAAGCAGAGATCATACAGAAGATTGCGAAGAAGGAGGCTCTTCTGCCAGAGGAGGAGGAGATGATGAGCGAACGGGGGGACAAAGGAAAATTCCGCTTGATAGCCAGATATTGGAAGAGAAGGGCGGTGAATATTCTCCCTAAATGAAGGGGCAACACAACAGCGCCTGTTCAGCCTTAGATCTCTGTATAAGCGCCCCCCCCCCATATCCTTTTCGCTAAGTGCAGGGACTCTGAGGCTGGAACTACACTGACCTGTTCAAAGTTATTAGAACGATATCAGATATATTGTTCTAAAACGTCACAGGGCAGACTTGGAAAAATTAAGTGTTTCTTAGCTCCATCCAAGCGCTGTCTCCCTACTGCTACTCTTCCTCTCTGTAGGCGGAGAAGAGATGCAGAATCTCCTCCTTCCCCCTCCAGATTGCACATTTAATTAGGGATTAAACCCCACCCCCACTTAAACATTAGCTGTGCCCCTGAACTGATCTGGGGTGCTTGACCCCTGGCCTGACTGATCCAGGGGAGATCAGGGTGACTCTGCACAGCCCTAATGGTTAAACAGCTCATGCTTTCTTAATATTTAGGATAATTTACTATATATCTGGAAAAGCTTTTAACTAGTTGGAATCAGTGGAAGTTGTTTTTTTTGGGGGGGGGACAATAAAAGTAGAATTGCATAATAATTAAATAATATTACTTTTGCATGTCATAATTATGCTCTGCCCCCACAGCTGGAGGCAGCAGTTCTTCTGAATAGCAGGTGCTGGAAGCTGCAGGAGGGGAGAGCACTGGTCTTACGTTCGAGTCCTGCCAGGGGGCTAAACCTTCGGGAGAACAGGATGCTGAGCTAGATGGGTGGTGCGCACGCACTCTCTCTCTCTCTCTCTCTCTCCCCGCAATGTTAATATTTTATTGAAAGAATTTCAGCTATAAAAAAATTAAGTGATACAGAGAAAAAAGGGGGGAAGGGGGATAACAAAGATGTGTAAGAAAAAATAACAATATACAAAAATGCAATGCAATATACTCTCAAACATTCTTATATAAATTGATACAGGGTCGTTATCCTAATACACATGTAGATGTTACTAGCCATAAACTCATTTCAGATGTTGTCATGTTTATCTTAACAATGTCTAGCAGTGAAAAATGGATTGCAGAGATGGAATATAACATCAAATGGATTTGGGTGTGTAAAGTAAAAATAAAAAGGGGGGGAGGACGAGCAGCTCTATTCTACAAAAGGTTTATGATGGAAACTTTAGAGCGGACTCTTCCCTAGTCTTTATCATCCTCGGACTAAACTGAATTTAATTTAATTGGAAGTGTAACCCTTTATCTTTGGCTGAATGGAGGGATAAGAGGAAGCTGTGAGCTTACCAAAAAAGGTTCATTACTGAGTTATTTTAAGTTCGACAGCTTGCTCTACTCCCGGGCTGAGAGAAAATTGGTGAAAACAGGATATTTTTTAGGGACACTATGATTTTTGCAGCTGCTGCTAATGTTGCAAAACACTGAAGCTCCGGACAGAGCAATGGAGAACTTCTGAAACAACAATGGGACACTAGCTCTGCCCAAGGAATGATGGAGAACAGCAACTGACAAAAGATAGACAATATATTACAAGGACAGGAAGAAACATCATGGACAGAATACCAAAAAGAACAAAGAGTTTAAACGCTTCACCTGCAGGACTATAAATCACTGAATGTGTTAATGAGAAGGAAGTCGTTAAAATTACAGTTGGGGTATAAGGGTTTGTTTTTCTGACTGGAGGGTGGTGGAAATCTATAAGATTTTGCAAAGCAGAAATAAAGTAAATCATCAAACTGTTAATTCTAGCTCGTGAGGGGGGCGCACCTAAATTGTACAATTTGGCTTTTGAATGATTCATATTATTAATGGTATTATAATTTGGCACTGTTATAAAGAGGCTTTTATTGGAATATTGTAACTGAAAACTAATACAAATGATTTTCCAAACCATGTCTACGTCTGTAAGCAGCCCATTCCTAAGTGGCGAGTGTTGTCATAATGTCAAGGCATTTCTTACAGGCTCCCGGGTCTGGATTCTTCCCATTCGTCCCTCTCTCTCTCCGGCCAGGCGTCTCTTTGCTCTGTGCGCCCCCTGGAGGCGGGGGGGCTCTGCTCCCAGAGCATCTTCCTGGCCTCCCCCCCCCCGAAGAATAATTCTGGGGGTGCAGCAGCAGGGCAGCAACAGCCCCCCTCCCCCTGCTGAGTCTCTTGGGCAGAACTGGGCGGGGGGGGGGCTGAGGAGGACCAGACCGGCTTGCAACTCGCAGCCCAAGCAGCACCGCCAGCCTCTTCTGGAGCTTTAGAAAAACATGAACTTGGGTGGGAGCCGCTGAGAACGGAGATATGGCCGCTGACTCGCGCGAGGGTGGCGGGTGTACACGGGACTGGCGTGAATTCCCACGTGCGCGTGTCTGCGCACATGCAGGGGTTGAAGTGCAGCGAAATCTCCGCTTCCTGTTCTCTTTAGGAATCCAGCTCAGCTCCTTTTTTTTAATTATTAGTTTTCACATATTACAGTACTGTACTTTACAATACAGATGTACCAAAGTCAAGACCATTGCCTTCCCACCCACCCCCCATACATTTACATTTCCATTTCCTCAGTCCATCATATTATTCATTTCTGGAGGCGCCAGCCGCTCCCAGAGATGCCATGGCTCCCCTATGGGCCACATGGGGCCCACACTCTTGGGGTTTCTCCTCCTGGCTGAAGGAGGGTGGCACCTTTGGGTGCCAGCACTCACGGGGTATCCACAGCCGCCTTCCTGCCATGATGGCTTTGCCTCCGCAGGGCGGCCTCTTTCCTCGCCATGTTTGCCCAACAGAGGAGGCCTCTCCATTGGAAGAGGCCAGGCAAGCGGCTTCAGAAGAGGAAGCCATTTTGGAGAAGAAACAAGCTTGGCTGTTGTCTGCTGAGGGTCTCCTGGCTTTCTTCCAAGGCTTCCTGGGGGCTGCAATGGCCAGAGGAAGAGACAGCCCCCCCCCCAGCCTGAATCCCCTGCAGGGCTCTGGGCAGCAACCAGAGCCTGCATCAGTTTCCTTTCCCAAGGCCTTGGAGGAACCTTGGGGTGCGGAAGGAGGAACCCCAAATGGAGATCAGGCTCCTGACAAATGGGGAAAGGAACTTTATATGGCCTCTGTTAAAGAAAACTCTGGGTTGAGAGACTACTCAGCAGCCCAGCTCGTTGGGATACAAGTCCCCCACTGGTCCATGTGGTCAGTAAAAGAAGGAAATTCCAGCCAAGTAATTTGGAGCAAAACAGCAGTCAGTAGACTTAGATCCTTTATTGTTGCGCAACAGTATGAACTCTGAGCATGGGGAGACATTAACTTTTAAAACTTTTGCACCATATCCCAGAATATCCACCCTCCCTTCCCCACAGGTGGGCGGGGTTTGCAGCACCGAGTGGGGCTCACCTGGGCGGGTGCCACCTGCCTGCTTGATCCGGCCTTTGACCTGCCCTTGGCCAGGGAGGACAATGGACGGCCGGCTGGGGGTGGGCCTAAGGCCAAAAGAAAAGAGGATGACTCCGTTGCTCAAGCCTCTTTTGCTCTTCTTCCTTCCAAGATCAGGAGCGTGTCCAGGCGGCTGGATTGAGGCAAGTAGCCGGCCTTCTTTGCTTTGCCTGGATGGGGGGCGGGGGAGAGATTTGGCCCCTCCGCCAGGCTAGGCCGCATTTTTGGCGTCCTCGGTTGGGCACGTTGTGGCCTTTTCGGCTTTTTGTCCGCAGCGTGGGAGGGAGCTTGACTGCTCTGCCACTGGCTGCTGGCCTGAGCCCCATGTTTTATATTAAGATTCCTTTATTTTGAATGAAGGAGGACACACATAGGCGGAGGACAGTTTTCCAGTATTCACGCGTTCCAAGAGCCTGGAGACTTTTTTGTTAGGAATCATGACAACGGAAATCAAGAAGTCAAATAGACCATTATTTATGTATGCCACAACTGCTGCCAGGATTCTAATTACGAAAAGTTGGAAAAGCGAAACCATCCCCTCAAAACTCAAATGGCAAACGAAATTGCCAGCATACTTACAGTTCAGGGCCGTGTTCAGAAAGTGGTAGTGGGGGATGAGTGTTCAGACCTCTGGGCTCTCACTTGTGGGATACCTCAGGGTTCTGTCCTCTCCCCCATCCTTTTCAACATTTACATGCATCCACTGGGAGAGATCATCAGGGGGTTTGGGCTGGGTGTTCATCAGTAAGCGGATGATACCCAGCTCTACCTCTCTTTCAAATCGGAAGCAGTGAAGGCGGTGAAGTTCCTGTGTGAGTGCCTGGAGGTGGTTGGAGGATGGATGGCGGCTAACAGATTGAGGTTGAATCCTGAAAAGACAGAAGTACTGTTTTGGGGGGACAGGAGGCAGGTGGGTGTGGGGGATTCCCTGGTCCTGAATGGGGTAACTGTGCCCCTGAAGGACCAGCTGTGCAGCCTGGGAGTCATTTTGGACTCACAGCTGTCCATGGAAGCGCAGGTCAATTCTGTGTCCAGGGCAGCTGTTTATCAGCTCCATCTGGTACGCAGGATGAGACCCTCCCTGCCCGCAGACTGTCTCGCCAGAGTGGTGCATGCTCTGGTTATCTCTCGCTTGGACTACTGCAATGCGCTCTATGTGGGGCTACCTTTGAAGGAGACCCGGAAACTACAACTAATCCACAGTGCAGCAGCTAGACTGGTGACTGGGAGCGGCTGCCGAGACCACATAACACCGGTCTTGAAAGACCTACACTGGCTCCAAGTACGTTTCTGAGCACAATTCAAAGTGTTGGTGCTGACCTTTAAAGCCCTAAACGGTCTCAGCCCAGGATACCTGAAGGAGCATCTCTACCTCCATCGTTCTGCCCGGACACTGAGGTCCAGCTCCAAGGGCCTTCTGGTGGTTCTCTCACTGAGAGAAGCTAAGTTACAGGGAACCAGGCAGAGGGCCTTCTTGGTAGTGACACCCGCCCTGTGGAACACCCTCCCACCAGATGTCAAAGAGAAAAATAACTACCAAACTTTTAGAAGACATCTGAAGGCAGCCCTCTTTAGGGAAGCTTTTAATGTTTAATAGGTTACTGTATTTTAGTGTTTTGTTGGAAGCCGCCCAGAGTGGCTGGGGAAACCCAGCCAGATGGGCGGGGTATAAATAATAAATTATTATTATTATTATTATTATTATTATTATTATTATTATTAGCAAGAATAACCAGAGCAGTAAGAGGAAATACAAGATGGTAATAAAGAATGGAAAGTAATCAAAGAATATCTTAAAGATTACTGTGATAACAAAAGCTTTATGGCAGATGATAATATTTTATTTATATCCTGCCCACCCCAGCCGAAGCCGGGCTCAGAGCAGGTAACAACAGTATATCGAATGAGTCCTTTAATATAAGGAAATATTGGAGAAAACTAGAACCAAAAAGGAGAATGTGAGGTGTGTGGGGGCAAAGATTTAGGAAACTGTAAAAAATTTAAGTTCAAAATAGTACAATGAGTATAGTCGGAAGGCTTTTCTTTATCGTAAATAACATCATTTTCTATTCTTCTACTTTTTCTCTCTCTTTTCTTTCATTTATACTTTTTGTGTATTCATAATCTGTAATGTTTGAGTGTAATGTTTTATATTGTATGTATTTTTAAAATTTCGGTATAATAAAGGTTTAAAAATTATCTAAAACAGGAAGATACCTGTTTCGCGAAGCTACCAGCATGACTTTGACCAAACTGCGGGAGGCAGTGGAAGACAGAGGTGCCTGGTGTGCTCTGGTCCAGGGGGTCATGAAGAGTCGGACACGACTAAACGACTAAACAACAACAACAAAAACAGGAAGAGGGGGGAGGGGCCTGCAAGGAATGCAGGGAAGGAAAGATCTCTCAGGGTGGGGGACGGGGAAAAGAGGGGGGCACCCAGGGGAGAGCTGGGGGAGCCTGCCTTTCTATGGGTTGATAAATGATATGATATATATGATACAAAGGTGATAAAGGGTATTTTTAGTTATTCTCCCCCCTTCTCTTTTTTATACACTTGTGTTTTGTAAGGGTTGTTTAATATTTTTTCCTTTTTTCCTTTTTGGTTGTCTCTCAGTGTGAATTCTTTGATGGGAAGTGAGAGAAATCCCCCGACTGAAGCTCTTTCCACATTCGAAGCACTGATAGGGTTTCTCCCCTGTATGAATTCTTTGATGGGAAGTGAGACTATTCTTCCGATTGAAGCTCTTTCCACATTCGAAGCACTGATAGGGTTTCTCACCTGTATGAATTCTATGATGGGAAGTGAGAGATGCACTTTGAGTGAAGCTCTTCCCACATTCAAAGCACTGATACAATTTCTCCCCTGTATGAATTTTTTGATGGGAAGTGAGATGGGAACTTTTTCTGAAGCTCTTCCCACATTCCAAGCACTGATAGGGTTTCTCCCCCGTATGAATTCTTTGGTGGGGAGTGAGATGATGCTTCCGCCTGAAGCTCTTTCCACACTGCAAGCAATGATAGGGTTTCTCCCCCGTATGAATTCTTTGATGGGAAGTCAGATGGTGGCTGCAACTAAAGCTCTTTCCACATTCCATGCAGTTATAGGGTTTCTCTCCTGTATGAATTCTTTGATGGGAAGAGAGCGTTGTCCCCTCCTTGAAGCTCTTTCCACATTCGAAGCACTGATAGGGTTTCTCTCCTGTATGAATTCTATGATGGGAAGTGAGATGGGAGCTCTGACTGAAGCTCTTTCCACATTCTCTGCACTGATACAATTTCTCCCTACTCTTTGTTCTTTCGTGTGAAGTGAAGCTATCACTCCTAACGAAGCTCTTTCTTTGATGGGAGGTGGACTGGGAGCTCTGACGGATGTTCTCTCCACACTCTGAATATTTATATGACTTCTCTGCTATGTGGATTCTGTTCTGGTCCCCCTTGTTCTTCTCTTCCAGTTCTTCACCATCTGCAATGAAAAGAGAAGCTAATTAGAGCCTCGGAAAGAAATGGCGCTCCAGATTATTGAACAAAATCCCCCCCCCTGCGAGACTTGAGAGTGCTCTGTTTCAGCCTCAAGCAGACATCCTTGGAGTCTAACTTAATGTCATTGTCGATGTGTGGCATCTTTGACCCCCCCCCCAGCATTTCTGCATGCCTGCGGGGCACCTGACTCTCTTGAAACTGGTGGGGCCACACTGCCAGCATACCGTGACGGGGCACAGATGACACAGAAGCATCAAATCCAACACCTGCCCCCCTCTTCCCCAGCAATGCACTGCCATGTTAGTGTAAGTCATGCAAACTCTGCAGCGCTGTCCTGGACCCAAACCCCACTCAGAGCGAAGGCGACATGGTTCACATCCATTATTGAACAAAGTTAATAAATGCTTGTGACAGAGGAAGAACTGGAGTTAGGTGTGAGGCCTTACTATAGTTTTCACTGCCTTTGTTGATTGGTATTAACTGACATACCGCTTGGCTTTAATCTGGGATAGATTTTGTTTGGCTCAATCCTGGAATCCACTCCATCTCCGAGGTCAGTCTAATGCAGACAGAGCCAAAACAACAGACCTCACAGAAGTTATTTCAACTTCCCTAAAAGCTCTGAAGCCAATATTGAAGAAGGCCTGGAGGTTCAGACAAGCCTGGTCCTTGTTTAAAAAGGCATGACTAGATGGAGAACATTCACAGAGGAAAGAGTTGATATCCCTCCATTCAGGGTTCACCGTGGGGATGTTAGAATCCCAGACGCTGTTGGTCTCCCTCCAAACAGTGGAGGTTCAGGCAGGCAGGTGGAGGAGCCTGAAAAGGTGCTCCCCTTCTCCATCTCCATCCGCCTGCCTGCCTCCCCCCACCCCCAAGCTGAGCAAGCCCCAATACCTCTCCAGCTCCATCCATCCAAGTCACCAGATCTCTTGGAGGTCCCTGAGAGGGAACGCTCAGAGGTTGTGGGGAGGGATGCGGGAGACAACCTGACCAGGTCAACCGTCCATCTTCCCCCTTCCATCCTCGCTAGCTTTGCAGGGATCAGTCTCTTTCATCCTTCCTAAGGAGTCGAGGAGCCTGGGAGAGAGGAAGAAGCAAAGGGAACCTCAGAGGCCCTGCAGGGATTCTCCTGCCCTAGATATTCTCCTGCCCCTGAAGAAGCACAAATGGGGCAGCCCCTTCCCAACACAAGCCCTTTTCCTAAACATCTCCAGTGGTTCCAATGTAGCCTTATTGGAGTTCACCGATTGGGTCTGCGTTGCTTCGTGACAGGAGGAAGGAAGTCAAAATGACACCGAGTTGGTTCAAAGAAAGAGTTTATTCTGCTCTCTGGATAGCAGAAGGCACTTGCGTGGTGAGTCCACAGCAAGTCCAAAGAAATGACAAGTTACATGCAGCATATATACCCTCCAGGCACCCACGCCCTCCTTCCAACCACGTCAGCTTGTATACGTAGGTTGACAATGAAGCCTTAGCTTACAGGGGATTCATTTGCCCCCTTGCCCAGGACCGAGAACAAAAGCACCAGGGAAGCAACTTCTTCGGAGAAAAGAGTTTTATTGAGATCTGCGCAGAGGCAGCCAGTGGAATATCTTCCAAAGACTGGCGGCCCGTATACTGTGTTCAGCAAGCATTCTTATACCTGGGAGCATGCATTCGTCTCCCCAATCAGCTGGCAAGGTTACAACTTATTACCTTATATGGCATATGGCTATATGGCTAGCTAAGCTCCCCTCCCTCCCTTGTATGTGTGTTCTTCTTCTCTTGCATTACTGAAGCAGGAAGCAGGAAACAGCTTCTGGCCTACATAGCTGAAGCAATTGTGGTTTTAACCACAGCTGCTGCTAGCTGCTTAACCACAACTGCAGCAGTTAGCTTGGGTCCTGATATTATTGAGATTAACCCTTCCCTCTCCCTTCACTCCCTCCTCTTCTTATGAACAACCTAATCCTTAGGTTCGTTCTGGGGTATGGGCCTATACTCTCTCACATATCCCATTGAACTCAGTGGGGCTTTTGGACAGAACTTGGTGGCAAAACCAGTGGCGCCCTGTCCCCAATCCTGAAAACTGCAACCCCAGAGCATGGGCAGAAAGTAGACAAGTAGCTATTACATGTGGGTGCCCCCATGCTAGGTGCTTTGAATGGAGAGCCCAGTTCACACTCTTTGAGCTCTCTCACTGCAAGCCAGGCAGATGTTGTGGCCCTATTTGCCTCTGTCAGGGGTTGCCTGGGGACCAAATCTGTATGTGGAAGCAGAGGAGCTGGTGATGCCACATTTCTGAAATATCATGAGACGAAAACACCACTCCTCCTTAGATATTGTCTGTGTTTATACACAACCTTCGCAAGTCTCCAGTCTCAAAATGTGGCCCCCACCCTGGCATGGAAGCCATCAAAGTATAGATCTTCCCCATGTCCTAAATCTGTAGTGTTCTTAAGAACACCAGGCATGTATACCCTTTATAAACTCCAGAGGTGAGCTTTACACTCCTCTTGTGACAAGATTCCCAGAGGCTGAGGGTAGCTTGAAAGAACTAGCCTCTTTTGAGACTGCACCAATTTCCATTTCTTTTTTATCAAAACTCACAGACGCTCTGCTAGATTTTTCCAGAAGGTTTTACAAGTACCTTTCAAGGTGGCTAGAATTTTATTACAGATAGCCAAAAAGGATTTTATGTGTTCCATGTCCTCTGTTAATAGTACAAGCCACCCAATGACTGATAATCCCAGAAGGTTGGGAGAAGGAGTCTTTTATCCTTGTTTAGCATTTCCTGAGGATAAATCTGTTTTCACATTAGTTTGTCTACTTGTTTAGCCTGAATAGGGGAGAGACATGTTTTGTTGCATCTGGGACAGAGGAAGTGGCCCAGTTGTGCTGCTGCAGATGCAGAAGGGCTTTTCTTCTCCCTGTGCTCCTCCCATGTGCAAATGTTCCCGTCTGGCTACAGCCTCTGTTCAGAAATCTGACTTATCCCTCAATCTGAAGGGGGTTTCTTTGCATGCCCCCATGCAGTGGCGTAGCAAGGTCAGGTGTTAGCTGGTGCGGAAAACTTCTTGTAACTCCCCCCCCCCCCGTTGATTTTGTTTTGACTTTATTTCATATTTTCTTACAAAGGAATGTGGATTCTGGGCCTCTGATAACAAGTAGGCCACTGGGGACAGATACTTAAATCTACAGGATGGGTTGTGTTTTGGCTTCTGTTATTTCATTTATATTTATTGTTTATTTAATAAAGTTTATTTTTAAAAACCTGCAAAACTGTTTACCAAAACATAAAACAAAACAAAAAATGACAGCAGTAAAATCAAGAAAAATGAACAACCCTACTTTAAAACATACAAAAGCTAAAGTATTAAAACAGATTAAAATTCCTTCAGCTTCCCAAACATCTGAGTAAGCTTGCCTAAACAAGACTGCTTTTAGCAGGTGCCTGAAAAGAGTCTAGCAAAGGCACTATTTATTGGGATTTCACCATGCTCTGTATTATCTGAAAAGGAAAACACTTATTTAAAAAGCAGGACGGCACAGCCTGGGAGTCTCATCATGATCAGCGGGACGTATTCCTGAGCCGACGGTGCATAAGATGGGCTACAATCCTATGCACGCCCTGCATCCAACTTGTACCTAAAAATCTTCACAAACCTGCGCCAGAGAGTTGTAGAGTAGGAAGGGACCCCTGAGGGTCATCTAGCCAACCCCCTGGGGGCAATGCAGCAGTCTCAACTAGACCATCCCTGACTGATGGCCATCCAGCCTCTTCTCTGTGTGCCTTCTCCATGAGAGGTCTGGGTGGTGGCAACACAAAAACGAACCTTTTCTGCAGTGGCTCCCCATTCGGGGGAAGCTCTCCCAAGAGAGGCACGCCTGGCCCCTTCCTGACATCTTGAGGTGCCAGGCAAAAACCTTTTTCTATAACTGGGCCTTTGGTTGGTTAGCATTCTATGGCCTTTGAAATATGTTTGTGGGTGGAGAGATCATTGGTTTGCCTTTGCCTTTGTTTCATTATGCGTTTGGTGTTCTAATTTTGCATGTTTATGTTGTGAATCGCCCTGTAAACTTTGGATGAAGGGCAGGATAGAAATTTAACAATCACAACAACAACAACAATAATAATAGCAGCAGTGAACAGCTACAGTCAATCAGGGGTGCCAACTTGAATAAAACATTAGGAGGGAGCAGGCATCGGGCATAGCCAGGATTTATGTTAAGGGGCAGAATCTCATTTAATTAAGGATTTAATTCTCCCCATCGGACGCCCATGGACCCAAGTAAGCCCCACCCTGCAAAGCTGATCACAAGATGCAGCGTGCACACACCAGTTGAATGGCAATGCCCATTAAGGGGGTGGGGGCCTCAAATATTTCATGGTGGAACTGTTAGGATATTTCCGTTCCACCTTAAAAGGGAGCAGGATGTTTGTGTCACAGCCTGCGTATTTCCTGTTCACAGGATGTTTATGTTTGCTATTGCTTTCGTTTTCTCTCTCTGCTTGAACACTGAAGCAGACGGTCATGTCTTTTCTTTCTTCTGATCAACGCTGAATAAAGCCTGTAAATATGCTCTCCTGACGTGCATCTTTCACTGTGTGAATACTGCTGATAAGAGTGTGCATGAGCCCTGCAATGTGGCAAGGTATTTCCAGGAAACTCGTGTCGCTAATAGCTCATACTGCGTGACTAAGGGAGATCGATGGATCGTCCGGCAGCCGCCTTGGGGGCTATGGACTTCATCTCCCTGGCAGTATCCCAACAGGAACCAAATGGACCTCGGTGCTCTGGGGTATGCCAATCTATGAGGAAGAGAAGCACGCTTTGTTGCTCTCTCTCCCACCATCCCCCCTCCCCACTTTTTGGCCTTCGTTTCTACATCATTCTGGCAGGCAGAAATCCAGCAGGTCAGGAGGATTTCCTGTCAATATTGTTGCTGGAATGTTTGCAGTGACTGTGAGCTTCCATTGGATCATTGCAATGGATTGCATTGCATTGCATTTGAATTATGGTGCAGAGTCCCATGGACTGCAAGAAGATCAAACCTTTCCATTCTGAAGGAAATCAGCCCTGAGTGCTCAGTGGAAGGACAGATCCTGAAGCTGAGGCTCCAAGACTTTGGCCACCTCAGGAGAAGAGAAGCCTCCCTGGAAAAGACCCTGATGTTGGGAAAGATGGAGGGCACAAGGAGAAGGGACGACAGAGGACGAGATGGTGGGACAGTGTTCTCGAAGAGACTAGCATGAGTTTGACCAAATTGTGGGGGGCAGTGGAAGACAGGAGGGCCTGGCGTGCTCTGCTCCAGGGGGTCACGAAGAGGCGGACATGACTAAACAACAACAAGAACGGATTGCTTTGAAGGGATTTCTGCACCAGGTCAAGGAATCTGTAGCCCCCCAGTTACACCCCCCACACACCCACACCTGTATTTTGCCCCACCAAAGGTGCAACTCTACCTGAAGCACAGGAACGAAGCAGCCAAAGGTACTTGATGACCTCCAGGCTAGGAGGGGAGCGCCTCCCTCCCCCCCCCCGGGCGCCCCACCTTCCTTCCCCGGCTTCTTTCGGCCCCTCTCCCCCTCCTCCTCCCCGCCCCTCTCCCCCCAACTCCTGGGGCGACGCCTGCCTGCCATTTCCGCGCCTCCTTTGCCTTCTTCTGCCCTGACTTGGGGGTCTCCCCCCACCGAGCAGGGCCCCCCATGCCCCTCCCTGCCCCCTGGGACCCCCTTCTCCCCACGGCACCCTCAGGGGGAAGAGAGAGGAGACTCACCCAGGAAGCTTGGGCCCAGGCGAGAGAAGAAAGCCGCCTCCTCGCGGCTGGCAGGAAGGGAAGTGGGCCAGGGAGGTCCTTCACTTCCTGTCCTCTCTAGGAATCCAGCTCGGCTCCTTTTAACCCTTGCCAAGCCGAGGGCACCGAGCCCGCCTCTCCCTCTCCCTGGCTGCTGCAGTTTCTCCTGCTTCTGCGCCTGCGCTCCAGGGGCTGCCCCCTTCCCTCCCTCTTTCTCCCTCTGGGCCAAGGACTCTGCCCCAAGGAGCCCACATCGAAGCCGACCAACAGCAAGGGAGGCGGGGGTGGCCATGGGGGGGGGTTACCTTGGCTCTGCCCCTCCCCCAAAAGAGAGGCTCCAGGATCCCAAGGAAAGGCTGGGATGGAGAAGAGGCGAAGGTCTGCGCAGTGGCAGGAGGTGTCTTGGGCTCAGAGATGGCTCCATCAAGACACCCCCCGGGGGGAAACCCCCCAGCTCAGCGAGGGGGGGGGAGGAGGAAGGAGGGGGTGGCTTCCCGGCCAGGAGATCCCCCCCTCCCGAAAATGATCTCTTCCCCCCGCCAAGCGGATTTTCCTGCTTCTGCAGCCGCTTTTCATCCCAGGAAAAAGAGAGGAGAAAGTGTCCCATGCAAGGAATGAAACGCCCACGCGATCCTTTGGGTGGGGGAGACTCAATGGGGGGGGGGGGACAGATGTGGAAGAGAAAAGAAATGACCATGCCTGCCTGCATGGGAGAGTAGGACTTACTTCTGAGTAAGCCAGCCTCGGGTGGGGCTGCACAGCAGTGCTTCCAAAAGTGATGGGATCAGTGTGCGGATCTCACGAAATTAATGCCGTGCTCTTATAGATGCACAGGGATAAGTGCATTCACACATACAAGGGTTCACAAACCCCTGCGTGTAACTGCAGGTGATGCAATAGGGACCCTTTTGCTGGGAGTTTCCTGAAGGGATCTGCTTCACTTGGAAAGCCAAGAAAGAAAAGTGTGTGCAGATTCTGAACATGGCTGCCAACGTTTCCCCTTTTTAAGGGGAATTCCCTTATTCCGAATAGGATTCCTCGCAAGAAAAGGGAAAAGTTGACAGTTATGATTCTGAAAGCGGAGGAATTCTGGAGGAAGAATTAGAAGGAGCTGGGAGATCCTGCACAGGTGGAATCTCATGAAGAAGAGCAAGCCAGAATTATTGGGGCTGGACTTGTGCTGTTGTAGCCTTATGAGGCTTTGCCCTCGGGTGGGAAAAATATTGCGCCCGGGAAAGGGAAAATGGGAGTCAACACACACTCAAGGAATAGTTTCAGAGAAAAGGCTCTTATTTCTACCATCCATGAACTGGTAGAAGGAGCAAGTGTGGTAAGTCACAAAAAGCATGCATGAGTTCACAGTCATGTGCACAAGCATATCTACCCCTTTCCAGTTCCCTCCTCCCTCAGTTAGTTTTTTCCTAACTTGTACTTGCTGCCATACTGGGCACAGTTTGGCACGGCACGGGTAATCACAGTTCTGCTTTTCCTAAGCCATGGGGGACGGTCAGGAACTTCACATAAGTGTTGGAGTCTATTTTTCATCAGTTTTTTTTTTCTTCAGGAAACATTGCAGGGGGGTCGTGGGAGTTGTTTTACTGCTTTTTCTCCATGACCCTGGAACACTTGGACACTTGGGATACTGGGACACTCCCTCCTCCTAACGTTATTTTTCCACTCAGTCACAGGCCAGACGTTGCTTCCAACGTCTCACACACTCAAAACATTCACTGGAGTGTCCCCACACGCACATTCAGAAAAACCCATGCACCTCCCCAAATCCCCTTTTTACCAAAACCAACCGGCAGCGCTTCACGACTTCATCCGGGGCCCAAGAGCACCCTTTACTGCTGCTTCTGGGCAAAACCAGTGGCACTTCTTCTACCCTGCTGCCGGAGCTGATCAAACTCTCTTTGCTCCCACCTATACCATGTGGAGCCTACCTTTTTCCTCGAGGTTCCTTCCTTCGGCCGTTGCTTTTTCTCCGGTCCTTGCAGTGTGTCCACTCAGGAACGGGTGGCAATTCCTCCTACGAACTTGGCAGGATGTGCACTGGAACTGCTGACACGAACCGAGCTGTTCACCGCAGGGACGCCTTGAACCCACATCCCTTATCCTCAGGGAATCTGTTTTTCCCGGCCAACGCACCAAGAAATGTAGCCTTATGAGGCTTTGCCCTCGGGTGGGAAAAATATTGCGCCTGGGAAAGGGAAGTGGGAGTCAACAGACACTCAAGGAATAGTTTTGGAGAAAAGGCTTTTATTTCTACCATCCATGAACTGGTAGAAGGAGCAAGTGTGATAAGTCACAAAAAGCATGCATGAAGTTCACAGTCATGTGCACAATCATATCTACCCCTTTCCAGTTCCCTCCTCCTTTCTCCTCCCTCAGGAGTCCTGCCCCATGTTGAGGTTCCTGAGCATGTACAGAAAGCTGTCTTGGGACTATTGTGGACTCTTGGCAGGAAAGGGGGTTGATGGGGTTTTCAGAGTGTTCCCGTTGTTTCATTCTTGTGCTTTGGCATGGTTCCCGGAGAGAAAGCAAGTTGCAATGTGGTTCTGAGAACGGCCTGAGAAGACAATGGGCTCTCTTCTCTACCTTGTTGCAATCTTTTTAGTTACAGCAAGCGGAATGTTTCTGATGCTTAGCGGCTGAGAAAATGATTTTGAGAAGCTTTGAGAAGCTTTGAGCCTGCTTGGGGGGGGGGTGTGACTTCAGGCCTAGGTGGGGTCACCTCTCCTCACCTTCCTTCATTGTTTTCTTTGCGAAAATAAAGACTCGGGTTTCTAAAATATGGCTTATAAATTTCTAACCTGGAATGTGATGGACTAAATTTGAAATCCGAAAGGCGTAAGATAACACATGTATTAAGAAAGCAGGAATGAGCATAGGCGCCGACTCCATGGGGCCTGAGGGGGCCCGAGCCCCCTCAAAAATTCGTTTGGGGGGGCTCTGCCCCCCCAATAATCTCGGACGCCCCTCCAGCCGAGCGCCGCCGCCGCCCCTCCCCCAGCCCAAAATGCACAGGGTCGGGCTGCATGCCTCCTGCCCTCCCTCCCGAGCAAAAGCTCCACCCAATTTCCTTCGGAGCTGATTAATAGGCGCAGCACGCTCTCCCCTATTCGCTCACGAGGAGGCGCCACCACTTTATTTGCATATTCATGAGCTTATTTATTATTCATGAGCTTTCGCGGGCTCCCCCAATATTTTTTATAAGTCGGCGCCCCTGGGAATGAGATTTAATAAGCTTGCAGAAGACCCACGTAAAAAGGACCCATGGAAAATGGTTAATCAGTAAAGCTTGAGGCCAGTAATTTATACCTTCAGATAAATCGAAAAAAGACATTGCCAGGAAGGAATAAAAGTCCTGGTGTTAGGATTATACGCAGCAAATGAAAAGAAGTGGGACTTTTAAATGCTGGGAGGGATGCAGGCAGTGGCGAAGGGGTTGTTTAGACAGCCTTTCTAGAGAGAGAGAAGCTTGAAAAGCGAGAGATAGGAAGAGAAATGAGGGCGAATTAGAAGAAATCCCCCGATAAGCGAGGCAGCCCTGCAGGGATACTGCAGCCTGGCCTGCCAGGAACCGGCCTCCTTGGCGCCTCAACCTGAGGCGAGGCTCCGATTTCGAAAGGCGGGAAAAGTCGTTTCCCTCAGAGCCGCTGAGGGGAGGAAGGAGCGGGGGGAGGGGCTCCTCCTCTCTTGCCCCTCAGAGACACAACGGGGACCCTCTTGTGAGGGGAGCAGAAAGGGGGGCTCTCAGACAAGGGGGGTCTCTCGTCTCTCTCCCCCCCCCCTCACAACCCCATTGCGTTCCTCTCATGGTGGAAGGCCTTGGAGAAAAGAAGCGACCGTGCCTGCCTTCAAAGACGGAGGTTCTGTTTCAACCGACACCCAAAAGCAAAAGAAGGGGGTCCCTTCGGGGAATGGCTTCGGAGAGCCAGTGTGGTGTAGTGGTTAAGAGCGGTGGACTCGTAATCTGGGGAACCGGGTTCGCGTCTCCGCTCCTCCACATGCAGCTGCTGGGTGACTTTGGGCCAGTCTCACTTCTCTGAAGTCTCTCAGCCCCACTCACCTCACAGAGTGTTTGTTGTGGGGGAGGAAGGGAAAGGAGAATGTTGGCCGCTTGGAGACTCCTTAAAGGGAGTGATAAAGCGGGATATCAAATCCAAACTCCTCTTTTTCTTCTCTTCTTGATCTTGACAACCTGAGTTGTTTCATGTCTCACAACCTGAGTTGCTGGAGACACTATAGATGAGACAAAGCAGATGTTGGACATGACAAGTGGGAAGACTCCCTCAGAGGCGCCTTTCCCTTCTGGTGTTACAACTAAGTGATGTCAGAAGTGTCAGAAGTCGGTGGTTTGCCTTGAAAGAGGGACAGATAATTTACAGTTGAGAGGTGACTCGAGATAAGAAGGAGAAAGAGCAGGTGGTAGCTGAAGAATGAGTGCGCATGCGCAAACGCTTCATGAATATTATAGAACACACCTCTGTGGGAGAAATGGCTCATTTGAATGACCAGGTAATGTATGTAACAGGTGGGAGAGCATATTAAGGAGCAAAAACGAAGAAGGCCTTGTGGGAAGCCTGTAAAGTGCAATTTCTTAACTAATAGGAATTGGAGGAGGGATATTCGGACGGTCTTAGGTTAAAAATGATCTGTGATGTGAACTGGAATGCGCACTCCCTCTTTCCAGCATGAGCTGGGGGGGGGGGGTCTTTGCCCGTGCAGTGCTGTGACTCCTTTCACAGAGACATCTGAATCCCTCTGGGAAAGAGTCCCTGGACAGTTTTTGTCTAACAAGCCCCCCCCCCATAAAAGTCCCACAGGCATGAATGGGGAAGCCCAGGAAGGTGGGGAGGGGTGCATGTTGCTCAGGGGGCAGCCCCTCACCATGGGACTCTCCCAATGCCAGTTAAAAACAAGTGGGACACCTGCCATCCTTTCCCTGTGTTTCCAGCCAGAAAACCAGTTTATACTGGGCTCCCAGAACCACCTGACCCCATTTCCCACCCCAGAGCGGGGCTGGACCAATCAGAAGCCTCTGCACTGGACAGCTGGCCAATCCGCTTTCTTCACCCACTTTCCTGAGGGAGTTTTCCTCCTGAGTCTTGGCTGCTCCCCCTCACAGCTTCTTCTTCATTTCTCCTTCATTCTCTCCCTGTTCCTCTTTCCCCCATTGTTTGGGGGGTCAGCTGGGTCCCCCCCATGGCCACAGGAGCCCACAGAGGCAGCAGTGCTAGGAGATGGCATTTCCCGCCCTTTTCTGAAATAGGCAGGAACACCATGTTGTATCTTCTGGAGGCCCCAGACGCTCCCAGAGATGCCATGGCTCCCCTATGGGCCACATGGGGCCCACACTCTTGGGGTTTCTCCTCCTGGCTGAAGGAGGGTGGCACCTTTGGGTGCCAGCGCTCACGGGGTATCCACAGCCGCCTTCCTGCCATGATGGCTTTGCCTCCGCAGGGCAGCCTCTTTCCTCACCATGTTTGCCCAACAGAGGAGGCCTCTTCATTGGAAGAGGCCAGGCAAGCGACTTCAGAAGAGGAAGCCATTTTGGAGAAGAAACAAGCTTGGCTGTTGTCTTCTGAGGGTCTCCTGCCTTTCTTCCAAGGTTTCCTGGGGGCTGCAATGGCCAGAGGAAGAGACAGTCCCCCCCCCAGCCTGAATCCCCTGCAGGGCCCTGGGCAGCAACCAGAGCCTGCATCAGTTTCCTTTCCCAAGGCCTTGGAGGAACCTTGGGGTGCGGAAGGAGGAACCCCAAATGGAGATCAGGCTCCTGACAAATGGGGAAAGGAACTTTATATGGCCTCTGTGAAAGAAAACTCTGGGTTGAGAGACTACTCAGCAGCCCAGCTCGTTGGGGCACAAGTCCCCCACTGGTCCATGTGGTCAGTAAAAGAAGGAAATTCCAGCCAAGTAATTTGGAGCAAAACAGCAGTCAGTAGACTTAGATCCTTTATTGTTGCGCAACAGGTTCAAATAGCAGTGTGAACTCTGAGCATGGGGAGACATTAACTTTTAAAACTTTTGCACCATATCCCAGAATATCCACCCTCCCTTCCCCACAGGTGGGCGGGGTTTGCAGCACCGAGTGGGGCTCGCCTGGGCGGGTGCCACCTGCCTGCTTGATCCGGCCTTTGACCTGCCCTTGGCCAGGGAGGACAATGGACGGCCGGCTGGGGGTGGGCCTAAGGCCAAAAGAAAGAGGATGACTCCGTTGCTCAAGCCTCTTTTGCTGTTCTTCCTTCCAAGATCAGGAGCGTGTCCAGGCGGCTGGATTGAGGTAAGTAGCCGGCCTTCTTTGCTTTGCCTGGATGGGGGGCGGAGGAGAGATTTGGCCCCTCCACCAGGCTAGGCCGCATTTTTGGCGTGCTCGGTTGGGCACGTTGCGGCCTTTTCGGCTTTTTTCCCGCAGCGTGGGAGGGAGCTTGACTGCTCTGCCACTGGCTGCTGGCCTGAGCCCCATGTTTTATATTAAGATTCCTTTATTTTGAATGAAGGAGGACACACAAAGGAGGAGGACAGTTTTCCAGTATTCACGCGTTCCAAGAGCCCGGAGACTTTTTTGTTAGGAATCATGACAACGGAAATCGAGAAGTCAAATAGACCATTATTTATGTATGCCACAACTGCTGCCAGGATTCGAATTGCGAAAAGTTGGAAAAGCGAAACCATCCCCTCAAAACTCAAATGGCAAACAAAATTGCCAGCATACTTACAGTTCAGGGCCGTGTTCAGAAAGTGGTGTTGGGGGATGAGTGTTCAGACCCCTGGGCTCTCACTTGTGGGATACCTCAGGGTTCTGTCCTCTCCCCCATCCTTTTCAACATCTACATGCAGCCGCTGGGAGAGATCATCAGGGGGTTTGGGCTGGGTGTTCATCAGTAAGCGGATGATACCCAGCTCTACCTCTCTTTCAAATCCGAAGCAGTGAAGGTGGTGAAGTTCCTGTGTGAGTGCCTGGAGGTGGTTGGAGGATGGATGGCGGCTAACAGATTGAGGTTGAATCCTGAAAAGACAGAAGTACTGTTTTGGGGGGACAGGAGGCAGGTGGGTGTGGAGGACTCCCTGCTCCTGGATGGGGTAACTGTGCCCCTGAAGGACTAGCTGTGCAGCCTGGGAGTCATTTTGGACTCACAGCTGTCCATGGAAGCGCAGGTCAATTCTGTGTCCAGGGCAGCTGTTTATCAGCTCCATCTGGTACGCAGGATGAGACCCTCCCTGCCCGCAGACTGTCTTGCCAGAGTGGTGCATGCTCTGGTTATCTCTCGCTTGGACTACTGCAATGCGCTCTACGTGGGGCTACCTTTGAAGGTGACCCGGAAACTACAACTAATCCACAGTGCAGCAGCTAGACTGGTGACTGGGAGCGGCTGCCGAGACCACATAACACCGGTCTTGAAAGACCTACACTGGCTCCAAGTACGTTTCTGAGCACAATTCAAAGTGTTGGTGCTGACCTTTAAAGCCCTAAACGGTCTCAGCTCAGGATACCTGAAGGAGCATCTCTACCTCCATCGTTCTGCCTGGACACTGAGGTCCAGCTCCAAGGGCCTTCTGGTGGTTCTCTCACGGAGAGAAGCTAAGTTACAGGGAACCAGGCAGAGGGCCTTCTTGGTAGTGGCACCCGCCCTGTGGAACACCCTCCCACCAGATGTCAAAGAGAAAAATAACTACCAAACTTTTAGAAGACATCTGAAGGCAGCCCTCTTTAGGGAAGCTTTTAATGTTTAATAGGTTACTGTATTTTAGTGTTTTGTTGGAAGCCGCCCAGAGTGGCTGTGGAAACCCAGCCAGATGGGCGGGGTATAAATAATATATTATTATTATTATTATTATTATTAGCAATAATAACCAGAGCAGTAAGAGGAAATACAAGATGGTAATAAAGAATGGAAAGTAATCAAAGAATATCTTAAAGATTACTGTGATAACAAAAGCTTTATGGCAGATGATAATAATATTTTATTTATATCCTGCCCACCCCAGCCGAAGCCGGGCTCAGAGCAGGTAACAACAGTATATCGAATGAGTCCTTTAATATAAGGAAATATTGGAGAAAACTAGAACCAAAAAGGAGAATGTGAGGTGTGTGGGGGCGAAGATTTAGGAAACTGTAAAAAATTTAAGTTCAAAATAGTACAATGAGTATAGTCGGAAGGCTTTTCTTTATCGTAAATAACATCATTTTCTATTATTCTACTTTTTCTCTCTCTTTTCTTTCATTTATACTTTTTGTGTATTCATAATCTGTAATGTTTGAATGTAATGTTTTATATTGTATGTATTTTTAAAATTTCGGTATAATAAAGGTTTAAAAATTATCTAAAACAGGAAGATACCTGTTTCTCGAAGCTACCAGCATGACTTTGACCAAACTGCAGGAGGCAGTGGAAGACAGAGGTGCCTGGTGTGCTCTGGTCCAGGGGGTCATGAAGAGTCGGACATGACTAAACGACTAAAAAACAACAACAAAAACAGGAAGAGGGGGGAGGGGCCTGCAAGGAATGCAGGGAAGGATCTCTCAGGGTGGGAGACAGGGAAAAGAGGGGGGCACCAGGGGAGAGCTGGGGGAGCCTGCCTTTCTATGGGTTGATAAATGATATGATATATATGATACAAAGGTGATAAAGGGTATTTTTAGTTATTCTCCCCCCTTCTCTTTTTTACACTTGTGTTTTGTAAGGGTTGTTTAATATTTTTTCCTTCTTTCCTTTTTGGTTGTCCCTCAGTGTGAATTCTTTGATGGGAAGTGAGAGAAATCCCCTGACTGAAGCTCTTCCCACATTCGAAGCACTGATAGGGTTTCTCCCCTGTATGAATTCTTTGATGGGAAGTGAGAGATGCACTTCGACTGAAGCTCTTTCCACATTCGAAGCACTGATAGGGTTTCTCCCCTGTATGAATTCTATGATGGGAAGTGAGAGATGCACTTTGACTGAAGCTCTTCCCACATTCAAAGCACTGATACAATTTCTCCCCTGTATGAATTTTTTGATGGGAAGTGAGATGGGAGCCTTGACTGAAGCTCTTCCCACATTCCAAGCACTGATAGGGTTTCTCCCCCGTATGAATTCTTTGGTGGGGAGTGAGATGATGCTTCCGCCTGAAGCTCTTTCCACACTGCAAGCAATGATAGGGTTTCTCCCCCGTATGAATTCTTTGATGGGAAGTCAGATGGTGGCTGCAACTAAAGCTCTTTCCACATTCCATGCAGTTATAGGGTTTCTCTCCTGTATGAATTCTTTGATGGGAAGAGAGCGTTGTCCCCTCCTTGAAGCTCTTTCCACATTCGAAGCACTGATAGGGTTTCTCTCCTGTATGAATTCTATGATGGGAAGTGAGATGGGCCCTCTGACTGAAGCTCTTTCCACATTCCAAGCACTGATGCAATTTCTCTCCACTGTGAGTTCTTTCGTGTGAAGTAAGGCTATGGCTCCGAATGAAGCTGTGTCCTTGATGGGAGGTGGACTGGGAGCTCTGACGGATGTTCTCTCCACACTCTGAATATTTATATGACTTCTCTGCTATGTGGATTCTGTTCTGGTCCCCCTTGTTCTTCCCTTCCAATTCATCACCATCTGCAATGAAGAGAAAAGCTAATTAGAACCTCAAAAAGAAATGGTGCTCCAGAATATTGAACAAATCCCCCCCCCACCTCACTGTGAGACTTGAGAGTCCTCCGTTTCAGCCTCAAGCGGACATCCATGGAGTCTAACTTAATGTCATTGTTGATGTGTGGCATCTTCAACCCCTCAGCGTTTCAGCACGCATGTGGGGCACATGACTCTCTTGAAACCGGTGGGGCCACACTGCCAGCATACTGTGACAGGTGACACAGAAGCATCAAATCCAACACCTGACCCCCCCCCCCCAGCAATGCACTGCCATGTTAGTGTAAGTCATGCAAACTCTGCAGCGCTGTCCTGGACCCAAACCCCACTCAGAGCGAAGGGGACATGGTTCACATCCATTATTGAAGCAAGTTAATAAATGCTTGTGACAGAGGAAGAACTGGAGAGAGTTAGGTGTGAGGCCTTACTATAGTTTTCACTGCCTTTGTTGATTGGTATTAACTGACATACTGCTTGGCTTTAATCTGGGATAGATTTTGTTTGGCTCAATCCTGGAATCCACTCCATCTCCGAGGTCAGTCAAATGCAGACAGAGCCAAAACAACAGACCTCACAGAAGTTATTTCAACTTCCCTAAAAGCTCTGAAGCCAATATTGAAGAAGGCCTGGGAGGTTCAGACAAGCCTGGTCCTTGTTTAAAAAGGCATGACTAGATGGAGAACATTCAGAGAGGAAAGAGTTGATATCCCTCCATTCAGAGTTCACAGTGGGAATGTTAGAATCCCAGACAGAATCCAAACAGCGGAGGTTCAGGCAGGCAGGTGGAGGAGCCTGAAAAGGTCTCCTCTTCTCCATCTCCATCTGCCTGTCTGTCTCCCCCCACCCCCAAGCTGAACAAGCTCCAATATCTCTCCAGCTCCATCCATCCACGTCTGCATCACCACTCTCCTGGAACTCACCAGATCTCTCAGAGGTCCCTGAGAGGGAACGCTCAGAGGTTGTGGGGAGGGACGCGGGAGACAACCTGACCGGGTCAGCCGTCCATCTTCCCCCTTCCATCGTCGCTAGCTTTGCAGGATCCGTCTCTTTCATCCTTCCTAAGGAGTCGAGGAGCCTGGGAGAGAGGAAGAAGCAAAGGGGACCTCAGAGGCCCTGCAGGGATTCTCCTGCCCTAGATATTCTCCTGCCCCTGGAGAAGCACAAATGGGGCAGCCCCTTCCCAACAGAAGCCCTTTTTCTAAACATCTCCAGAGGTTCCAATTTCACCTGTTTGCTCCTCACCCCACTTCCGAAGGCTGGCATGGTCTGCACAGTAGTGACCAGAGAGTAGATCCCAATGAACTCAGTGGGGCTTATGGACAGAACTTGGTGCCAAAACCAGTCACCATCGTGTCCCCAATCCTGAAAACTGCAACCCCAGAGCATGGGCAGAAAGTAGACAAGTAGCTATTACCTGTGGGTGCCCCCATGCTAGGTGCTTTGAATGGAGAGCCCAGTTCACACTCTTTGAGCTCTCTCACTGCAAGCCAGGCAGATGTTGTGGCCCTATTTGCCTCTGTCAGGGGTTGCCTGGGGACCAAATCTGTATGTGGAAGCAGAGGAGCTGGTGATGCCACATTTCTGAAATATCATGAGATGAATACACCACTCCTCCTTGGATATTGTCTGTGTTTATACACAACCTTCGCAAGTCTCCAGTCTCAAAATGTGGCCCCCACCCTGGCATGGAAGCCATCAAAGTCTGATCTTGCAGGTTTTTCTTCCCTCATGGGAAGAGAAGACTACCTGGAAAAGACCCTGATGTTGGGAAAGATGGAGGGCACAAGGAGAAGGGGACGGCAGAGGACAAGATGGTGGGACAGTGTTCTCAAAGCTATGAACATGTGTTTGACCAAACTGCGGGAGGCGGTGGAAGACAGGAGGGCCTGGCGTGCTCTGGTCCAGGGGGTCACGAAGAGGCGGACACGACTCAACAACAAGAACGGATTGCTTTGAAGGGGTTTCTGCACCAGGTCAAGGAATCTGTTGCCCCCCAATTACACTCCCCCACCTGTATTTTGCCCCACCAAAGGTGCAACTCTACCTGAAGCACAGGAACGAAGCAGCCAAAGGTACTTGATGACCTCCAGGCTAGGAGGGGAGCGCCTCCCTCCCCCCCCCGGGCGCCCCACCTTCCTTCCCCGGCTCCTTTTAACCCTTCTCCCCCTTTCCTGCCCCTTGTCCAGCCTCCTCCTCTCCGCCCCTCTCCCCCCAACTCCTGGGGCGACGCCTGCCTGCCATTTCTGCGCCTCCTTTGCCTTCTGCCCTGACTTGGGGGTCTCCCCCCACTGAGCAGGGCCCCCCATGCCCCTCCCTGCCCCCTGGGACCCCCTTCTCCCCACGGCACCCTCAGGGGGAAGAGAGAGGAGACTCACCCAGGAAGCTTGGGCCCAGGCGAGAGAAGAAAGCAGCAGCCTCCTCTCGGCTGGCAGGAAGGGAACTGGGCAGGGAGGGAGGACCTGCGCCCCCTTCACTTCCTGTCCTCTCTAGGAATCCAGCTCGGCTCCTCTTAACCCTTGCCAAGCCGAGGGCACCGAGCCCGCCTCTCCCTCTCCCTGGCTGCTTCTGCGCCTGCGCTCCAGGGGCTGCCCCCTTCCCTCCCTCTGGGCCAAGGCCTCTGCCCCAAGGAGCCCCCATCGAAGCAGACCAACAGCAAGGGGGGCGGGGGTGGCCATGGGGGGGGGGGTTACCTTGGCTCTGCCCCTCCCCCAAAAGAGAGGCTCCAGGATCCCAAGGAAAGGCTGGGATGGAGAAGAGGCGAAGGTCTGCGCAGTGGCAGGAGGTGTCTTGGGCTCAGAGATGGCTCCATCAAGACACCCCCCCCCCGGGGGAAACCCCCCAGCTCAGCGAGGGGGGGGGGGGAGGAAGGAGGGGGTGGCTTCCCGGCCAGGAGATCCCCCCCCTCCCGAAAATGATCTCTTCCCCCCGCCAAGCGGATTTTCCTGCTTCTGCAGCCGCTTTTCATCCCAGGAAAAAGAGAGGAGAAAGTGTCCCATGCAAGGAATGAAACGCACACGCGATCCTTTGGGTGGGGGAGACTCAAGGGGGGGGGGGCAGATGTGGAAGAGAAAAGAAATGACCATGCGTGCCTGCATGGGAGAGTAGGACTTACTTCTGAGTAAGCCAGCCTCGGGTGGGGCTGCACAGCAGTGCTTCCAAAAGTGATGGGATCAGTGTGCGGATCTCACGAAATTAATGCCGTGCTCTTCTAAATGCACAGGGATAAGTGCATTCACACAATCAGTAAAGCTTGAGGCCAGTAATTTATACCTTCAGATAAATCGAAAAAAGACATTGCCAGGAAAGACAATTTAAGGATTGGCAAAAAAACTTAGCAAAGTTTGTTTGGCAGGGAAAAAGGCCAAGGATAAAAATGAAGATACTAGTAGATAAGAAAGAGAGAGGAGGTTTTGATTTACCAGACCTGACTTTATATTATGAAGCTTCGTACTTGGTATGGTTAAAAGACTGGCTGACCTTAGAAAACACCGACCTATTAGATTTAGAGGGCCATGATAATAGATATGGTTGGCATTCGTACCTATGGTATAACAAAGTAAAGGTACATAAAGGTTTTCTAAACCATGTGATTAGGAAATCTTTATATGAAGTATGGGATCGGAATAAAAACCTCCTGGAAAGAAAGACACCGTGGTGGATATCACCAATTGAGGTGCTGACAACAAAAAAAGCAAACATGGAAGGGGAAAGAATAACATATGAGGATATTACTAGGAAAACAGCCCAAGGGATAAAGCTCAAACCATACGACCAAATTGAAAAGAGGTTAACAGGGTGGCTGCAATACCATCAGATCAGTGATTTATTAAAGGAAGACAAAAAAAGAAATGGGTTCGAAGATAAAAAATCGAAATTCCAAATCGAGTGAATAGACTGTAAAGATAAAACTTTATCAAGAATGTATAGCTTATTGCTAGAATGGTATACAAAAGATGAAGAAGTAAAGGAATCAATGATAAAATGGGCAACTGATATTGGGCATAACATTGAATTGGATGCGTGGAAAAGATTATGGAAGGAGGGTTTGAGATTCACAGGATGCATGGCTTTGAAGGAAAACTTGCTAAAAATGATGTATAGATGGCATTTGACGCCAGTAAAATTAGCTAAAATGTATAGGAAAAAAGAAAGAAAGTGTTGGAAATGTAAAAAAGGCAGATGGGGACTATTTCCATATGTGGTGGACCTGCGATAAGGTAAAAAAAATTGGGAAGCAATTTATAATGAACTCCTTGGCGCCTAAACCTGAGGCGAGGCTCAGATTTCGAAAGGCGGGAAAAGTCGTTTCCCTCAGAGCCGCTGAGGGGAGGAAGGAGCGGGGGGAGGGGCTCCTCCTCTCTTGCCCCTCAGAGACACAACGGGGACCCTCTTGTGGGGGGAGCAGAAAGGAGGGCTCTCAGACAAGGGGGCGGCAGGGGGGTCTCTTGTCTCTCTCCCCCCCTCACAACCCCATTGCGTTCCTCTCATGGTGGAAGGCCTTGGAGAAAAGAAGCGACCATGCCTGCCTTCAAAGACGGAGGTTCTCTTTCGACCTCTGCTTGCAAAAGCAAAAGAAGGGGGTCCCTTCGGGGAATGGTGGATCTTGACAACCTGAGTTGTTTCATGTCTCACAACCTGAGTTGCTGGAGACACTACAGATGAGACAAAGCAGATGTTGGACATGACAAGTGGGAAGACTCCCTCAGAGGCGCCTTTCCCTGCTGGTGTTCCAACCAAGGGAAGAACGTGTCAGAAGTCGGAGGTTTGCCTTGAAAGAGGGACAGATAATTTACAGTTGAGAGGTGACTCGAGATAACAAGGAGAAAGAGCAGGTGGTAGCTGAAGAATGAGTGTGAAGGAGTGAAGGCCAGGGGCCTACCTTGGAATATTGTGAGAGCCAGGCTGAAGCCATTTTATAGAGCAAGCTAAAAGCTAAAAACTATTTCTCTTTCTCCTGTTTGCAACAGGATATATTGCGATTAGGGTATTTTTCAGTTGCAGCAGGCGTGCAAGTTTGCAGTTAGGGTATTTTGCAAGTCTTAAGCGATTTCTGAGAAACGAACTCCTGACACTACCTCAAATTCCGATAAACACAGATAAGAAAGCAAACAACAGGATATATGTCAACCACAAGACTCCAGAGGCGAGACCTAGTTAGAAGTTGTTAAACCACAGGCTCGCTTCGGTACATTTCCAAGAAGCAGGTGGTGGTCAAGAGGTTGTTTATGGGAATCAGTCAAGTGTCAGGTAGTTTCTCTTTCAATAATAAGCCATCAGCGCCATCTAGTGGATACGGCAGCTTGGAACCAAACAAGGCCACCACCAATTCTCATTGGTAGAGCTTTAATGAATATGCATTAGAAAGTTGTTAAGTCATTGGCTAAGGGGAATGCCAAGGGGCTGAACTGTTGCTTTGCCTGAGGGTATAAAAATTGTCTGTATCTGGTGTACGGGGGGCATTTTCTCATTTCTTCCTAAATGCACCCATTTGCTTTTTGTCTGACAGAAACCAAATTGCATATAAAAACATTTTCTTAAAAGTATTGCTGCCTGGCTTTTTCCATTTCTGGTTTGTATTCTGAGTCCCTTACAAGTGCACATGCGCAAACGCTTCATGAATATTATAGAACACACCTCTGTGGGAGAAATGGCTAATTTGAATGACCAGGTAATGTATGTACAGGTGGGAGAACATATTAAGGAGCAAAAATGAAGAAGGCCTTGCGGGAAGCCTATAAAGTGCAATTTCTTAACCAATAGGAACTGGAGGAGGGATATTCGGACGGTCTTAGGTTAAAAATTTTAACCTAATAATATTATCTGTGATGTAAACTGGAATGCGCACTCCCTCTTTCCAGCATGAGCTGGGGGGGGGGTCTTTCCCCGCGCAGTGCTGTGACTCCTTTCACAGAGACATCTGAATCCCTCTGGGAAAGAGTCCCTGGACAGTTTTTGTCTAACAAGCCCCCCCCCCCATAAAAGTCCCACAGGCAGGAATGGGGAAGCCCAGGAAGGTGGGGAGAGGGAGGGGTGCATGTTGCTCAGGGGGCAGCCCCTCACCATGGGACTCTCCCAACGCCAGTTAAAAACAAGAGGGACACCTGCCATCCTTTCCCTGTGTTTCCAGCCAGAAAACCAGTTTACACTGGGCTCCCAGAACCATCTGACCCCATTTCCCACCTCAGAAGCCTCTGCATTGGACAGCTGGCCAATCCGCTTTCTTCACCCACTTTCCTGAGGGAGTTTTCCTCCCGAGTCTTGGCTGCTCCCCCTCCCAGCTTCTCCTTCATTTCTCCTTCATTCTCTTCCTGTTCCTCTTTCCCCCATTGTTTGGGGGTCAGCTGGGTTCCCCCCCCCTTGGCCAGGAGGAGCCCACAGAGGCGGCAGGGCCAGGAGATGGCATTTCCCGCCCTTTTCTGAAATAGGCAGGAACACCATGTTGTATCTTCTGGAGGCCCCAGCCGCTCCCAGAGATGCCATGGCTCCCCTGTGGGCCACATGGGTCCCACGGTCTTGGGGTTTCTCCTCCTGGCTGAAGGAGGGTGGCACCTTTGGGTGCCAGCACTCACGGGGTATCCACAGCCGCCTTCCTGCCATGATGGCTTTGCCTCCGCAGGGCGGCCTCTTTCCTCGCCATGTTTGCCCAACAGAGGAGGCCTCTCCATTGGAAGAGGCCAGGCAAGCGGCTTCAGAAGAGGAAGCCATTTTGGAGAAGAACGGAGCTTGGCTGTTGTCTGCTGAGGGTCTCCTGGCTTTCTTACAAGGCTTCCTGGGGGCTGCAATGGCCAGAGGAAGAGATAGCCCCCCCCCAGCCTGAATCCCCTGCAGGGCTCTGGGCAGCAACCAGAGCCTGCATCAGTTTCCTTTCCCAAGGCCTTGGAGGAACCTTGGGGTGCGGAAGGAGGAACCCCAAGTGGAGATCAGGCTCCTGACAAATGGGGAAAGGAACTTTATATGGCCTCTGTGAAAGAAAACTCTGGGTTGAGAGACTACTCAGCAGCCCAGCTCAGTGGGGTACAAGTCCCCCACTGGTCCATGTGGTCAGTAAAAGAAGGAAATCCCAGCCAAGTAATTTGGAGCAAAACAGCAGTCAGTAGACTTAGATCCTTTATTGTTGCGCAACAGGTTCAAATAGCAGTATGAACTCTGAGCATGGGGCGACATTAACTTTTAAAAGTTTTGCACCACATCCCAGAATATCCACCCTCCCTTCCCCACAGGTGTGCGGGGTTTGCAGCACCGAGCGGGGCTCACCTGGGCGGGTGCCACCTACCTGCTTGATCCGGCCTTTGACCTGCCCTTGGCCAGGGAGGACAATGGACGGACAGCCGGGGGTGGGCCTAAGGCCAAAAGGAAAGAGGATGACTCCGTTGCTCAAGCCTCTTTTGCTCTTCTTCCTTCCAAGATCAGGAGCGTGTCCAGGCGGATGGATTGAGGTAAGTAGCCGGCCTTCTTTGCTTTGCCTGGATGGGGGGCGGGGGAGAGATTTGGCCTCTCCGCCAGGCTAGGCCGCATTTTTGGCGTCCTCGGTTGGGCACGTTGCGGCCTTTTCGGCTTTTTGTCCGCAGCGTGGGAGGGAGCTTGACTGCTCTGCCACTGGATGCTGGCCTGAGCCCCATGTTTTATATTAAGATTCCTTTATTTTGAATGAAGGAGGACACACAACGGAGGAGGACAGTTTTCCAGTATTCACGCGTTCCAAGAGACCGGAGACTTTTTTGTTAGGAATCATGACAACGGAAATCAAGAAGTCAAATAGACCATTATTTATGTATGCCACAACTGCTGCCAGGATTCTAATTGCGAAAAGTTGGAAAAGCGAAACCATCCCCTCAAAACTCAAATGGCAAACGAAATTGCCAGCATACTTACAGTTCAGGGCCGTGTTCAGAAAGTGGTGGTGGGGGATGAGTGTTCAGACCCCTGGGCTCTCACTTGTGGGGTGCCTCAGGGTTCTGCCCTCTCCCCCATGCTTTTCAACATCTACATGCAGCCGCTGGGAGAGATCATCATGGGGTTCGGGCTGGGTGTCCATCAGTATGCGGATGATACCCAGCTCTACCTCTCTTTCAAATCGGAAGCAGTGAAGGCGGTGAAGTTCCTGTGTGAGTGCCTGGAGGTGGTTGGAGGATGGATGGCAGCTAACAGATTGAGGTTGAATCCTGACAAGACAGAAGTACTGTTTTGGGGAGGCAGGTGGGTGTGGAGGACTCCCTGATCCTGAATGGGGTAACTGTGCCCCTGAAGGACCAGCTGCGCAGCCTGGGAGTCATTTTGGACTCACAGCTGTCCATGGAAGCGCAGGTCAATTCTGTGTCCAGGGCAGCTGTTTACCAGCTCCATCTGGTACGCAGGATGAGACCCTCCCTGCCCGCAGACTGTCTCGCCAGAGTGGTGCATGCTCTGGTTATCTCTCGCTTGGACTACTGCAATGCGCTCTACGTGGGGCTACCTTTGAAGGTGACCCGGAAACTACAACTAATCCAGAATGCGGCAGCTAGACTGGTGACTGGGAGCGGCTGCCGAGACCACATAACACCAGTCTTAAAAGACCTACACTGGCTCCCAGGACGTTTCTGGGCACAATTCAAAGTGTTGGTGCTGACCTTTAAAGCCCTAAATGGTCTCGACCCAGGATACCTGAAGGAGCATCTCTACCTCCATCGTTCTGCCCAGACACTGAGGTCCAGCTCCAAGGGCCTTCTGGTGGTTCTGGTGGTGGTGTGGTGTAGTGGTTAAGAGCGGTAGACTCGTAATCTGGGGAACCGGGTTCGCGTCTCCGCTCCTCCACATGCAGCTGCTGGGTGACCTTGGGCCAGTCACACTTCTTTGAAGTCTCTCAGCCCCACTCACCTCACAGAGTGTTTGTTGTGGGGGAGGAAGGGAAAGGAGAATGTTAGCCGCTTTGAGACTCCTGAAGGGGAGTGAAAGGCGGGATATCAAATCCAAACTCTTCTTCTTCTTCTTCTTCTTCTCTCACTGAGAGAAGCTAAGTTACAGGGAACCAGGCAGAGGGCCTTCTTGGTAGTGGCACCCGCCCTGTGGAACACCCTCCCACCAGATGTCAAAGAGAAAAATAACTACCAAACTTTTAGAAGACATCTGAAGGCAGCCCTCTTTAGGGAAGCTTTTAATGTTTAATAGGTTACTGTATTTTAGTGTTTTGTTGGAAGCCGCCCAGAGTGGCTGGGGAAACCCAGCCAGATGGGTGGGGTATAAATAAAAAATTATTATTATTATTATTATTAGCAAGAATAACCAGAGCAGTAAGAGGAAATACAAGATGGTAATAAAGAATGGAAAGTAATCAAAGAATATCTTAAAGATTACTGTGATAACAAAAGCTTTATGGCAGATGATAATAATATTTTATTTATATCCTGCCCACCCCAGCCGAAGCCGGGCTCAGAGCAGGTAACAACAGTATATCGAATGAGTCCTTTAGTGTAAGGAAATATTGGAGAAAACTAGAACCAAAAAGGAGAATGTGAGGTGTGTGGGGGCGAAGATTTAGGAAACTGTAAAAAATTTAAGTTCAAAATAGTACAATGAGTATAGTCGGAAGGCTTTTCTTTATCGTAAATAACATCATTTTCTATTCTTCTACTTTTTCTCTCTCTTTTCTTTCATTTATACTTTTTGTGTATTCATAATCTGTAATGTTTGAATGTAATGTTTTATATTGTATGTATTTTTAAAATTTCGGTATAATAAAGGTTTAAAAATTATCTAAAACAGGAAGATACCTGTTTCTCAAAGCTACCAGCATGACTTTGACCAAACTGCGGGAGGCAGTGGAAGACAGAGGTGCCTGGTGTGCTCTGGTCCATGGGGTCATGAAGAGTCGGACATGACTAAACGACCACAACAAAAACAGGAAGAGGGGGGAGGGACCTGCAAGGAATGCAGGGAAGGAAGGATCTCTCAGGGTGGGAGACGGGGAAAAGAGGGGGGCACCAGGGGAGAGCTGGGGGAGCCTGCCTTTCTATGGGTTGAGAAATGATATGATATATATGATACAAAGGTGATAAAGGGTATTTTTAGTTGTTCTCCCCCCTTCTCTTTTTTATACACTTGTGTTTTGTAAGGATTGTTTAATATTTTTTCCTTTTTTTCCTTTTTGGTTGTCCCTCAGTGTGAATTCTTTGATGGGAAGTGAGTCTGATCCCCTGACTGAAGCTCTTCCCACATTCGAAGCACTGATAGGGTTTCTCCCCTGTATGAATTCTTTGATGGGAAGTGAGAGATGCACTTTGACTGAAGCTCTTCCCACATTCGAAGCACTGATAGGGTTTCTCCCCTGTATGAATTCTATGATGGGAAGTGAGACTGATCCCCTGACTGAAGCTCTTCCCACATTCGAAGCACTGATAGGGTTTCTCCCCCGTATGAATTCTTTGATGGGAAGTGAGACTGATCCCCTGACTGAAGCTCTTCCCACATTCGAAGCACTGATAGGGTTTCTCCCCCGTATGAATTCTTTGATGGGAAGTGAGGTTGGTTCTTTCACTGAAGCTCTTCCCACATTCGAAGCACTGATAGGGTTTCTCCCCTGTATGAATTCTTTGATGGGAAGTGAGAAATGCACTTCGACTGAAGCTCTTCCCACATTCGAAGCACTGATAGGGTTTCTCCCCTGTATGAATTCTATGATGGGAAGTGAGAGATGCACTTTGACTGAAGCTCTTCCCACATTCAAAGCACTGATACAATTTCTCCCCTGCATGAATTTTTTGATGGGAAGTGAGATGGGAGCCTTGACTGAAGCTCTTCCCACATTCCAAGCACTGATAGGGTTTCTCCCCCGTATGAATTCTTTGGTGGGGAGTGAGATGATGCTTCCGCCTGAAGCTCTTTCCACACTGCAAGCAATGATAGGGTTTCTCCCCTGTATGAATTCTTTGATGGGAAGTGAAATTGTGGCTGTAACTAAAGCTCTTTCCACATTCCATGCAGTTATAGGGTTTCTCTCCTGTATGAATTCTATGATGGGAAGCGAGACTGTCCTTCCGAGTGAAGCTCTTTCCACATTCTCTGCACTGATACAATTTCTCCCTACTCTTTGTTCTTTCGTGTGAAGTGAAGCTATCACTCCTAAAGAAGCTCTTTCTTTGATGGGAGGTGGACTGGGAGCTCTGACGGATGTTCTCTCCACACTCTGAATATTTATATGACTTCTCTGCTATGTGGATTCTGTTCTGGTCCCCCTTGTTCTTCCCTTCCAATTCATCACCATCTGCAATGAAGAGAAAAGCTAATTAGAACCTCAAAAAGAAATGGTGCTCCAGAATATTGAACAAATCCCCCCCCCACCTCACTGTGAGACTTGAGAGTGCTCCGTTTCAGCCTCAAGCGGACATCCATGGAGTCTAACTTAATGTCATTGTTGATGTGTGGCATCTTCAACCCCTCAGCGTTTCAGCACGCATGCGGGGCACATGACTCTCTTGAAACCGGTGGGGCCACACTGCCAGCATACTGTGACAGGTGACACAGAAGCATCAAATCCAACACCTGGACCCCCCCCCCCAGCAATGCACTGCCACGTTAATGTAAGTCATGCAAACTCTGCAGCGCTGTCCTGGACCCAAACCCCACTCAGAGCGAAGGGGACATGGTTCACATCCATTATTGAAGCAAGTTAATAAATGCTTGTGACAGAGGAAGAACTGGAGAGAGTTAGGTGTGAGGCCTTACTATAGTTTTCACTGCCTTTGTTGATTGGTATTAACTGACATACTGCTTGGCTTTAATCTGGGATAGATTTTGTTTGGCTCAATCCTGGAATCCACTCCATCTCCGAGGTCAGTCAAATGCAGACAGAAGCCAAAACAACAGACCTCACAGAAGTTATTTCAACTTCCCTAAAAGCTCTGAAGCCAATATTGAAGAAGGCCTGGGAGGTTCAGACAAGCCTGGTCCTTGTTTAAAAAGGCATGACTAGATGGAGAACATTCACAGAGGAAAGAGTTGATATCCCTCCATTCAGAGTTCACAGTGGGAATGTTAGAATCCCAGACAGAATCCAAACAGCGGAGGTTCAGGCAGGCAGGTGGAGGAGCCTGAAAAGGTCTCCTCTTCTCCATCTCCATCTGCCTGTCTGTCTCCCCCCACCCCCAAGCTGAACAAGCTCCAATATCTCTCCAGCTCCATCCATCCACGTCTGCATCACCACTCTCCTGGAACTCACCAGATCTCTCGGAGGTCCCTGAGAGGGAACGCTCAGAGGTTGTGGGGAGGGATGCGGGAGACAACCTGATCAGGTCAACCGTCCATCTTCCCCCTTCCATCCTTGCTAGCTTTGCAGGATCCGTCTCTTTCATCCTTCCTAAGGAGTCGAGGAGCCTGGGAGAGAGGAAGAAGCAAAGGGGACCTCAGAGGCCCTGCAGGGATTCTCCTGCCCTAGATATTCTCCTGCCCCTGGAGAAGCACAAATGGGGCAGCCCCTTCCCAACAGAAGCCCTTTTTCTAAACATCTCCAGTGGTTCCAATTTCACCTGTTTGCTCCTCACCCCACTTCCGAAGGCTGGCATGGTCTGCACAGTAGTGACCAGAGAGTAGATCCCATTGAACTCAGTGGGGCTTTTGGACAGAACTTGGTGGCAAAACCAGTGGCCCCCTGTCCCCAATCCTGAAAACTGCAACCCCAGAGCATGGGCAGAAAGTAGACAAGTAGCTATTACATGTGGGTGCCCCCATGCTAGGTGCTTTTAATGGAGAGCCCAGTTCACACTCTTTGAGCTCTCTCACTGCAAGCCAGGCAGATGTTGTGGCCCTATTTGCCTCTGTCAGGGGTTGCCTAGGAACCAAACCTGTATGTGGAAGCAGAGGAGCTGGTGATGCCACATTTCTGAAATATCATGAGATGAATACACCACTCCTCCTTAGATATTGTCTGTGTTTATACACAACCTTTGCAAGTCTCCAGTCTCAAAATGTGGCCCCCACCCTGGCATGGAAGCCATCAAAGTCTGATCTTGCAGGTTTTTCTTCCCTCATGGGAAGAGAAGACTACCTGGAAAAGACCCTGATGTTGGGAAAGATGGAGGGCACAAGGAGAAGGGGACGGCAGAGGACGAGATGGTGGGACAGGGTTCTCAAAGCTATGAACATGAGTTTGACAAAACTGCGGGAGGCGGCGGAAGACAGGAGGGCCTGGCCTGCTCTGGTCCAGGGGGTCGCGAAGGGATTTCTGCACCAGGTCAAGGAATCTGTAGCCCCCCAGTTACACTCCGCCCCCCACACCTGTATTTTGCCCAAGCAAAGGTGCAACTCTACCTGAAGCACAGGAACGAAGCAGCCAAAGGTACTTGATGACCTCCCTCCCCCCCCGGGCGCCCCACCTTCCTTCCCCGGCTTCTTTCGGCCCTTCTCCCCCTCCTCCTCCCCGCCCCTCTCCCCCCAACTCCTGGGGCGACGCCTGCCTGCCATTCCCCCCCCCGTCGCTGCTGCGCCTCCTTTGCCTTCTGCCCTGACTTGGGGGTCTCCCCCCACTGAGCAGGGCCCCCCATGCCCCTCCCTGCCCCCCGGGACCCCCTTCTCCCCACGGCGCCCCCCGGGGGAAGAGAGAGGAGACTCACCCAGGAAGCTTGGGCCAAGGCGAGAGAAGAAAGCAGCAGCCTCCTCTCGGCTGGCAGGAAGGGAAGTGGGCAGGGAGGTCCTTCACTTCCTGTCCTCTCTAGGAATCCAGCTCCGCTCCTTTTAACCCTTGCCAAGCCGAGGGCACCGAGCCCGCCTCTCCCTCTCCGTGGCTGCAGTTTCTCCTGCTTCTGCGCCTGCGCTCCAGGGGCTGCCCCCTTCCCTCCCTCTGGGCCAAGGCCTCTGCCCCAAGGAGCCCCCATCGAAGCAGACCAACAGCAAGGGGGGCGGGGGTGGCCATGGGGGGGGGGTTACCTTGGCTCTGCCCCTCCCCCAAAAGAGAGGCTCCAGGATCCCAAGGAAAGGCTGGGATGGAGAAGAGGCGAAGGTCTGCGCGGTGGCAGGAGGTGTCTTGGGCTCAGAGATGGCTCCATCAAGACACCCCCCCGGGGGGAAAACCCCACAGCTCAGCGAGGGGGGGGGGAGGAAGGAGGGGGTGGCTTCCCGGCCAGGAGATCCCCCCCTCCCGAAAATGATCTCTTCCCCCCGCCAAGCGGATTTACCTGCTTCTGCAGCCGCTTTTCATCCCAGGAAAAAGAGAGGAGAAAGTGTCCCATGCAAGGAATGAAACGCAGACGCGATCCTTTGGGTGGGGGAGACTCAAGGGGGGGGGGACAGATGTGGAAGAGAAAAGAAATGACCATGCCTGCCTGCATGGGAGAGTAGGACTTACTTCTGAGTAAGCCAGCCTCGGGTGGGGCTGCACAGCAGTGCTTCCAAAAGTGATGGGATCAGTGTGCGGATCTCACGAAATTAATGCCGTGCTCTTATAGATGCACAGGGATAAGTGCATTCACACATACAAGGGTTCACAAACCCCTGCGTGTAACTGCAGGTGATGCAATAGGGTCCCTTTTGCTGGGAGTTTCCTGAAGGGATCTGCTTCACTTGGAAAGCCAAGAAAGAAAAGTGTGTGTGGATTCTGAACATGGCTGCCAACGTTTCCCTTTTTTAAGGGGAATTCCCTTATTCCGAATAGGATTCCTCGCAAGAAAAGGGAAAAGTTGACAGTTATGATTCTGAAAGCGGAGGAATTCTGGAGGAAGAAATAGAAGGAGCTGGGAGATCCTGCACAGGTGGAATCTCATGAAGAAGAGCAAGTCGGAATTATTGGGGCTGGACTTGTGCTGTTGTAGCCTTATGAGGCTTTGCCCTCGGGTGGGAAAAATATTGCGCCCGGGAAAGGGAAGTGGGAGTCAACAGACACTCAAGGAATAGTTTCGGAGAAAAGGCTTTTATTTCTACCATCCATGAACTGGTAGGAGGAGCAAGTGTGGTAAGTCACAAAAAGCATGCACGAAGTTCACAGTCATGTGCACAAGCATATCTACCCCTTTCCAGTTCCCTCCTCCCTCAGTTAGTTTTTTCCTAACTTGTACTTGCTGCCATACTGGGCACAGTTTGGCACGGCACGGGTAATCACAGTTCTGCTTTTCCTAAGCCATGGGGGACGGTCAGGAACTTCACATAAGTGTTGGAGTCTATTTTTCATCAGGTTTTTTTTTCTTCAGGAAACATTGCAGGGGGGTCGTGGGAGTTGTTTTACTGCTTTTTCTCCATGACCCTGGAACACTTGGACACTTGGGATACTGGGACACTCCCTCCTCCTTACGTTATTTTTCCACTCAGTCACAGGCCAGACGTTGCTTCCAACGTCTCACACACTCAAAACATTCACTGGAGTGTCCCCACATGCACATTCAGAAAAACCCATGCACCTCCCCCAATCCCCTTTTTACCAACACCAAAACCACAACCGGCAGCGCCGCCCTGCTGGCGGAGCTGATCAAACTCTCTTTGCTCCCACCTATACCCTGTGGAGCTTACCTTGTTCCTCGAGGTCCCTTCTTTCGGCCGTTTTTCTCCGGTCTTTGCAGTGTGTCCACTCAGGAACGGGTGGCAATTCCTCCCACGAACTTGGCAGGATGTGCACTGGAACTGCTGACACGAACCGAGCTGTTCACCGCAGGGACGCCTTGAACCCACATCCCTTATCCTCAGGGAATCTGTTTTTCCCGGCCAACGCACCAAGAAATGTAGCCTTATGAGGCTTTGCCCTCGGGTGGGAAAAATATTGCGCCTGGGAAAGGGAAGTGGGAGTCAACAGACACTCGAGGAATAGTTTCGGAGAAAAGGCTTTTTATTTCTACCATCCATGAACTGGTAGAAGGAGCAAGTGTGATAAGTCACAAAAAGCATGCATGAGTTCACAATCATGTGCACAAATATATATCTACCCCTTTCCAGTTCCCTCCTCCTTTCTCCTCCCTCAGGAGTCCTGCCCCATGTTGAGGTTCCTGAGCATGTACAGAAAGCTGTCTTGGGACTATTGTGGCCTCTTGGCAGGAAAGGGGGTGAGGGGGTTTTCAGAGTGTTCCCGTTGTTTCATTCTTGTGCTTTGGCATGGTTCCCGGAGAGAAAGCAAGTTGCAATGTGGTTCTGAGAACGGCCTGAGAAGACAATGGGCTCTGTTCTCTACCTTGTTGCAATCTTTGTAGTTACAGCAAGCGGAATGTTTCTGATGCTTAGCTGCTGAGAAAATGATTTTGAGAAGCTTTGAGAAGCTTTGAGCCTGCTTGGGGGGGGGGGTGACTTCGGGCCTAGACTTCGGGTCACCTGTCCTCACCTTCCTTCTTTGTTTTCTTTGCGAAAAGACAGACTCGGGTTTCTAAAACATGGCTTATAAATCTCTAGCCTGGAATGTGATGGACTAAATTTGAAATCCGAAAGGCGTAAGATAACACATGTATTAAGAAAGCAGGAATGAGATTTAATAAGCTTGCAGGAGACCCGCGTAAAAAGGACCCATGGAAAATGGTTAATCAGTAAAGCTTGAGGCCAGTGATTTATACCTTCAGATAAATCGAAAAAAGACATTGCCAGGAAGGCATAAAAGTCCTGGTGTCAGCATTATACGCAGCAAATGAAAAGAAGTCGGACTTTTAAAGGCTGGGAGGGATGCAGGCAGTGGCGAAGGGGTTGTTTATACAGCCTTCCTAGAGAGAGAGAAGCTTGAAAAGCGAGAGAAAGGAAGAGAAATGAGGGCGAAATAGAAGAAATCCCCCGATAAGCGAGGCAGCCCAGGGATACTGCAGCCTGGCCTGCCAGGAACCGGCCTCCTTGGCGCCTAAAACGGAGGCGAGGCTCCGATTTCGAAAGGCGGGAAAAGTCGTTTCCCTCAGAGCCGCTGAGGGGAGGAAGGAGCGGGGGGAGGGGCTCCTCCTCTCTTGCCCCTCAGAGACACAACGGGGACCCTCTTGTGAGGGGAGCAGACAAGGGGGGCTCTCAGACAAGGGGGCGGCAGGGGGGTCTCTCGTCTCTCTCCCCCCCTCACAACCCCATTGCGTTCCTCTCATGGTGGAAGGCCTTGGAGAAAAGAAGCGACCATGCCTGCCTTCAAAGACGGAGGTTCTCTTTCAACCTCTGCTTGCAAAAGCAAAAGAAGGGGGTCCCTTCGGGGAATGGTGGATCTTGACAACCTGAGTTGTTTCATGTCTCACAACCTGAGTTGCTGGAGACACTACGGATGAGACAAAGCAGATGTTGGACATGACAAGTGGGAAGACTCCCTCAGAGGCGCCTTTCCCTGCTGGTGTTCCAACCAAGGGAAGAACGTGTCAGAAGTCGGTGGTTTGCCTTGAAAGAGGGACAGATAATTTACAGTTGAGAGGTGACTTGAGATAACAAGGAGAAAGAGCAGGTGGTAGCTGAAGAATGAGGGCGCATGCGCAAACGCTTCATGAATATTATAGAACACACCTCTGCGGGAGAAATGGCTCATTTGAATGACCAGGTAATGTATGTACAGGTGGGAGAGCATATTAAGGAGCAAAAACGAAGAAGGCCTTGTGGGAAGCCTGTAAAGTGCAATTTCTTAACTAATAGGAATTGGAGGAGGGATATTTGGACGGTCTTAGGTTAAAAATGATCTGTGATGTGAACTGGAATGCGCACTCCCTCTTTCCAGCATGAGCTGGGGGGGGGTCTTTGCCTGTGCAGTGCTGTGACTCCTTTCACAGAGACATCTGAATCCCTCTGGGAAAGAGTCCCTGGACAGTTTTGGTCTAACAAGCCCCCCCCCCCCCATAAAAGTCCCACAGGCATGAATGGGGAAGCCCAGGAAGGTGGGGAGGGGTGCATGTTGCTCAGGGGGCAGCCCCTCACCATGGGACTCTCCCAATGCCAGTTAAAAACAAGTGGGACACCTGCCATCCTTTCCCTGTGTTTCCAGCCAGAAAACCAGTTTATACTGGGCTCCCAGAACCACCTGACCCCATTTCCCACCCCAGAGCGGGGCTGGACCAATCAGAAGCCTCTGCATTCAACAGCTGGCCAATCTGCTTTCTTCGCCCACTTTCCTGAGGGAGTTTTCCTCCTGAGTTTCCCTCTTGCCTGCTCCCCTTCATTTCTCCTTCATTCTCTTCCTGTTCTTCTTTCACCCATTGTTTTGGGGGTCAGCTGGGTTCCACCCACCCCATGGCCTGGCAGGCCCAGGAGGAGCCCACAGAGGCGGCAGGGCCAGGATATGGCATTTCCCGCCCTTTTCTGAAATAGGCAGGAACACCATGTTGTATCTTCTGGAGGCCCCAGCCGCTCCCAGAGATGCCATGGCTCCCCTATGGGCCACATGGGTCCCACGCTCTTGGGGTTTCTCCTCCTGGCTGAAGGAGGGTGGCACCTTTGGGTGCCAGCACTCACGGGGTATCCACAGCCGCCTTCCTGCCATGATGGCTTTGCCTCCGCAGGGCGGCCTCTTTCCTCGCCATGTTTGCCCAACAGAGGAGGCCTCTCCATTGGAAGAGGCCAGGCAAGCGGCTTCAGAAGAGGAAGCCATTTTGGAGAAGAACGGAGCTTGGCTGTTGCCTGCTGAGGGTCTCCTGGCTTTCTTCCAAGGCTTCCTGGGGGCTGCAATGGCCAGAGGAAGAGACAGCCCCCCCCCAGCCTGAATCCCCTGCAGGGCTCTGGGCAGCAACCAGAGCCTGCATCAGTTTCCTTTCCCAAGGCCTTAGAGGAACCTTGGGGTGCGGAAGGAGGAACCCCAAATGGAGATCAGGCTCCTGACAAATGGGGAAAGGAACTTTATAAGGCCTCTGTGAAAGAAAACTCTGGGTTGAGAGACTACTCAGCAGCCCAGTTCGTTGGGGTACAAGTCCCCCACTGGTCCATGTAGTCAGTAAAAGAAGGAAATTGCAGCCAAGTAATTTGGAGCAAAACAGCAGTCAGTAGACTTAGAGCCTTTATTGTTGCGCAACAGGTTCAAATAGCAGTATGAACTCTGAGCATGGGGAGACATTAACTTTTAAAACTTTGCACCATATCCCAGAATATCCACCCTCCCTTCCCCACAGGTGGGCGGGGTTTGCAGCACCGAGCGGGGCTCACCTGGGCGGGTGCCACCTACCTGCTTGATCCGGCCTTTGACCTGCCCTTGGCCAGGGAGGACAATGGACGGCTGGCTGGGGGTGGGCCTAAGGCCAAAAGAAAAGAGGATGACTCCATTGCTCAAGCCTCTTTTGCTCTTCTTCCTTCCAAGATCAGGAGCGTGTCCAGGCGGCTGGATTGAGGTAAGTAGCCGGCCTTCTTTGCTTTGCCTGGATGGGGGGCGGGGGAGAGATTTGGCCCCTCCGCCAGGCTAGGCCGCATTTTTGGCGTCCTCGGTTGGGCACGTTGCGGCCTTTTCGGCTTTTTCCCCGCGGCGTGGGAGGGAGCTTGACTGCTCTTCCACTGGCTGCTGGCCTGAGCCCAGCGGGGCTTCTAGTGCGGCCTGCTCGCCTTTTGCGGCGGTGGGGGAGGCATCGCTAAACGCCGGCCTGGGACCCCTGCTGACCCGGGAGGACATCGCGGGCCCGGCTAGGCCGCAAACACGGCCTGATTGCCTTTTGCGGCGGGAGTGGGGATCATCAATACATTGCACAGAATCATCAATGCATCTTTTTTTTTAATATATATATTTATTATTTTTCCAAAAACACTAAAATAAAAAAGAAAACAAAAAACAAGGAAAACAATACAACACATCAAATTAACAAAACAAGATTAAGACAATAAAATAAATCAACCAATTTCGTTATCCCATCTTTCATTCACTTATTTCCACGACCTCCTCACACCTCCCTTTTTGTATTCCACTTCTGTTAGTTATTTCAGCAATTCCTTTCCATCCTCCTGTTTTCAATCCTATAATTATCTTAACTCATTCTAACCTTATTTTTTTCATTTAATACTCTATTAACCTATCTATACTTAATTCCTTATAATATTTCTACTAAAGCCGTATTACTTCATTCTAATATCATTCTAACATCCATTAATTTTGCAATATTTCTCTAAATAGTCTTTTAATTTCTTCCAATCTTCTTCCACCGACTCTTCTCCCTGGTCTCGGATTCTGCCAGTCATTTCCGCCAATTCCATATAGTCCAGGGGTCTGCAACCTTTAAGACAAAAAGAGCCACTTGGACCCGTTTCCGAAGGTTAAAAAAACCTGGGAGCCGCAAAACCCGTCATTATAAAAATAACTTTTTTGTCACTTTTTTATTATTTCTTTGTTTGACTCCTCAGAATTACTCCTCCTCATAGAAATAAACGTTAAATTAACAAGTTACCTTTGTGTGTGTGTGTGTGTGTGTGTTCTTCACTCCCCTTCAAAACAGTGACCAGCGTACATGCCCCTTATAATGTAGCGGGCGGGCGGGATGGTGACTAACGCACGCACCGCCCCCATGCGACATCACAGCCAGTACAGCGCCCGTCACAGTGGGGAGTGTCGGGGCGCACAATGCGCCTCCTCCCCTCGCTAGTATCCGCCCCGGAGCCATGGCAGAGGTGTAAAAGAGCCACATGCGGCTCCGGAACCGCGGGTTGCAGACCCCTGATATAGTCCATCAACTTCACCTGCCATTCTTCCCGGGTGGGTAAATCTTGTGTCTTCCAATACTTCGCGATGAGTATTCTTGATGCTGTTGTTGCATACATAAAAAAGGTTCGGTCCTTCTTTGGCACCATTTGGCCGACCATCAATACATCATTGCTACATCGCTAAATTTCAGAAAGGGGAGGGTTACACAAGATTAGCACAGGCAAATGTGTCAGGACAACACCCAAGTACAGTGGTGCCTCGCAAGACGAAATTAATTGGTTCCGCAAGTTTTTTCTTCTTGCGAGTTTTTCGTCTTGCGAAGCACGGTTTCCCATAGGAATGCATTGAAAATCAATTAATGCGTTCCTAGGGAAACCGCTTGCCAGGCTGGCTGTGCGGAGAAGGGCTTTTCTCCCCACCGCAAGCCTTCAGCACAGGTACGGGAACAGAGGGGAAGGCGCGCAGTGCTTCTCCTCTGTTCCCAGGGCTTGCGTGGGAGGAGGGTTTTTCCTCCCCACCGCCAACATTCAGAACAGCATTCTGAATGTTGGCGGTGGAAAGGAAAACCCTCCTCCCACCCCAAGTCTTCAGGAAAGCCATCCGATGCCGGGCGGGGGAAGGAGGCTTTTCCCCCCCACCTCCCGGCATCGGAGCTTCATTCTGATGCCGGGCGGGGGAAGGAGGCTTTCCCCCCCACCTCCCGGCATCGGAGCTTCGTTCTGATGCCGGGCGGGGGAAGGAGGCTTTCCCCCCCCCCACCTCCCGGCATCGGAGCTTCGTTCTGATGCCGGGCGGGGGAAGGAGGCTTTCCCCCCCCACCTCCCGGCATCGGAGCTTCGTTCTGATGCCCGGCGGGGGAAGGCGGCTTTCCCCCCCCCACCTCCCGGCATCGGAGCTTCGTTCTGATGCCGGGCGGGGGAAGGAGGCTTCCCCCCCCACCTCCCGGCATCGGAGCTTCGTTCTGATGCCCGGCGGGGGAAGGAGGCTTTTCCCCCCCCCACCTCCCGGCATCGGAGCTTCGTTCTGATGCCGGGCGGGGGAAGGAGGCTTCCCCCCCCCCCACCGCCCGGCATCGGAGCTTTGTTCTGATGCCGGGGGGGGGGAGGAGGTCCGAGGACAGTGGGGAAGACGCGCTGCGCTTCCCCGCTGTCCCGGAGATTTCCCTATGGGCTGTCGTCTTGCGAAGCAAGCCCATAGGGAAATTCGTTTTGCGAAGCGCCTCCAAAACGGAAAACCCTTTCGTCTAGCGGGTTTTCCGTCTTGCGAGGCGTTCGTCTTGCGGGGTACCACTGTATAAGATTAGCACAGGCAAACATGTCTTAAGTACCCACCACCCAAAAGTACAACAGAACTTCCTTTGCATGTCTGGAGCCTGAGGCAAGTCCGGTGATGAGATCTGGCTTCCCTTGGAGAACAATGAGCCCAGCAATTGTCACCTCTGGGCATTTCCTGGGTTAGGAGGTGTGTATACATGTCTTCACGCTTGGAGAGGTAGCAGGGGAAAGAGTCCTTTTTCCAAGGGCAATGGAATGGAGGAAACTGGCAAAGGAGGTATATTTTTAAAGCTAAGTATCTTCCCTGAGCTGTCAAGTTGAAAGGATAAATTCAGGCAGAATATTTGTAACATTTAACAATTTTAATGATGTGCCCCCCCCCCCCCGGTCATTTCCATCACACATCTTTACAGAATAGTCTAGGAATTGCCTCCAAGGTCCAGGGACTGATCTGCCCTGGCTTCCTTCTCGGAGGTCCCTTCCGAAGGAGAAGGGGTCCCAGGTCTCCATGGAGGGGAAGCATCCCTGAGGCCTGCATTTGAGGCCGATGCTTTCGCCTTTCAGGCTCCGGCCACCTTCTCTGTGGTGTTTATATGTGAGCTGTAGAGATGGGATCACATGCAGACATCCCCAAATTTCATAAAGATCCTGTGAAAAAGATGGGTTCTGCTTTGGAATAATGCCCCCCCAAACCACCTGTAAAATGAACTTCACAGTATGAAAAAAATATGTTTTAAAAATTTGTCGCTGATTCATTTTTTGAATGTTTTAAAGAGTTGTTCCTACCAAAAATTTTAGTGTTTCAGTCTCATTATAAATCATTTTCATATTTATTTTTTTAATTCAGTCATGTGTATGTAGGAGAAATTAAAAAAGAGAATCCTAGACTGGAGGTTACCCGCAGAAAACCAAAAGAAAAGGAGGAAGTCTCCAAGTGGAAAGATAGGCCTTTTATTGAATACAATTGTGCCTGCAAAGAACCACATCCCAAAAAGTGTTGCCACAGAAACTAGGGAGCTAAAGATGCTCTTCTGGCAGAGGGGTAAAATGTCATGGCAAAAGTCTTGAGGGTAGAAACTGGAAAATACATTCAAAGCACTGATACGGTTTCTGACCTGTATGAGTTCTTTGATGGGAATTGAGACGAACTGTGACAAAAGCTCTTTCCACGCTCATGGCATTGAAAAGATTTCTCCCCTGTATGAATTCTTTGATGGCTAGTGAGCTTGGCCCCCTCCCGGAAGCTTCATTTAGTCTTCATCTTCTATGTGTTAATTGTTCCCTTTGACATATAACTAATATTGAATAGTGGTCTTAGATTGTTCTCAGTTGTATTTCCACTTTCCTTTAAAAAAAAAAAAATATTACTTTCCAACAAATTGAACATACATAGAAAAAGAAAATAAACAGTACAATACAAAAACAATACCTAACACTAAACTAACAAAAACAATTTAAACTAAGAAAACAAAACAAAAACAATTTAAACTAAGAAAACAAGACAGAAACAATTTAAAACACATGAAATAATTTCAATCTTTCATTCACTTATTTCCATGACCTCTTCACACCTCCCTTTTTGTATTCCACTTCTATTTAGTTGTTTCAGCAATTCCTTTCCATCTTCCTCTGCTTTCCATCCCATAATTATCATAACACATTTTAACCTTATTTTCCCCTTTAATTCTCTATTAATCTATACTTAATTCCTTATAACATTTCTACTGAAGCCATATAACTTCATTCCAACATTTTTCTAACATTCATTAATTTTACAATATTTCTGTAAATAGTCTTTAAACTTTTTCCAATATTCTTCCACCGACTCTTCTCCCTGGTCTCGGATTCTGCCAGTCATTTCCGCCCTTTTAAACACAATTCAAGGATCCAAAATTAGTTTCAGTTTTCTGCTACTATTTGTTCTTTTTTAAAAAAAGACCCCAAAACTGTAGAAGCAATATAGAAATAAAGTATTTATCTTGCTTAGCTAGCTGTCAGCTAGCTGTCACTGAACATTCCAAAAAACTTCAATCCAGCAGGCAGTCCGATTCCAGGTCAGAGTGGCAGAATTCTAACTCTCTTCACTCTCTCCTGCAGGTCTGCTCAGTCCACAACTTCCCCCCTCTTCTCCTGCCCTCGGGGGGGGGGGAATGTTCTTTACCGTTGAAATTTTAGTCTTTTGCGAAAGGCTTTCCAAGGCTTCAGGTTACAGCCTTTTTGCCTCAGTCTATTTACAAAAAGGGGAAGGCGGACTTCCTGTTTTGATCCTCCCTGCTTCGATGCCAAATTGTATGTTTAAAAGTCTAATTCTCCCGTTCCAGCTCTACTCACGGGTAATTACATTAGGTTCAAATTGTCCACAGGAAAAAGTCAGCACTCTCTGGCAACAGCTATGCAGCTTCACTCCGTTAAAGAAGCAGACGACTAGAAGCACCGCGCTACTCACCCCACGTCGCTCCGGAATCCCGAAATCGGGTTTCCCTGCGAGTAGGGGAGGCGCAGAAGGTGCCCGCCGAGTCCCACGTTCACAGGCTTCTCCTGCCTGTGATTTTTCCCGGGTCTCTGCCTTCGCCATAGCGGTCAGACCCTATTTTCCACGGGGCAAATTCCTCGGGTCAGAGGAATTCCACCACTGCCGATGGCACTGACCCGGAGGTCCCTGTATTTCCACTTTCCAACAAAAGAGCCAATTCTTTTGTTGCCCACACCGCATCTCTTCTACTTGTTGAGTTTTAAGCATTATAATAAAATGTGTATTCCCCGTCTAATGGATGTTTGTCTCCATAAGTTCCCTGTCTAATGGATGTTTGTCTCCATAAGTCCACTAATTTGTTGTCATGTACAACAAATTTCCCCCTCTTGTGTCCAATTTCTATATTATCCTGCCTAACCTAATGAAACGGCCCCATTTAGATCTCCCATTAACATTATGTTCCCTATAAAGTTTATATCCCCTTTATAAAGTTCAGATGTCCTCCCATTGGGAGCATATATTCCCAAAATTATCCATCGCTGCCCTCTGACAAAGAAATGACCAGTCCATAATTTTAACGATAGGTTTATTGTAGCTGTAAGAGACAGAATAACAACAGGAAAATCCCCAGAAACCCAGAAGACAAAAGTCAGAGATTGATGTGCATTATAATGAGTGAAATAAGTACTTGATCCCCTATCAACCAGCCAGATGTCAAATCTACCTGGTATCTTCACTGTATGTAATAAACTGAGATGAGAAGCACCTGGTGTAAGGGAGAAGTCTTACCTGTTATCCCAGGTTGTTACAGTACCTGTGCAAAAGACACCTGTTGACAGAAGCAATCAATCTTACCAGGGCATTGAAAATGGGTCGAGGATAGGTATTCCAGCATGAAAATGACCCAAAACACACGGCCAAGGCAACAAAGAAATGGCTCAAGAAGCAGCACATGAAGGTCCTGGAGTGGCCTAGCCAGTCTCCAGACCTTAATCCCATCAAAAATCTGTGAAGGGAGCTGAAGGTTCAAGTAGCTACACATCAGCCTTGAAATCTTACTGAGTTGGAGAGGATCTGCAAAGAGGAGTGAGACAAAATACCTCCTGAGACGTGTGCAAACCTGGTGGCCACCTACAATAAACGTCTGACCTCTGTAATTGCCAACAAGGGTTTTGCCACCAAGTACGAAGTCATCTTTTGCAAAGGGATCAAATACTTATTTCACTCATTATAATGCACAGCACATCAATCTCTGACTTTTGTCTTCTGGGTTTCTGGGGTTTTTCTTGTTGTTATTCTGTCTCTCACAGAAACAAATAAACATACCATTTAAATTAAGGATGGCTTATTTCTTCATCAGAGGGCAAACAGGCAAATTTAGCAGGGGGTCAAATACTCACCCCCTTCCCTCACTGTAACTCCGGACCACTTTTGTCCTTTATTATGGTAATTTTTGCACGAAATGTTCCTTTCATATCTCCAATTTTCTTGAACAGATCTTTCGTGTTTCCCATTCTATTGTTATATGATACAAATGTGATAAAGGGTATTTTTAGTTATTCTCCCCGTCCCTTTCTCTTTCCCATTCAACTGTGTTTTGTACAGGTTGTTTAATAATTTTTGCTTTATTACTGTAATTTTTTGGTCTTCCCTCTGCATGAATTCTTTGATGGGAAGTGAGACCATCCTTCCGATTGAAGCTCTTTCCACAGTCCAAGCACTGATAGGGTTTCTCCCCTGTATGAATTTTTTGATGCTGAGAGAGCGTTCCACTTTGACTGAAGCTCTTTCCACATTCCAAACACTGATATGGTTTCTCCCCTGCATGAATTATTTGGTGCAAAGTGAGAGTCTTCCTGTGACTGAAGCTCTTCCCACATTCCAGGCATTGATATGGTTTCTCCCCTGTATGAATTCTTTGATGGACTGTGAAATTGGCACTGTTTCTGAAGCTCTTTCCACATTCCAGGCATGGATATGGTTTCTCCCCTGTATGAACTCTTTGATGTGAAGTGAGATTGTGACGGAGACCGAAGCTTTTCCCACATTCCAGGCATTGAAAGGGTTTCTCCCCTGTATGAATTCTTTGATGGGAAGTGAGATCACCTCTCTGACGAAAGCTCTTTCCACATTCCAAGCACTGATATGGTTTCTCCCCTGTATGAATTCTTTGATGGGAAGTGAGATCACCTCTCTGACGAAAGCTCTTTCCACATTCCAAGCACTGATATGGTTTCTCCCCTGTATGAATTCTTTGATGGGAAGTGAGACTATCCTTCCGATTGAACCTCATCCCACATTCCAAGCACTGATAGGGTTTCTTCCCAGTATGAATTCTTTGATGGGAAGTGAGACCGGAACTGTGACGAAAGCTCTTTTCACACTCATGGCATTGAAAAGGTTTCTCCCCTGTATGAATTCTCTGATGGGAAGAGAGCTTTGACCTATCCCTGAAGCTCTTTCCACATTCCAGGCACTGATAGGGTTTCTCCCCTGTATGAATTCTTTGATGGGAAGTGAGACTATGGCTGAGACTGAAGCTCTTTCCACATTCGAAGCACTGATAGGGTTTCTCCCCTGTATGAATTCTTTGATGGGAAGTGAGATGTGTACTTTGACTAAAGCTCTTTCCACATTCTAAGCACTGATAGGGTTTCTCCCCTGTATGAATTCTTTGATGGAATGTGAGACTCAGCCGGATACGAAAGCTCTTTCCACACTCATGGCATTGAAAAGGTTTCTCCCCTCTATGAATTATTTGATGCCTTGTGAGCTGAATCTCCTTCTGGAAGCTCTTTCCACATTCCAAACACTGATATGTTTTCTCCCCTGTATGAATCCTTTGATGTGAAGTGAGACTACCCTTCTGGCTGAAGCTTTTTGCACATTCTGTGCACTTATAAGGTTTGTCTCCAGTATGAATTCTTTGATGGGAAGAAAGCGTTGCCCCCTCCTTGAAGCTCTTTCCACACTCGAAGCACTGATAGGGTTTCTCCCCTGTATGAATTCTTTGATGAGAACTGAGATGGGAACTTTTTCTGAAGCTCGTTCCACATTCGAAGCAGTGATAGGGTTTCTCCCCCGTATGAATTCTTTGATGGGAAGTGAGATGATCCTTCCGATTGAACCTCTTCCCACACTGCAAGCAATGATAGGGTTTCTCCCCTGTATGAATTCTTTGATGGGAAGTGAGCTGGTGGCTGTAACTAAAGCTCTTTCCACATTCCATGCAGTTATAGGGTTTCTCTCCTGTATGAATTCTATGATGGGAAGCGAGACTGCCCTTCCGAGTGAAACTCTTTCCACATTCTCTGCACTGATACAATTTCTCCCTACTCTTTGTTCTTTCATGTGAAGTGAAGCTATCCCTCCTAACGAAGCTCTTTCTTTGATGGGAGGTGGACTGGGAGCTCTGACGGATGTTCTCTCCACACTCTGAATATTTATATGACTTCTCTGCTATGTGGATTCTGTTCTGGTCCCCCTTGTTCTTCCCTTCCAATTCATCACCATCTGCAATGAAAAGAGACGCTAATTAGAGCCTTGGAAAGAAATGGCGCTCCAGATTATTGAACAAAGTCCGCCCCCCCCCGCGAGACTTGAGAGTGCTCTGTTTCAGCCTCAAGCAGACATCCTTGGAGTCTAACTTAATGTCATTGACGATGTGTGGTATCTTTGACCCCCCCCCCAGCACTTCTGCATGCCTGCGGGGCACCTGACTCTCTTGAAACCGGTGGGGCCACACTGCCAGCATACTGTGACAGGTGACACAGAAGCATCAAATCCAACACCTGGACCCCCCCCCAGCAATGCACTGCCATGTTAGTGTAAGTCATACAAACTCTGCAGCGCTGTCCTGGACCCAAACCCCACTCAGAGCGAAGGGGACATGGTTCACATCCATTATTGAAGCAAGTTAATAAATGCTTGTGACAGAGGAAGAACTGGTGAGAGTTAGGTGTGAGGCCTTACTATAGTTTTCACTGCCTTTGTTGATTGGTATTAACTGACATACTGCTTGGCTTTAATCTGGGATAGATTTTGTTTGGCTCAATCCTGGAATCCACTCCATCTCCGAGGTCAGTCTAATGCAGACAGAGCCAAAACAACAGACCTCACAGAAGTTATTTCAACTTCCCTAAAAGCTCTGAAGCCAATATTGAAGAAGGCCTGGAGGTTCAGACAAGCCTGGTCCTTGTTTAAAAAGGCATGACTAGATGGAGAACATTCACAGAGGAAAGAGTTGATATCCCTCCATTCAGAGTTCACAGTGGGAATGTTAGAATCCCAGACAGAATCCAAACAGCGGAGGTTCAGGCAGGCAGGTGGAGGAGCCTGAAAAGGTCTCCTCTTCTCCATCTCCATCTGCCTGTCTGCCTCCCCCCACCCCCAAGCTGAACAAGCTCCAATATCTCTCCAGCTCCATCCATCCACGTCTGCATCACCACTCTCCTGGAACTCACCAGATCTCTCAGAGGTCCCTGAGAGGGAACGCTCAGAGGTTGTGGGGAGGGATGCGGGAGACAACCTGACCAGGTCAACCGTCCATCTTCCCCCTTCCATCCTCGCTAGCTTTGCAGGATCCGTCTCTTTCATCCTTCCTAAGGAGTCGAGGAGCCTGGGAGAGAGGAAGAAGCAAAGGGGACCTCAGAGGCCCTGCAGGGATTCTCCTGCCCTAGATATTCTCCTGCCCCTGGAGAAGCACAAATGGGGCAGCCCCTTCCCAACAGAAGCCCTTTTTCTAAACATCTCCAGTGGTTCCAATTTCACCTGTTTGCTCCTCACCCCACTTCCGAAGGCTGGCATGGTCTGCACAGTAGTGACCAGAGAGTAGATCCCATTGAACTCAGTGGGGCTTATGGACAGAACTTGGTGGCAAAACCAGTGGCGCTCTGTCCCCAATCCTGAAAACCGCAACCCCAGAGCATGGGCAGAAAGTAGACAAGTAGCTATTACATGTGGGTGCCCCCATGCTAGGTGCTTTGAATGGAGAGCCCAGGTCACACTCTTTGAGCTCTCTCACTGCAAGCCAGGCAGATGTTGTGGCCCTATTTGCCTCTGTCAGGGGTTCCCTAGGGACCAAATCTGTATGTGGAAGCAGAGGAGCTGGTGA